>NC_092716.1:216546089-216860659 GCF_047496885.1 Scyliorhinus torazame
TGAGCAGATTGTTTGGGGTGGAGGTGCGCAAAATGTGTGGGAGGACCGGCGAACCATGTCCACATGTTTTGGACAGGTCCAAAGCTTAGGGGATTTTGGCAGGGATTTGCGGACATCATGTCCACAGTGTTTAAAAAAAAAAAACAAGGGTGGGGCAGCATGGTGGCCTAGTGGTTAGCACAGCTGCCTCACGGCGCTGAGGTCCCAGATTGGATCCCGGCCCTGGGTCACTGTCCGTGTGGAGTTTGTACATTCTCCCCGTGTCTGCGTGGGTTTCGCCCCCACAACCCAAAAATGTGCAGAGTAGCTGGATTAACCACACTAAATTGGCCCTTAATAATAATTGGGTAATCTAAATTTATTAAAAAAATATATAAATAACAAAAAAAAACAAGGGTGGCGTTGAGTCCAGGGGTGGCGATTTTCGGGGTGTGAGAAGACCCGGGAATCCAGGAGGAGAAAGAGGCAGATGTTCTGGCCTTTGCTTCCCTGGTAGCCCGGAGACAGATAAACAACCCTTTTATGGACTGATCTGATTTCTTCACACATCATCTCTACTGAGCAGTATTACACTCCTGTATGCTTCACCTGATGCCTGTGTCTGTGTTTACATTGTGTATTTTATGTTTGCCCTATATATTTTCTTTTCATGTACGGAATGATCTGTCTCAACTGTACCTCTGTACACGTGACAAGAAACATCCAATCCACAACAAAACCTACGGTGGGAGGCATGGAAAATCCCGCAAGCGCGGGCAGGTTGAGAGCAGTCTGTACTTTTGCCTGTTGCAATCAGCCAAGGGATGTGCTGTTTGATGTGATTAGCTAGTTGTTGCACATACGACCTAAATACCTGCCATCACACTGGATTCAATTCTGGATCTCTTGAGTTCGAAGTGGTAACTGCTGCTCGGCTGGGCTCGTCCTTCTGGTAGTGGGCGTTGAACTTGAACTTGCTTCTGGTGTTGCTGCAGTTGGCAATGACCGTGACCGGGGTACCAAGGCCAAAAGAGAGCGAGCATATGGCGAACTCTTCCTTTATACTTGGGGGGGCTTTCGCACTCTTTTGGGTGGTCCTTTGATTTGGGCCTTACTAATTGGGTGATCCCTGATCACTCCATTCGATTCCTTAGCCAATAAGTGGGCGGGGATCTGGATGACTGGGCGTGTCTCAAGCGGTCATTGACCCTGTTGTTTGCATTTCCCTTGGACAGGGAGTGGCGCCAAAATGTCTGGGACTGTCCTGGTTTCTGGAGTACCAGTCCTTTGTGTTGGGGGAGATGGGTCATCACCTGCTAATCGGCCTGATTAACATGCTAATAGGACGGGGTTTCGACACCTTCTGGACTTTGCTGACAGATATGCATTTCAAGCTCAGAACCTGCCTGACTCTTGGCTTGTCCATTTTACCCAACTCTGTGCTTAGTTGGAAGTGGGCATGTCAGATGGCTACCGTATAATACTTTGTTTGATCAAAACTGCATTTCTCCCACCCCCCCCCCCTTTTTCTCCTTCCCTATGTTCCCTGAATACCTTGTAGCCAGGAATATAAGTCCAATCCTCCTCTTTGTCACAGGTTTGTGTGATTGCCACTATATCATAGTCCAGGGTAATATGTGCCTACAGCTCACCAATTACCATGCTGCATACATTCATGCACATGTACTCAAAACCTAGCTTGCACTGCCTTACATTTGTTTCTTTTCTGAATCCTCCAATTTTTGAACTATTGCTTATCCAGTGATAGTTGTCTCTCTCCCAGTCCTCTCTGCACCTTGTTTTTCTTTAATATTTCAATTTGGTGTCCAGCCCTGCCGAATTAGTTTCAACACTCCCCCTTACCACAAGTTTTTTTTTTTTTTTTTTTCTTTTCAAAATATGTTTATTCAAAATTTTCATCAATTTTCAACCAAACACTCCAGAAAGGGAAAAACAAAACAAAATTGTACATAGGAAATCAAACAAAGATACATTAACCCCATTTAACAAATAAATACAAAAGTGGGGGAAACACTCCCTTTTAACAAAAACATAAACCAAACCCCCCCCCCCCCCCCCGGGTTGCTGCTGTTCCCCACGTTGAGCTCACTCTTCCCCACGTTGAGCTTGTAGCCCGAGAAGTCCCCAAACTCCCTAAGGATCCGTATAACCTCCACCATCCCCTCCACTGGATCTGCAATATATAACAACAGGTCATCAGCATACAACGACACCCGGTGTTCCACCCCTCCACGGACCAACCCCCTCCAGTTCCTAGACTCCCTTAATGCCATGGCCAGCGGCTCAATTGCCGACTTGAACACCAAAGGGGACAGGGGACACCTCTGTCTCGTCCTCCGGTACAATCTGAAATATTCCGATCTCCGCCGGTTCGTAGCCACGCTTGCCACCGGGGCCCTGTATAACAACCTGACCCACCCTATGAACCCTTCCCCGAACCCAAACCTGCTAAGCACTTCCCATAGGTACTCCCACTCCACCCGATCAAAGGCCTTCTCCATGTCCATAGCCGCCACCACCTCCGCTTCCCCCCTCACCGAGGGCATCATAATCACGTTCAGGAGCTTCCGCATTTAACTGCCTGCCCTTCGAACCCCGTCTGGTCCTCGTGTATGACTCCCGGGACACAATCCTCGTAGCGAGGACCTTCGCCAGCAACTTGGCATCTACGTTAAGGAGCGAGATCGGCCTATCCGAACCGCACTGCAGTGGGTCCTTATCCCGCTTGAGGAACAGCGCCCGAGACATTGGCGGGGGCAGAGTCCCTTCCTCCCTCGCCTCATTGAAGGTTCTCACCAGCAACGGGCCCAACGGATCCACATACTCCCTATTAAATTCAAGCGGGAACCCATCCGGTCCCGGGGCCTTGCCTGCCTGCATGCTCCCCAATCTCTTAACCAGCTCCTCCAGCCCATTCGGGGCCCCCAGGCCAGCCACCTGCTCTTCCTCCACCCTCGGGAACCTCAGTTGATCTAAGAACCGCCGCATCCCCTCTTCCCCCCTCCGGGGGCTCTGACTTGTACAGCTCCCCATAGAAATCCCTAAATACTTCATTTATTTCAACTGCACTCCGCACCGTAATTCCCCCCCCCTATCCCTGATTCCCTCAATCTCCCTCGCCGCCTCCCTCTTACGTAGCTGGTGCGCCAGCATCCGACTCGCCTTCTCCCCATACTCATATACTGCCCCCTGCATTTTCCTCCACTCAGCCTCTGCCTCCCCCGTCGTCAAATCAAATTCCGTTTGGAGGTTCCGTCGCTCCCTCAGCAGCCCCTCTTCGGGGGCCTCTGCACAGCTCCTGTCCACCCTTACTATCTCCCCCACCAACCTCTCCCTCTCCATCCTCTCTCTCTTCTCCCTGTGAGCCCTAATTGAAATTAGCTCTCGCCTAACCACCGCCTTCAGAGCCTCCCAAACCACACCCACCGGCACCTCCCCATTATCATTGGCCTCTATGGATCTGTGAATGCACCCCCGTCCAAATTTGCCAACAGTCTCACATCCAGGCGCCACAGCGGGTGCTGATCCCTCTCTTCCCCCAACTCCACCCAGTGCGGGGTGTGGTCCGAAATCGCTATAGCCGAATATTCCGTTCCTTCCAGTCTTGGGATCAGTGCCCTACTCATCACAAAGACGTCTCTCCGTGAATAGGCCTTATGTACATGGGAGAAAAAAGAGAAATCTCTGGCCACCGGCCTGGCACACCTCCACGGATCCACTCCCCCCATCTGGTCCATAAACCCCCTTAGCACCTTGGCCGCAGCTGGTCTCTTACCCGTCCATGACCTGGATCGGTCCAATGCTGGGTCCAGTACCGTATTAAAGTCCGCCCCCCCCCTTAATCAAGCTTCCTGCTTCCAGATCTGGGATCCGGCTCAACATGCGCTTCATAAACCCTGCATCATCCCAATTCGGGGCATACATATTCACCAGTACCACCCGGGTCCCCTGCAACCTACCACTCACCATCACGTATCGACCCCCATTATCCGCCACAATACTCAGCGCCTCGAACGACACCCGATTCCCCACCAGTATTGCAACCACTCTGTTCTTCGCACCCAGCCTTGAATGAAAGACCTGCCCGACCCATCCCTTTCTCGGCCTGATCTGATCTGCCACCTTCAAATGCGTCTCCTGAAGCATAACAACGTCTGCCTTCATTCCCTTTAAGTGCGTGAACACCCGGGCCCTCTAGACCGGCCCTTTCAGGCCCCTCACATTCCATGTTATCAGCCGGATCAGTCAGGGGGCTACTCCCGCCCGCCCCCCCCCCCCACCCCTGCCGACTAGCCATCTCCTTTCTTAGGCCAGCCACGTGACCGCGCCTCCCACACACTCCAGTCCCCCAGGCAGCGAATCCCCGCCCCCACTCTCCCTTTTACCTCCAGCTCCCCTTCGGTCAGTACAGCAGCAACCCAGTATCCCCCCCCCCCCCCCCCCGCCCCCCAAGCTGGACCACCTCCTAGCCCCCTTGCTCCCCCCATTGCACTCCCGTAAGTCAGCTGGCTCCTGCTGACCCCGGCCGCTCCCACCTTTGCCAACGACCTCCTGTGTGGAATCCCCATCCCATCCCCCCCCTTCACGCCAATGTGAGCACCTCTCCAGCACCGCGCCGACCCTCAGGCCCCCCCCCCCTCAGCGTGGGAAAAAGCCATGTTTTCCACCTGGGCTGGCCCCGCCCCCTATGGCGCAGCTCCTTTTCTCCTACAACCTCACCCCAGTTTTCCTCGACCCAGGGCCTGGGCTGTCCCCCCCCCCCCCCCTTTGCACACGGGGACCGGCCCCTGCAAAACAGTACTGATGCCCACAAACCCACATATCCCATCCACTCACCCCTTCCCCCTCCCCAGCTTTCCCACACAAAAATTTAAAAACAAACCCAACCCCACTTCGAACCCTTGGTTCGAGTCCAACTTCTCGTTTTGTATAAAAGTCCACGCCTCATCCGGCGCATCAAAATAGTGGTGGTGGTCTTGAAACGTGACCCACAATCTCGCTGGCTGCAACAGCCCGAACTTCACACCCTTTCGGTGGAGCACCGCCTTGGCCCGGTTGAATCCAGCCCTCTTCTTACCGAGCTTTGCATTCCAGTCTTGATAAATATGAATCTCCGTATTCTCCCACCCGCTGCTCCATTCCTTCTTCGCCCATCTCAGGACGCACTCCCTGTCCATGAAGCGGTGAACCTCACCACTACAGCCCTTGGCGGCTCGTTGGCTTTAGGCCTCCTTGCCAGGACTCTGTGAGCCCCATCCAGCCCCAAGGGCCCCGGGAAGGCTCCCGCGCCCATTACCGTGTTCAGCTACATGTGCCCCAACGTCGGACCCCTCCACCCCTTCAGGCAGACCCAGAATTCTTCCTCCTCGACCTATTCTCCAGGTCCTCAAACTTTTCCTGCCACTTCTTGTGCAGCTCCTCGTGCACCTCCACTTTCACCGCCAGGCCCAGAATCTCGTCCTCGTTTTCAGAGGCTTTCTGCTGCACCTCTCGGATCGCCCCCCGCCCCCCGTGGGCTTTCAGGGTCTCCACCAGCTTTTCTTTTTTTAAAAAAAAATATATTTTATTGAAAATTTTTTTTTTCCACCAGCTTTTCTATCAACGCCTTCATTGGGGCCAGCATTTCTGCATTCAGCTCTGCAAAGCAGCTTTTCAGGAACCCCTGCTGCTCCCGCGACCATTGCGCCCATGCTGCCGGGTCTCCATCCGCCGCCATCTTACTTTACCGCACTCGCTCTCCTCTCTTCTCCAAAACCACTTTTTTAATCCACTCCTGGTCCACTCCATACAATGCTGGGGGAACCTTACTGCTGCCTTCCCACACTGGGAATCGCCGTCCAAGTGCCGCTGGGGCTCCTCCAATGGGCCCAAAAGTCAGTTTTTGGCGGGAGCTGCCGAACGTGCGACCTACACAGGCATAGCCGCAACCGGAAGTACACCCCCCCCCCCCCCCCCCCCCCCCCCCAACCACAAGTTAACCTTCCCAAAAGGACTTGGTCTTGGTCTCGTGAGGTGGCCATCTGTCCATATTTAACAGGTTGCTCATGCCCTAGAATTTGGTCCCAGTACCCAGGATTCTGATGGACCTTTGCCATCACCATTCCTTGGAACTATCTGTTAACCTGTCATATCCGTACTATTTCTAATTCACCAACAGTATATTCAACACTTAAAGGTCCTGCTCTTTAATTTCTCAGGACCTCGACTCTTTTCACTCATGTCATTAGACCATCACTTCATCTGTTTCTTCCCTCGTGTTTTGCACCTTCTCAATGGTGTTCCTGGCACCAGGGAAACATTGCACCACACAGGCCGCATAGTGCCAGAAACACCAATTTGCTTGCCTGATTATTGAATTCGCAATGACCTCTGCAGTTGTATTTTGTACTTGGGGCAATTAATTACATCAGTGGCTGTGCTCTTGTTGACACATCCTCGAGCTGTGATCACCCTCGCTGGTATTCGGCATTGAAAACCAGTTTGAGTGCCTCCCCCTTGAGGACCCCTGCGCTATCGGCCTCTTCATACCCTTCCAGATGACCACCCATTTACTAGGCTTCTAAACGCTCTCTGCAGCTGTGCACTGGAGGATACTTTTGGGTGATCCTGCAGTGATTCCAGCTGCTGGGAAGCACTGAACTGGAGTATGAGCAACTAAAGGCACTTTCTCTGACCAAGTTTGCTAATCACCTGGACTTCCTTGGTACTGATTGAGATAATCTTTACTATTGTCACAAGCAGGCTTACATTAACACTGCAATGAAGTTATTGTGAAAATCTCCTAGTCACCACACTCCTATCCAAGCTGCTCCCATTGCAAAAGGATGATCACAACCCCTTGTAGCAGGGGAGCCCAGAGTAGATATCAGTAACCATCTGCCAAATGTTGGAGATCAGGGCATGTGGTTATCCAGAATGCAGGAAATATCGTGCAGCCCCCATAGGAATTGCAGGCAGCGGGACACATCAAATGTTCCAACATTTGACTTAAAACATCAATTTAATTTATTATTTAATTACTTGTGCACAGCAGAATTTTATTTAATGGCATTTGGCTCGCATAGTGTTGACATCTTCCACTACTTGTTTATTTATGATTGACCCTTGGTTTAAAGTATTTAGTACATTTTTCTCCCTTCGCACACATTTCCCAGTTTACTCCAAATTCTTGTTGCCACTCTGCTCAGCAAGTGATTTTGTTTTGCAAATACACTTAACCTTCTGCACACAAAAGCTGTCGGACTTTGTGCAAAACTGCCTCCCGTCCATTGACTCTGTCTACACCTCCCTCTGCCTTTTGGAAAGCGGGCAGCACAATTAAAGACTCCAGGCAGCACAATTAAAGACCCCTCCCATCCCAGTTATTCTCTCTTCCATCGAGCAGGAGATACAAAAGTCTGAGAACAGGCACTAGCAGGTTCAAAAACAGCTTCTTCCCCGCTGTCAGCAGACTCCTGATTGACCTTTTGTATGGACCGAACTGAACTCTCCACACATCTGGGCGGTACGGTAACACCATGGTTAGCACTGTTGCTTCACAGCACCTGGGACTCTGGTTCGACTCCCGACTTGGTCACTGTCTGTGCGGAGTGTGCACGGTTTCCCCATGTCTGCACTAATTTTCTCCCACGAGTCTTGAAAGACGTGCTTGTTAAGTGAATTGGACATTCTGAATTCTCCCTCAGTGCACCTGAACAGTTGCCGAAGTGTGGCGACAAAGGGATTTTCACAGTAACTTCATTGCAGTGTTACTGTAAGCCTACTTGTAACACTAATAAAGATTATTATCTTCGCTGCTGAGTAGTGTTACACTCCACATGCTTCACCCAATGTCATGTATTTACATTGTGTATTTATCGTATGTCCTATGGTTTTGTTTTCATGATCTGTCTGGACTGTATGCAGAACAATACCGTTAACTGTACCTCTACATGTGACAAATCAAATCCAAGTGGCTTATGAAACAAATGTTAACTGTGCAAAACTTTTTCCTTTTAAAATTATGAATTCAGAAGACCTGAAGGAAAAAAAAAACTAAAATGAGTTTAAGTTTGCACATATCTGAAGAACTTTATAACGCAAATGTACTCCATTGTTCTCTTCAACTGTTTTGCACCCACCATAATCTTCCAACCGAGTTGATCTGATTTTAGTTCAGACAAATAACCTGTAAACATGTGATCTGACACACATTTCACTTTCAGCGTGCTGTCTTTGCCTCTTTTCTGTCTCTTCCCTCTTCACTTGTGGTCTGTCATTTGTGGAATTGTAGCTAGATTGGTACTCTGACAGAAACACACTGCATACAAAAAAAAATTAAACTGTTGTTTTCAGTATCTGATCAATTCAAGAATTAACCATTTGATTTTCTCATTATCAGAATCAACATCTATCTTGCAGGAAACTGGTTAGGTGAAATTAGTTAATTTTATCTGAACTCAATTTACATATTTTGTTGATCTGCATCTGTACTTAATACTTCTGTGATTTCACATTTCTGTTTTATTTATATAACTGATTTATCAACTTTCCCAATTATTGTACGTTGAAATGGGCAGAACTGACTGTTGTCTTCGCATCTAGAGCACATATTGCAGGCATTGTAGCATTTTGGACTTTATTTACCTCTGTCTACCTGTTTACTATGCTATAGAACAGTGGTGGGCAACCTAGGCTAGTGAATGGGCCTCCTTCATCTCCATGGGGCACAAGATTGAAATCAGGCTTGTTCCCTAACCGTGACCTGTGGATAAGATTGAATCCACGGCTAATACTTCAAGTTATAGAAAATGCTTAATCATTCATATATTTATAGAACTGTCATCAACTTCAAACAGTAAAACCATAAGAAATATCTATGCTTTGGAAGCATGGCACTCACAGTCAATGTTGCGTGCAGCATGCACCTCGCTTAACTTACCCTTGCTTTATGTGCGTATCACTTCAGTCATACGCACAGGGGAAACAAAACTACGCAAATGGAAATCTGCAGAATGTGGCAACCTTGTGTGTGGGCAATGGTCAACAAAATGCCTGTTGGCTGCATTCAGAACCTAGATGGGCCGCAGGTTGCCCACCACTGCTATATAATGTGGTCCTTCCAGTTCAGACACCGGCAAACTGGAAAAAATACTGGCTAAGTGAATACAATAATATTTAGATGAAAGCAATTATAGCGGATGCTGGAATCTGAAACAAAAACAGAAAATGCTGGATAATTTCAACAGGTCTGACAATCTGCGAGAGAGAATGGAGCTAACGTTTCGAGCCTGGGTGACTCTTTGCCATCCTTTTTGGAATGCAAATTGCATTTGTTGATATTGCATTGTGTATTTTCCTCCAATGTCTTTATCATCACCAGAGTTTTGAGAAGCAGAGAAAGTCTCTTTTGATCCAAAATATGCATCTGTTGTCCTCTGGGTTTGGCTTAATGTAGCCTAATTGTGAGGGAGTATGGGAAGCAGAGAAAACTACTCATTTAGACTGAAATGTACAGGCAAAAGTTGGGATTACAATTTTCTGTTGCATGCAGATATGTATTCCATGATCAGAACTCTGGTATGATATAGTGGTCAAACTTATTCTTATTCTCCTCTTATTCTTCAAAACAGTCTTGGCAACAAATTTCACATTGTTTATTAAAGTTTTAATGGCTGTTGTTGCACAAGTGACATTCATCAGATAACCTTTACATGTCTGTTTTGGTTGAATTATTCATCGAAACAATAATTGTGGTGCACAGAACCTTCTTCCAATTATATTTTTATTCTTTTATCAGTGTTACAAAGCCAGAGTTCAGTGTGGACAGGGACAAATCCCTAATCCAGCTCCATGCCTGCTCCAAAAACCATTCAAATTGAACCCAATTCATGAAATGAAATTAAAATCGCTTATTGTCACAAGTAGGCTTCAAATGAAGCTATTGTGAACAGTCCCTAGTCGCCACATTCCGGCGCCTGTTTGGGGAGGTTGGTACGGGCTGATCCCCTTGAGAGACTTACCAGATCCAGGCATTACACCTGAGCTCATGTTCATCTTAGCCAAAAAGCCAAGAGGCGATCTTCTTCCAATAATTAAGTCTCTTACAGAAAAGCGTTGTGACAATGAAATCTTCAGCATTTTAAACCGGTTACCCTTGACATCAAAAAGAATCCTTCCATCAACCAACTGCTTTTTTGGAAACAAACTTACATTGAGATTTAGTAGAGTGCAATGTTCATTTTTATACCTATTTAAATGTACACACTTTTTTACGTCACATCTCACTCCACGAACAGTATTCAAGCAATTGGCTCAAAACTTTGTCCTGTGATTACTCCCCCTTCCCCCCCCCCCCCCTTTTTTTTTAAGAGAAGCTGAATTCATGTTGAAAATCAAAGCATTTGGATGCTGGAAATCTGAAATAAAAGCTGAAAATATAGATAACGTACTGCAGGTCAGTTGGAGAGAATTGATGTTTCAGGTTGATCTTTCATCAGTACTAGGTAGGATGTAAGGGGTTTTGTGGAAGTACAGGGGCAAGGGAAAGTGGGAGGAGAGAAAAGATCAAAAGGGAAGGTCTGAAAATGATATTGATTAAGCATTACCAGAGCAACTGCTGTCTGAAAGAAATGGGAGACATGGTTATGATCTGAAATGTCAACTCAAATGGTGAATCCAAATGGTAATAAAGTGTTTAAATCAAGAGATGAAGTGCTGTTCCTTCAGCCTCTATTAGAGCAATGTAGGAGGCCAAAGACAAGAAAGGACAAGAGGAAAAAAGTGACAAGTGACTAGAAACTCAGGGTGACACTCGCGAATCGACCGGTAGTGTCCTGGAAAATGATTTCCCAATCAAACTTTGTCCAATATAGAAGAGACTGCATTGAGAACAGTAAATACCATATAGGAAATTGGAAAAAAATATTTGTCTCTGTATCACCTGGAAAGAGTGTTTGCTGCCCCGGGCAATGGGAAAGGTCAAGATTAAAAAGGTAGGCTTGACATCTCCAATGCTTGCATGGGAAGGGGAGTGAGTTTTGGAGTTTTGAGGCTGGGTTTCAGGAGGTGGGGGTGTCAATAGCCACTTTTGGAATGCTGAAAGAAGGTAGAGGGGAAGATGCATTTTGTGATGGAGACTGGGAAAACGTGCCTCTGGGGAGGCTGTGGAGTAGGGACTCATGATCAGGTGGAATATCTGTAATTTTTTTAATAAAATAAATTTAGAGTACCCAGTTCATTTTTCCAATGTGGTGTGGCCAATCCACCTACCCTGCACATCTTTGGGTTGTGGGGGCGAAACCCACGCAAACATGTGGAGAATGTGCAAACTCCACATGGACAGTGACCCAGAGCCGGGATCGAACCTGGGACCTCAGCTCCGTGAGACTGCAGTGCTACCACTCTGCCACCGTGCTACCCTTGGAATATCTTTTTTTTAGTAAATTTAGAGTACCCAATTCATTTTTTCCAATTAAGGGGCAATCTAGTGTGGCTAATCCACCTTCCCCTGCACATCTTTGAGTTGTGGGGGCGAAACCCACGCAAAGACGGGGAGAATGTGCAAACTCCACACAGACAGTGACCCAGCGCCAGGATCGAACCTGCCCTTGGAAAATCTGTAATAACATTACATAATAAGCCCTGCTGCAAAGCCGCCAGCCAGAGTTGGTAATGCAAATTTCCAGACATGCTAGTAATTGAACCTACTGTCTATTTTAGAGTTTGTCCATTTTCCCTGTGTCTGCATGGGTCTCACCCCCACAAACCGAAGGATGTGCAGGGTAGGTAGATTGACCACACTAAATTGCCCCTTAATTAGAAAAAAAAGGACTGGATACTTTAAATTTAAAATAAAATACTTGTAATTGAACCTGAGCTTTTCCTTGTATGAGTGTCTGTGATGCACAGTGCAATTCTCAACTAAATCATATGGGGAAATTAACGTTGGGGATAACCCACTCTCCACACTGTGATCTCGTTTACTTGTATTTATATCAAAATTTAAGTTTTTTTTTTTTTAAAACAATTATGTATATTTTAAATCTTGGAGCGAAATTATACCTGAAACTAATTTGGCCATTTATTGCTCATTCCTAATTGCCATTGAGAAGGTGGTGAGCTGCTGTCTTAAACTGCTATAGTCTGTGTGGTGTAGGCATACCCACATTGCTGTTAGGAAAGGAAGGTTTTGGACAAGATGACTGGTGCCACAGTGCCACTGGATGTAGCAAGTAATTGTGCGCAGGTGCCAGACATTTTCTTCACAGATGGAAGATGAAATCATGCAGCTGTTGCTCCCTCCATTACAGACCAAGCTGCTGACCCACAGATTCTTGGCAAAGGCCCTGCAGGAGGTTGCCTGCTATTTTGGCTCCAATAAGTTTATGATTTGGAGAGGTCAAGGAGATTGAAATGCTGGACGGACTAGTATTATCGTTCGAAAACAAAAAGCAGGCAGCATGTCACTTTGAAACACATGAATTCTCTGGCTGTTCTAAAAGAGATTGCAGATCCAGTGGATTGATTGTGGCCTGATGTGGTGCATTGACAGTGATGGAACCTTGTTGGTACCATTTAAGAAAACTTGTCTCTCTTTTCATGCCAGTGCCATGACAACAACTTGCCGCCTACTTGTAGCTTTGTGGGTGAGTCACTTAGCTTTGTGAACAATACTGGGCCTTGTTAGGTACCATAGCTGCAGAATGACAGATCCTGGTGTAATTAATTTCATCAGTAACAAAATTGCAAAATTACTTTTCAGCAGTTTAGTAAGTCAAACCAACAGGGGAGAAAACTAACATTTTGGTTGTACTTCATATTTGTAATGAGTCAAACATGCTGGGCACGATTCAACGGAAGGAAATCTATGTTTGGTTTTGGGTGCGTTTGGCGGGGCGTTTCTTGGTGCTGCAGCCCCGCTATTCAACGGCACTTTGCCATTTTATTGGCCTCCGAGTTTCTGTCCGCCAAGGCTGCCTCGAGTCATTTCCAGCTGACAGCCCAGCAGGAAGGGCTCCTCATAGATCGGGGCACCAATCTCTTTCGCCTCCCCCACTCCCCTCTGGGCCTGATCCCTGATGGGCACTTGGCACCCTGGCAGTGCCTGAGTGCTAGAATACCATCCTTCCCTGTCCTTGACCACTTGGGGGTTCTATTGGCATGAGAGAGACCCTCCCCCCCCCCCCCCCCCCCCCTCCCCCACAGGTGCCATTACGACTGGTTCACGTTTGTGGAAATCGACACTAAAAGCTGCCCTGGCGAGGTCTCCCAGGCACGTGGCCGTTAGGTCCTGGGCTCTGGGAGGAATCCATGAGTGCATATTTAAACGAGCCATTAAATATACAGATCTGGATGACACCAGCAAGGGTGAGGTACAGATCATGACCTCTCGCAAGATTCAACATCCTCGTCCTGACTCCAAGTCTGGTGCGATGAGGCCACTGAATCACGCCCTTTTTGCCTCGCAGGCTTTCCTGGATATAGGACCCAACTATGGGTGAGATCGTCCGGTGGTTCGAACTGGTGGGATCTTCTGGTCCAGCCAATGGCACCGCACCTCCGCCATGGGTTTCCCCGTGACGTTGGGTGAATTCTGACCCCAGCGGGACCAGAGGATCGGCAGGCCACCTCCTGCCACCGAGAAATGTCGTGCGTGTCATAATATACATCTATGTATACAATGCAGTGCAGACAGGCAGTGATTGACACACAGGATGACCAGTAAGCGCACACAACAGAGCAGCCAATCACCAGACAGGACACGACCACTATAAAGCCAGAGGGCACCGGTTTCCCCGCTCTCTTGGGACCCAGCCTCTGAGACAGTCGGGGTTCATGCCTACACCATGTGGTAGCTAAGTTAGTCTGGTCAGGCCTCCAGTCAAGTCAGCATCGTGTCGACCCACAGTTGAACATGTATAATAGTTTGGATATTGAATAAAATCGTGTTGCATTTTATCAAGTGTTGGAGGTCTGCCTCTCGCTACACTGCATCAAGTGCAGTTCACCTCGACCCAGCCTACCCAACAAATCTTGCCCTACATCTATCATGTATTTATCTTGTGATTTACTAACATTGTACTTCGAACAATTGTATCATTTTTTAAAAATTGAGTAGAGAAATAAAGAAAATATTAAATGTTGAGAAGTCATAGCATCCAAAAACTAAAGGCAAGTTACCATTTCATCTTAATCTTCCTTTTTTAGACACTAGTAGATTTGCTTTCTCTGATCCATTCCTCCAGTGCTCACTAATCTACATTTAGCTCCTGGCCAATCAACATCTGTGACTTTACAATTCTCACCCTTGTTTTCACACAGCCTAGCCCCCACTAGTGGCAGATTTGCAGTTGGTGTGGCCCTGAGCTCCACTTTATTTTGATCACTCTCGCCGTCCTGGGGTCCAACCCCTCACCTGGGGTTACTTATTCCAGCCATTTGAATTTGCCTTCCCTCCCATTCTTCGTTGCTCGTCCAATCACAGGCTAGTTTCTCTCTGCAAGGGGAAGCGGTGGTGTAGTATTGTCGTTGGACTAGTAATCCAGAGACCTAGGGGTTCTAATCCCACCATGGCAGATGGTCAAATTTGAATTCAATAAAAATCTGGAAGTAAAAGTCTGATGATGACCATGCAACCATTGTTGATTGTCGAAAAAACCCATTTTGTGGATGATGTATATTGCTACTGTGCTTTGGTGATGGAGGGAGTGAATATTTTGTGGATGGGCTGCCAATCAAGCTGGCTGCTTTGTCCTGGATGTTATCACACTTCTTGAGTGTTGTTGGAGCTGCACTCATCCAAGCGTGGGGGGTGTATTCCATCACTCCTGACCTTCACCTTGTAGATGGTGGACAGCCTTTGGGGAGTTAAGAGGTGACTTACTTGCTGCAGAATTCCTAATCCATGACCTGCTCTGGTAGCAACTAAGTTAATATAATGTTATGGATCAGGGCATAGGAACTCAAGTGTATTATGAAGCTCACCTGACTGAAAACTTTTATGTTGAATTTGGCTAGGATGAGCACAAGAGCCTTCCCTCCAGGTGTGATTCATCAGATTTCCTAGGAGCTTTTATCAAAACAAATTTATTATAAGAATGTAGTTAACATATATAAAACATTTGGCAAGAATTTGTTATCAATTACAAACATGAAAAAACACAACACCTACAGTAATCTATGTATATAACTCTTAATGAATCCTCCTTAGCTGTTCCAATTCAATACAAAATCCAATGAAACCAAAACCCCTTTTAAGGGTGTGGCCCAGCACACTGTAATCTTACTTGAATGGGACTAGTCCTTTCCCTGAAATTCTGATGCAGTTTCCAACCAGCACTCCTTCAGGAAAGCAACTCTAACTTTAAGGTTACTAAGGCACTTTGCCACACCCAATGTGCTTACAGTTCACTGGAACAGCTTTAAAAATAAAAGAGAAAACAGGGAATCTTCCTGCAGCTTAACACAGTGCTGCTTCTTTTGCAGTCCAAATGAACAAACCGAAAGTGAAACCAAAACACTAAACCCCCCCCTCACCTGACAGCCAGCTCCACCCACAAATTACATCTCTGAAGCCATGCGGTAAAACAAAACCTTTCTTAAAGGGACACTCACATGACAATGGCTAGTCCAGTTCAGTTTCTGATCAAAGGTTACCTCCAGGATGTTGATTGTGGGGGATTCAGCAATGGTGAATGCCATAGTGGGACTTTTGTAGAATTTAGCCTTCTCCTATGGCCAGCGACATTGAACCCAATCGCTGTTCTTCACTGTCATACATACTAAAATGGCACAAGCTGAGCTCAGACCAAGCATCAAATTAGGATTGTTTCTTCACAACACACTGAGCTATTAGGGGAATTATTGTGTTTTTAATGCACTCACTATAATCGGGGAGCTGTAACACTAATTTAGGCACTGCAGTTTAAATGGGGAGAAATAAAACAGTGGTGCAATCTTAGGTGCAGTTATTGCCTACATTATTAACCTGTGATGGAAAGTAAAATGTCATAATTGACCCACTGCCAATGTTAATCCTGTACCTGGACGACATAACCCAAATGCAACTGCCTGTTCTCCGACACTAATTTATTTGCATAGTAATCAGCCTTTTCTACTTTTAATAAGCTGATCTGATACAATTCCGCTATATTGTGTCTTTTGTTCCTACTTTAATGAATATAGTTCAAAATTAATAGGCTCAAGGAAGGCTGTATTAGAATTATATTTCCGCCCCTTCAGAGTAATGAATGTGTGAAACCGCTTTGATACTGCCAATTAACCTAATTGAAAGCGGTGCTTGGAATCATAAGGATAAGTAGTCAAAACTTGGATGCTAATTGAAACATGATGGCATCTAAGTGTTGGGGAAGACAAAAAATCAAGAAAGAATAATATTGTGTGCGCAGTTAGGTGTCCTGTAGTTATTTTTGATTTGACCTTGGGAGCTGGTGAGAGAAGCATTCAACCTTCCTCTGAAAGTGCATTTTGTCTGATTTGTTTTTTTACTTATCTGCTTTGGAATTTGTATCAGCCGGGGCACTGCTGGTAAGAGAGGTTCGTGATTCTCATAATGCTGAAACGTTAGTTTTCTGGAATGCTGATCTTGCATTTATTACTCTGAAGGGTTAGGGTGAAAGGTCTTATGTGGGCAAACTAATGACTGGTCCCTGGATGTGACCAGCTCAGGAAGTAAAATAAACAAATGTTCATATTTCTAATTGACAGAAATGATGGCATTGCATCACTGAGTTTCTTTTTAGCAATTCATATACCAATGCCCCCGGTCTCTTGAAAGTTAACACACGCGGTCCCTGGAAGCATGTCAAAATATTTATAGGAGATTCCCTAAGCATATTTGAAAATTTATAATGTTAAACTAGTCCATAGATAGTTGAATGTTATTATTGGGTGGGGATAGGGGTAGTAGAAGTCCAAACCTTTCTTCTTTCCGAAGAAACTGGGATAACTTGAAGGTCATCTTCTGCTGTATTTTCTTGTGAAAGCCATTGGAAACAAAAAGAATTGCACAGCAGTTGAAGTTCACACTGGCTTGGAACAATGAGAAATGTGGCTGCCTTTCAGGTACAAACGAACACTTGCTTAAGGGCAAATTTGATGTTCGCTGCTCTATTTTTGAAGATATTGGTTCTTTCAATTTGTTAATTAATGACAAATGTAGGAGTCCTTGATGATGTGCAGACATGTCAACTGAAAATTGAATTGAGGTTACTCAAACTTGCTTCTTAAGGATCCTAACAAATGTTTGGGAGAATGGAGACCTTCATTACTTCTATCTAGGTTGGTTTCCGACATAGGTACTCGACTGTGTGAAATCTGCGCTGCGTATTGCTTTTTCCCAGTTGGTTTAAAAGTTGAATGGTGAAAAGGCACCCTTCTCCTCTGTGCCAATCTCAGAAGCTGACGTTCAAAGCTTATTCAGATATCTGTTTATGGTCTGGAAATATTAATAAATCAGTAGGTTTCAAGCTTTTCAAGTGGACACTCCAGGGGATGACATCCAACTTCTAAAAGACCATATTAACTGCTCAAAGTGTTAATGTTGCAGAATTTCTTACATACCAACAAATGTAGGAAAGAGAGGATCTGGGATTCTTTTATTTTAAAAGGGCAATTTCATCATGGCCAATCCACCTAACTTGCACACCTTTGGATTGGGAGGAAATCGGAGCACCTGGAGGAAACCCAAACAGACACGGGAAGAACGTGCAAACTGCACGCAGACAGTAACCCAAGGCTGGAATTGAACCCGGATCCCTGGTGCTGTGAGGCAGCAGTGCTAACCACTGTGCCACCATGCAGTCCAGGATCTGGGATTCTTAAAATATTGTCGTCATGATATACGGTTTGCCCAGCAACAAACTTTTTAGAATTTTTGGTTTGAAAATCAATATTTGTTGTATGATTTTTAAAAATGGCCCTAGTTAACTACAGCTGCTGTGACTATTTAGTACGGTTGAGGGAGCTATTTAGCCGATTTTATCTCCATCCATCAAAACATCCAGTCTACCTTCTAAAACGTGGCTTTCAACTTCCGATTAAATGATCTGTAATATGCTCAGGCTTCCAATATTGTGGAATATGCTGCATTTACACTTACACTGTACTTCCCAATGTAACAAATTTACCCATTCCTACTTTAAAAAAAAAAAAATGCTGCCCATGAACACTTGGCGTATTATTTTTACTCCAGTATAATTTGCAAGTTTGTATGTCATTCTTTCTCGTACTGTATTCCAATTCTGGGACAGAATCCTGTCGGACATCATACTATCCACTTCCAATGACTCCGATACTGCCCTCTGATTCGTTTTGACCAGCTTTTGATACTCTTTTCTATCTGCCCTCGAATTCATTATGTCTAATCTTCAACTGTCTCCTGTGTAGTAGTACTTCATTCAAAGCTTTCTTTTTAAAAAAAAATATATTTTATTCAAAATTTTGTGGCCAAACATAACAGCACATAGTTTTTCTTTTGAACAACAACAAAGCAATATAAATAACCGTGGCCAATTTTAAACAAATAAATAAATAATATATAAACAAAAACAAAACTAAGTGGCAACTGCCTTGTCAAAAATCGTTACTCTCCAAAGATACAATCCAATATACATTACCTATAACAAGTGTCTATACATATACAATGACATCCCTGAGAGTCCGTCCGGTTCCTCCCCCCTCCCCCCCGGGTTGCTGCTGCTGTCTTCTTCTTTTCCATTCCCTCTATCTTTCTGTGAGGTAGTCGACGAACGGTTGCCACCGCCTGGTGAACCCTTGAGCCGAACCCCTTAATACGAACTTGATCCGTTCTAACTTTATAAACCCTGCCATGTCGTTTATCCAGGTCTCCACACCCGGGGGTTTGGCTTCCTTCCACATTAACAATATCCTGCACCGGGCTACAAGGGACGCAAAGGCCAACACGTCAGCCTCTCTCGCCTCCTGCACTCCCGGCTCTTCTGCGACCCCAAATATAGCCAACCCCCAGCTTGGTTCGACCCGGACCCCCACCACCTTCGAAAGCACCTTTGCCACCCCCACCCAGAAACCCTGTAGTGCCGGGCATGACCAGTACATGTGGGTGTGATTCGCTGGGCTTCTCGAGCATCTCCCACACCTATCCTCTACCCCAAAAAATTTACTGAGCCGTGCTCCAGTCATATGCGCCCTGTGTAGAACCTTGAATTGTATCAGGCTTAGCCTGGCACACGAGGACGATGGGTTTACCCTACGTAGAGCATCAGCCCACAGCCCCTCCTCAATCTCCTCCCCCAGCTCTTCTTCCCATTTCCCTTTCAGCTCATCTACCATGATCTCCCCCTCGTCCCTTATTTCCCTATATATGTCCGACACCTTACCATCCCCCACCCATGTCTCTGAGATCACTCTATCCTGCACCTCCTGCGTCGGGAGCTGCCGGAATTCCCTCACCTGTTGCCTCGCGAAACCCCTCAGTTGCATATACCGAAATGCATTCCCTTGGGGCAACCCATATTTTTCCGTCAGCGCACCCAGACTCGCAAACGTCCCATCTACGAACAGATCTCTCAATTGTACTACCCCAGCTCTTTGCCATGCTCCAAATCCCCCATCCATTCTCCCCGGAACAAACCTATGGTTATTTCTTATCGGGGACCGCACCGAGGCTCCCGTCTTTCCCCTATGCCGTCTCCACTGCCCCCAAATTTTCAATGTAGCCACCACCACCGGGCTTGTGGTGTATTTCTTCGGTGAGAACTGCTCTGGATTTTCTTTGCCCATTTGAGGACCATCTCTCTGTCTTTATATCGGAGAAATCTCACCACTATGGCTCGAGGAATTTCTCCAGCCCTCGGTTTTCGCGCCATAACTCGATAAGTTCCCTCAACCTCCAACGGGCCCGTCGGGGCCTCCGATCCCATTAACGAGTGAAGCATCGTGCTCACATATGCCCCGACGTCCGCCCCTTCTGCACCTTCGGGAAGACCAAGAATCCTTAAATTCTTCCTCCTCGCATTATTCTCCAGCACCTCCAGCCTTTCCACACACCTTTTGTGTTGTGCCTCGTGCATCTCTGTCTTCACCACCAGGCCCTGTATGTCATCCTCATTCTCAGCAGCCTTTGACTTCACGACCCGAAGCTCCTGCTCCTGGGTCTTTTACTCCTCCTTTAGCCCTTCAATCACCTGTAATATCGGGGCCAACAGCTCCTTCTTCATCTCCTTTTTAAGTTCTTCCACGCAGCGCCGCAGGAACTCTTGTTGGTCAGGGCCCCATATTAAACTGCCACTTTCCGACGCCATCTTGCTTTGTGCTTGCCTTCCTGGCCGCTGCTCTAGAGGATCCACCGCAATCCGACCACTTTCCTCTCCTTTTTCCATCCGTGTCCAGGGGGGATTCCCTTCTGGTTTACCGCACAGTGTTTTTAGCCGTTAAAATTGCCGTTGGGGCTCCTATTAAGAGCCCAAAAGTCCGTTCCACCGGGAGCTGCCGAAACGTGCGACTTAGCTGGTCATCGCCGCACCCGGAAGTCCATTCAAAGCTTTCTGACAAACCGTGTAACACACATCTCCTTCATTCTTACCACTCACCATTGCTATCATTTCCTCAGACATCTCTGTCTGCTTCTAATTACTTTCCCTATTTGCACAGATAGTAATTTTAAATTTAATAAGAATCCATAATTTTCCCTACTGCATATGTTTAACCAGGAGATGCCAGAGATAACTGTACCTCCCTTTCTGAAAATGGTTGTTCCCTATTTGTTGCCAATCTCCAGTACTTCAGCTGACATTTCCATTGTTAATTACAGGTGGAATACTCTACACTTGCTTGGATGAATGCAGCTCCAACACTCCAGAAGCTAAGCACCATCCAGGACAAAGCCACCAGCTTGATTGGCTTGCCCTGCACTACCATTGCACAGTGGCAGCAGGGTGTGCTATCTACAAAATGCATTGCAGGAACAAACCTTTGAAACCCATGTGCTACCATCTAAAAGGATAGGTGTAGCAGACACATGGGTTGACTACCACCTGGAAGTTCCCCTCCAAGCCGCTCATCATGCTGACTTGGAAATAATTTGCCATTCCTTCAGTGTTGCTGGGTCAAAAGTTTGGTACGCCCTCCCTAATGGGTGTGCCTATTCCAGCATGGACTGCAGAGGTTCAAGTCACCACCACTACCTCCAGGGAAGTCCGGGATGGGCAATAACTGCGAGTCAGCAATTCTCCAATCCCATGAATGAATTTTAAAACGAGGTTTAGAAGATTGTATTTGAGACAGTCTTTAAAATTAAAGTTGTGATGAATGTAGAAATTGTTATATCCACTGCAGTAATATTTTTAAAATCCTGGGTTAAGGTATATATGTGTTGCAGTAATTGTTAAAGAACTTGGGTTAACGTAGCCACGTAGCCAGACTATGTTGCTTCAGCTGTAATTAAAAAGTCGGAAAAGGTGAGGTCATGATTGAAAATCGCTTATTGTCACAAGTAGGCTTCAATGGAGTTGCTGTGAAAAGCCCCTAGTCGCCACATTCCGGCGCCTGTTTGGGGAGGCTGGTCTGGGAATTGATTGATTCTAAATGTTTACTTGTTTACATATAGAGGGGTAATATTGTTATGATTGCTGGAGGTGTGTATTTAGTTCTAGCTAAGTAGGTCATGTGAAACCTTTGTGGGATGTAGATGTTATTAATGGGAGGAGCGATGTCTGTCTGTAGTTTTGCAGTTTGCCATAGGATTTGAGTCTGACAAGACTGGAGGAATTTAAGTTTAAAAGTAGTTTTGCCAAATGCCGATAGGTTGAACAGAAGTGTACTGAATCTTCTCTTGAAAGGAACTATCTCTCTCACCAAATGTCTCAACACAACTAAGGAAGTAATCTGTTTGTTAACTAATTTTATTTAGAAGTGGCATGGTTTGCTTAATTGGAGTTAGTAGCAGTAAGTTCAAGTTTTTCCTTGAGTTTAAGAACTGTTCAACTGATCACTGTAAAGCTATTTTCTTAGTTAATTCTGTGTTTAAATTAAAGTTTGTTTTAAAATAAAAGATACCTATTGGTCAGAGTCATCACTCCTGGGTGAAGGGCAGCACGGTAGCACAGTAGGTAGCACAGTTATTTCACAGCTCCAGGTTCCCAGATTTGATTCTTGGCTTGGGCCACTGTCTGTGTGGAATCTGCATGTTCTCCCTGTGTCTGTGTGAGTTTCCTCCGGGTGCTCCCGTTTCCTCCCACAAGTCCTGAAAGATGTGCTATTGGGTGAAATTGGATATTCTGAATTCTCCCTCTTGTGTACCTGAACAGGCGCCGGAATGTGGCGACTAGGAGCTTTTCACAGTAACTTCATTGCTGTGTTAATGTCAGCCTACTTGTGACAATAAAGATTATTATTATTATAAGTATCCTTTCCCCTCAATTTTGCAAATTAAAGAAATTCTTTGATGTTCTTGTGCGGTATCCGAACAAAGTAAAATGAAGGGAATCATGTGACCTGTTCTGACACCTGCCTGACAGTAAACCTGGGCGGATTGATTGTTAAAGATCAAAGGAGGGTTTAAATTGTATTACTAGAGACAATGGCAGTGGTCTAACTGTTCGCAGTAGAAGCTGAGAGACTGCAACGTCGTAGAAGATTTGTTGGAAATGTTGGCTTGCAAACACATGTGCTTTAAACTGTCCCTTTCGTTGCATTTAGATGAAAGAAAGCTTGGTGCTCCAAGGATAGCTAATTAGCATTTTTACCGGGACATTACGCCCATGGGAAAGGATACACAAAGCTTTTCTAGAGTATCACTAGTATTATAGGCAGTGGGTGCAATTTTTCAAAAATTGATCGAGAGAAAAGCTGTATGAAACTCGCTGGTTTCACAGCTGCCATTTCTAGCCAAATGACACTCTGAAGTAGCAGAAATCTGAGATTCAGAGATCAAGGTGGCCTTTCGTCCTTTTGAAGTTAAAGAATGCCCCCCCCCCCCCCCCTGTCATAGCTGGCATTGGTGCATTAGAGCCCCCTCCCACCAATGCAGGCATCCCTCCTCCCCCTCACCCGTACCAGTACAGCCATCTCCGCCCCCCCCCCCCCCCCCCCCCCCAAATCATAATGGGAAGCCACCTATGTGGTTCTCTGAAGGCATGACCCCTGATATTTGATATTTGATTTGATTTATTATTGTCACATGTATTAGTATACAGTGAAAAGTATTGCTTCTTGCATGCGGTACAAACAATGCATACCGTACATAGGGAAGGAAGGAGAGACTGCAGAATATAATGTTACAGTTATAGCAAGGTGTAGAGAAAAGATCAACTTAGTACGAGGTAGGTCCATTTAAAAGTCTGATGGCAGTAGGGAAGCAGCTGTTCTTGAGTCGGTTGGGACGTGACCTCAAACTTTGGTATCTTTTTCCTGATGGAAGAAGGTGGAAGAGCGTATGTACGGGGTGCGGGGGGTCCTTAATTATGCTGGCTGCCTTTCTGAGGCAGCAGGAATTATAGATGGAGTCAGTGGATGGGAGGCTGGTTTGCGTGATGGACTGTGCTGCATTCACAACCTTTTGCAGTTTCCTGCGGTTTTGGGCAGAGCAGGCTCCATACCAAGATGTGGTACAACCAGAAAGAATGCTTTCTATGGTGCATCTGTAGAAGTTGGTGAGGGTCGTAACTGACATGTCAAATTTCCTTTGTCTTCTGAGAAAGTAGAGTCGTTGGTGGGCTTTCTTAACTATAGTGTCGGCATGGGGGGGACCAGGACAGGCTGTTGGTGATCTGTACACCCAAAAACTTGAAGTTCTTGACCCTTTCTACTTTGTTCCCATTGATGTAGATCGGGGCATGTTCTCCACTATGCTTCCTGAAGTCGATGACAATCTCCTTCGTTTTGTTGATATTGAGGGAGAGATTATTATCGTCGCACCAGTTCACCAGATTCTCTACCTCATTCTTATATTGTGTCTCGTCATTGTTTGAAATCCGACCCACTACGGTGGTGTCATCAGCAAATTTGAAAATCGAGTTGGAGGGGAATTTGGCCACACCGTCATAGGTGTATAAGGAATATAGTAGGGGGCTGAGGACACAGCCTTGTGGGGCACCGGTGTTGAGGATGATCGTGGAGGAGGTGTTGTTGCCTATCTTTACTGATTGTGGCCTGTGAGTCCGAAAGTTCAGGTTCCAGTCGTAGAGGGAGGAGCCGAGGCCAAGGCCACATAGTTTGGAGATGAGTTTCATAGGAATGATGGTGTTGAAGGTTGAGCTGTAGTCGATAAATAGGAGTCTGACATGGGTGTCTTTGTTATCTAGGTGTTCCAGGGTAGAGTGCAGGGCCATGGAGATGGCGTCTGCTGTGGACCTGTTGCAGTGGTAGGCGAATTGTACTGGATCAAGGCAATCTGGGAGGCTGGAGTTGATTCGTGTCATGACTAACCTTTCGAAGCACTTCATGATGATGGATGTCAGAGTCACTGGATGATAGTCATTAAGACATGCTGCTTGATGTTTTTTGGTACAGGGATGATGGTCGTCGTCTTGAAGCAGATAGGGACCTCAGATTGTTTTAAAGAGAGGTTGAAGATGTCTGCGAATACCCCCACCAGCTGATCCGCGCAACACCTGAGTGCTCGCCTGGGTACTCCATCCGGGCCAGTGGCTTTCCATGGGTTGACCTTCGAGAAGGCTGCTCTGACGTCTGCGGTGGTGATCTCAGATACAAGTTCTTCTGCGACTTCTGGGCTGGAGGGCTTGCTCTCACTGACCTCTTGCTCAAAGCGGGCATAGAATGCGTTGGGCTCATCAGGGAGGGGTGCGTTGGAGCTGAAGATTTTACATGCCTTCATCTTGTAGCCCGTTATGTCTTGCAGACCTTGCCATAGACGGCAGGGATCTGTGTGCTTGGGACTCAAGCTTGGTCCAGTACTGTCTTTTGGCATCTTTGGATTTCTTTAGATCATATCTGGCTTTCTTGTAGAGGTCAGGGTCGCCTGACTTGAATGCCTCAGACCTAGACTTCAGCAGGCAGTGGATATCCCTGTTCATCCAGGGTTTCTGGTTGGGAAACACACGGATTTGGCACACCGTCTTCTACACACTTACTAATGAAGCCATGGAAGTGCCAGGGAGCGGTCAGTGCATTGCCCAGCTATGCCCCTCTCCACCAATGGGCTATACTCACCAATCCCAGCATGGTCCTAACGACTGTTTTCCATCCATGCCTGGTTTTCCCTTACACAATTCAGGATTTGTGTTCCCTCAATATCCTTCTCTTTTGTAAGCACTGTAGCAATGTGCTTGTCAAATATTTTGCTTTTTTAGTAACTCGTTATTCCTTTTCGCAGTTGCAGCTGTGCTGTAACAATTCTCATTTTACTATCACCTTTGTGGAATACTGAATAACATTTCTTGAAAACCTGTTCTCAAAATCGTCCCTTGTGTTCCTGATCTCAACCACTTATTCGGCACAATTTTCCACCCTCGCTGCACTCTTGCTCAAGTGAAACGAGGCCGGTGAGTAGCTGGAGACGCCAAAAACTAGAACCGCTCAAAGCGGCAAACAGTTTCCAATGACACTGTGGGCGAAATCGGGATCTCACCGTAACGAGGTGAGAAACCAATTATCACCGCTTAAGCCCAATTTCCATACAATTAACGAGAGCCACCCAAATCCAAGGGTCCCCTGTCATTCAGCGGCTTCCCCAGAAAGTGCTCACGCTGGCGCCAATTACTACTCCTTTTGAAAAGCATGAATCTGGCGGCAGGGCTTCTGTGGGGAGCCGAGCAGGGAAGTAGCCATCTTTGCTCACAGGCAAAGAGCCCAGGGATGCTGGGCTCGCCCCCCCCCGCCCCCCCCAGTGGTCGGGTGGGGTGGTGAGGGACCCTCGGCTGTAGGTGGGGACCCTCCGTAGGGATGGGCCACCATAGGAGGGTGGTGTGGGGTGCTAGTGGGCAACCGAGGGAGCAACGTCTTGGGGCACCACCATGCCAACCCCTGGATCGTTTATCCGTTCTGGGGGCAACCCTTGTCCCTGTCCCACCCTTGTCCCTGTCCCACCGACCACCCATAACCCCCATCGACTGTTGAGGTCACTGGCCCTGCAGCTGAAGGCATTGTTGATAGGGAATTGGCAATCGTGGTTAAATGAGCACTTCACACAGCCCAAGTGGATTCCTGCGGGTGGGCGGGCCATTTAACCTGTTGGAGTCATTGCCTAGCATCCCAATCCACCCTGAGGCTTGGACACTGTGCCTAAACATTGTGGGTGGCAACACTACACACGCAGCAGCCAACATCCGAACACTCGGGATGAGACACAACTCCGGGGACATGTCCACGGCTGGAGGATGGGTGGGTGCCACTGGGAAGGGAGATGCCTGCAGAGATGGGCCAATGGTTTGAAGGTCAGCCCGCATTGTGGAAGATAGTGACACATGCATCGTAAAGGTTGTATTTTACAATACCCGACTCTCCCGATGGTGCCACCCTACGTTACCCCCCCCCCCCCCCCCCCGGTGCTCTCGGTGGTCCTCAATGTGCTTGGGCCTCCTAGCTCTACCAATACTTTGAGATGTTTCCCCAGGATGCACATCTGAGGTGGAGGCAGCCAGCTGCTTACCTCGTCCTATGGCCCTCGATGCCCCTGGCCGGCGTCTCTGGGGCCTCTGAGGCTGGAGGACCGCGGCACACCCATGCCGCCCTGTCCTGATTACTGACTTTGAGACGGGGCTTCATCAGAGGAGTGGAACTCTGTGTGGAGCTGGTGGCCACCGTCACCACTCCATAGGGCCCTGGGGTTCACCTTGGGATGGAGGGGCAACCGGCTGCCCCTGTATCATCTGGTTCTGCCAGCCCTGGCGGCTCCCCAATGTCTGCACCATTGAGTCGATGCCCTCTGTAATGCTCATCAGTGATTGGGACATCCTCTGCAGCGCCTCGGCAATGCCCACCTGCGACTGGGACATGTTCTGCAGCATCTCAGCCATTCCCATCTGGGAGCGGGACATGTCTCGCAGAACCACATCAAGGTCAGCCTGGTACTGGATGACATCCCCCAGAGAGTCGGACATTCTGCCGTGGCCATCACCGACTGTGCGCTGCCTTGCACACCTTCACGAATGGTGCTGACATCATGCACCAGGCTCTCCACTGCAGTCACCACCCGAGCAGTGTTGGCCTCAGTGCCACGCCTTGCCTGCGCCATCTCCTGCGCCTGTAGCCTCTGGGACTCCTCCAAGCAGCTATGGACCTGCTGGAGTGAAGATGACATTTCCCTCTGCATGTCCTGGCTGCTCCTTATCATCCCAATCAGCTGTCAGTACCTCTGTACCGCAGGCTGGGATCCAGCAGCCCTCCTACTGCTGACTCGCCTGTGGGTTCCTGCTTCCATCTGATGTACATGTGTGGTGCTCTCCGGATTGTGTCCCAGAAGTCTGTCCCACTAATATTTCCCACCGCGGTGTGTGTATCTGCACTGGTGGAGGGTGGGGATGACAGCTGTGCCGTGACTTTAACAATTGCATCCACGGAGCTCTCCCCTGACATGGTCTCCTTGGAGTCAGGAGAGGGTGCCACCTGAGCTGGGCCAGCACCGACAGCTGGAGGACCTGCGGGAGAATGGACATGTGGTCAGTGGAAGGGATGGGTCAGTCAGTAAGGCAATAACAACTCGCGTTTGACAGGTCCCCTGGGTGGAACGTGGTGTTTCCTCACCTCTGCAGCATCCGCCAGCCTCCATGTTGATAACCAATCTGTCCTCAGCCACCGCAGTCACTTACAAGGCATACTCCTTGAAGAAGGTGGGGATTCTTAAGTCCAGCACCCCTTCGCCAGTTTGGGCCCTCTCTCGAAGATTATGGGAGAGCTTTTCCTGAGGGGAGACATGGGGGTCATCGTTAGTCACATGCATGGTTCACTGGGAGTGGGTGTATGAATGGAGGTTTGAGGAGCATTGGTGTCTACTCACTCGTGCTGCACGGTGTAGGTCATTGATCTTCTTACGGCTCTGGAGGCAAGTCCTCCTGGTCACACTCCCTTAGCTTACAGCTGCTGCCACCTCATCCCATGCTGCACTGGCTAACTTGTGGCTGACTCTCCTGTATCATTGGGGGAACAGGACATCCCTCCTGGCCTCCATTGCGTCTAGCAGTCTCCCAAATCTGCGTCCCCGAATCTTGGGGCTGGTCTCCTCGGCACCATTGTTGCGAAATGGCTCGTTGAGCAAGTGCAGCTTAAGAACTGCTCGACCTTGTTAGCGGGGGGCTGTCGAGCGCGGTCCTGGCAAATCAGCTAATGAGCCTTAATTTTCGGCGAGAAGCCTGCGAGGCCTCGATAAGTGGACCAATTAACGCTGAACAGCATTGCCGGCCTTACTGGGCCGAGTGCCGGGAAGCCTGCGGTAGTTCCCACTCGTTACCACACTTAGATATTTTTCCAGGGAATTGCGCCCATTTTCTTGTAATTTCATTTTTTTTCAAGTTATTGCTGTTCTCCTCATTGCTGCTGTCTTCGTTTGAAATTTCTTTTCCAACATTTATCCATCCACAGCATTCTGAAATTTGAAGGATTTTTTTTGAAAGGGTGTGCATTCATTCCGGATATTTGAAACCTCCTGATCCATTTTTCTTTCATGGCATCTTGGGCATCGCTGGCAAGGCCAGATTGGAGCTGGCAAGGTAGGACAGGAGCGAGGTTAATTTAAACAGCACTGATTACTCCTCTTAAGTGCTCATCCGTAAACAGAAAGGTGTTTTTTGACTTGTTTCTCTCTTTATAATTGGTGGTGTATTTCTGAACCACTTTAATTTCCCAATACCTGCTTTTTTTTTATGTCATCCATTTTTCTGTTGATAACCCCACAAGAAACTCTCGAGAGAATGAACTCCGAGTTAATTTATTTGCACACACCCAAAAACGTGGGAAGGAGGGTTTGCAACGTCACCTCTGCACTCACAGTAAAGAGAGGGCTGCGGAAAAGATGATTTTCGAGTACACACAAGAAGTGTACAGAGAAAATAAATATTGGTTCACGTGAATTCCAGGGTCCAGAATCAAAGTCCAGTGAGGTATTTCTTCATGGAGGTCGGAGTGGATCAGTGCAGACTTAATGGGCCGAATGGCCTCCCTCTGCGCGGTAGGAATTCTATGATTCTATGAATGTTTTGAGACTGGTTGAAATGATTACTTGCTGTTGATCATCTTTAAAGGTTGCTTGATGCAGTGCTGCATGCTAACAGTTGATAGTTAGCAGGTTTTGCTCATGACTTGAAATTATTCAAATTGACTTAAATTTCATAATTTTCTGTCACTCCTTCCTTATTTCATCCAATAAATTAAGAAAATTTCCATGTTTGGACCTTAATTTCAATTTTCCCCTTTTTTCTGAAGGCACTGACTTGATAGGGTATCGCAAGTGCCAGCAATCCTCCAGAATGCACCTTGGGATGTTGTGGCGTGGGATTGGATTGGATTGGATTTGTTTATTGTCACGTGTACCGAGGTACAGTGAAAAGTATTTTTCTGCTCAACAGATCATTAAGTACATGAGAAGAAAAGGGAATAAAAGAAAATACATAATAGGGCAACACAACATACACAATGTAACTAACATAAGCACTGGCATCGGATGAAGCATACAGGGTGTAGTGTTAATGAAGTCAGTCCATAAGAGGGTCATTTAGGAGTCTGGTAACAGTGGGGAAGAAGCTGTTTTTGAGTCTGTTCTTGCATGTTCTCAGACTTCTGTATCTCATGCCCGATGGAGGAAGTTGGAAGAGTGAGAAAGCCGGGTGGGAGGGATCTTTGATTATACTGCCCGCTTTCCCCAGGCAGCGGGAGGGGTAGATGGAGTCAATGGATGGGAGGCAGGTTCGTGTGATGGACTGGGCGGTGCTCACGACTCTCTGAAGTTTCTTGCGGTCCTGGGCCGAGCATTTGCCATACCAGGCTGTGATGCAGCCCGATAGGATGCTTTCTATGGAGGCATGATGGCGCAGTAGTTAGCACTGCTGCCTCACAGCACCAAGGACTCTGGTTCAATTCCGGCCTTGGGTGACTGTGTGGAGCTTGCACTTTCTCCCTGTGTCTACAAGGGATTCCTCCGGGTGCTCAGGTTTACTTCCACAGTCCAAAGATGTGTGGGTTAGGTGGATTGACCATGCAAAATTTGCCCTTGGGTTTTATTTGCAGGTTTTATTTTTAATTTAAAGTGCTCAATTCTTTTTTTTCCAATTAATGGGCAATTCAACGTGGCCAATCCAATTAGCCTGCACATCTTTGGATTGTGGGGGTGAGACCCACGCAGACACTGGGAGAATGTGCAAACTCCACACGGACAGTGACCCGGGGCCAGGACCTCACCTGGGTCCTCGGCGCCGTGAGACAGCCGTGGTAACCACTACACCACCATGCCGCCCAAAATTGCCCCTCAGTGTCCGAAGATGTGCTGGTTAGGTGGGGTGACGCCAATAGGGTGGGTAAGTGGACCTAGGTAAGGTGCTCTTTCAGAGGGTTGGTGCAGACCCGATGGGCTAAATGGGCTCCTTTTGCACTGTAGGAATTCTAAGGTTGTGGTTTGCCAAGTTGCCTCCTGCTTGAATTCCACAGTGAGTCGCAAACAATTCAATTATGGGAGGAGAGATGAGAAGTGAGCCCCATCTTGTTCTCAGTTGATGTTTACTTCACGTCAATTTAGAATACGATCTGGTAGTTTTATTTCCCAGCCCGGCACCCAATAAGCAATTCTCTATCCATTTCCATCATCCAGCTGAGGTCTGCTTATTCAGTACATCTCAGGGATTGAATCTGAAAGCCTCCAAGTCTGTACGTTTTGCAACCACAACAAGTTGTGTCCACCAAACTATTAATGATGTTTTTAAAAAGGAACAACATAACCTCAGGAAAAATTCTTGAACAGCTTGTAAAGTTTCTTGTCAAAAACAAGAATGTGTCAGTCTTGTGGATTTCTCCAGCTTGATCGATTTGAGTTTACTTGTACCGTGATTGAGTTTATTTTACCGTGTAACGTGCAGAATCGGAGTCGAGAGTGTCTTTCTCACATTCTACTTATTTGTTTTGCAATGAAGTGACTCACCGTTGATAACTTGTCTAATCATTACAATACGAAGAGCATACCCTAATTTTGTACACTCAACGTAGTTCAACCACCATTAAAAGCCAGGGGGCATCCTAACCTATCGTTTACAAATGGTGAAAATAATTTCAACGTGGCTTTGTCAAGTGAAACATTTATTATCCTGACAATTATGAAGCAATCGACAAAATGTAGAGACAAGATTTTTTTTTTTGTAAGACAGTTGAGTTGTTATGAACTAGATTGCACGACCTGAAAGAGTTGTGGAAGCAGAATTGATGATGTAAAATTGGATAAATGCTTAAATGGAATCATTTTCAGGGCTGTGGGAAAAGAGCAGGGGAGTGGGACTAACTGGCAGAGCCAGCATAGGTACGATGAGCAGAATGGTCGTCTACTTGCTCTATTAGCCTTTGATTCTTTTAATTCCTGTCGTCGTTTGTTGCCAGTAGGAACTTAGAGCTGGAATGATTTTTATTTTGGGCGCACAGCAAAAACCCTGTTAACAGTTGAGAAACAGGAAGGAAAGACATTCTGTAATCTAAACTGCTCCACCATTTTGTTGTGTAGAAATACCCTTCATTTAAAAAAAAAAAAAAAAAAAATCCAATTCTTGCCTTTTCTCCACATCCTTTAATATTCCTACATGTCGATGGGCATTTCTTGTCACTTTTTAAAATCTTGCGGCTCCGGACATTGCACTTCACATTCTCGCAATATTTATGTAATAGTTAGTTAACTGTCTTGGATATCATTTTGAATAAAGTCTCCTTGTTTGAAAATCTTGTACTAAAGGAAGTAATTGTTCCCTGTTCACTCTTGACAAAATCCATCATTGTTTGAGCATTTTGTTGCAATCATTCTTTTGCCTCATCTACCCCAGGAAATATAACCCCAAATTTACTCCATTTTATATCAATCATCTGGATCCCTTCGTTAATAAAAAAACATTCATGGGATGTAGGCCAGCATTTATTGCCCTTCAACTGAGTGGTGGGCAGTTACATGTTGAACAGACCAGATGAGGATGGCAGATTTCCCTCCCTAAATTACGGCAACACAGTGGTTAGCATGTCGCTTCACAGCTCCTGGACCCCAGGTTCCCGGCTTGGGTGACTGTGCAGAGTCTGCACGTTCTCCCGTATTGCGTGGGTTTCCTCCGCGTGCTCCAGTTTCCTCCCACAGTCCAAAGATATGAAGGTTAGGTAGATTGGCCATGCTAAATTGCCCTTAGTGTCCAAAAAAGGTTAAATTGTGTCACTGGGTTATGGGATAGGGTGGAGGCGTGGGCTTGAGTCGGGTGCTCTTTCCAAGGGCCGGTGCAGACTCGATGGGCCGAATAGCCTCCTTCTGCACTGTAAATTCTACGATTCTATAAGGGCGTTACTGAACCAGAAGGGTTTTCACGAGAAATCAACAATGGTCATTGTTAAACTTTTCATTGAACCCGGATCCCCAAAGCATTATCCTGGGTCTCTAGACTACTCGTCTGGTGAAAAACCACTGTTTCCCCATAGATCATCCCAGCAGATTGTGATGTAACTTTGCAAAATCTTTCTTTCTATGAGATGAAGCCCAACATTGTAAAAGTATTTTTGAATATTAATGTTTACAGCTGCATGCTAGCTTACATTTATGTGCTTGGAGTTTTTATTCCTAACTCCTCCTTCACTCAGATTAGTAAGGTGCTAGTGGTGCCTTTTGGTGTAGTGTCGTTCCCTGGGTTGGAGACTTACTTTTCTCCTTCAAAGATGAAGTCACAAGGGATCAAAGGTGAGCTGGCAAGATGGATACAGAACTGGTTAGGTCACAGAAGGCAGAGAGTAGCAATGGAAGGATGCTTTTCTGATTGGAGGGCTGTGACTAGTGGTGTTCCGCAGGGTTCTGTGCTGGGACCGTTGCTGTTTGTAGTATATATAAATGATTTGGAGGAAAATGTAATTAGTCTGATTAGTAAGTTTGCAGACGACACAAAGGTTGGTGCAATTGCGGATAGCGATGAGGACTGTCTGAGGACGTAGCAGTATTTAGAACGTTTGGAGACTTGAGCGGAGTGATGGCAGGTGGAGTTTAATCCGGAAAAATGTGAGGTAATGCATTTCGGAAGGTCTATTACAGGTAGGGGATATACAGTGAATGGTAGAACCCTTGAGTATTGACAGTCAGAGAGATCTCGGTGTACAGGTCCACAAGTCACTGAAAGGGGCAGCACAGGTGGAGAAGCTGGTCAAGAAGGCATACGGCATGTGCCTTCATTGGCCGGGGCATTGAGTATAAGAATTGGCAAGTCATGTTGCAGCTGTATGGAACATCAGTTAGGCCACACTTGGAGTATAGTGTTCAATTCTGATAGCCACACTACCAGAAGGATGTGGAGGCTTTATAGAGGGAGCAGAAGAGATTTACCAGGATGTTGCCTGGTGTGGAGGGCATTAGCTATGAGAAGAGGTTGAATGAATAAACTTGGTTTGTTCTCACTGGAACGACGGAGGTTGAGGGGCGACCTGATAGAGGTCTACAAAATTATGAGGGGCATAGACAGAGTGGATACTCCAGAGACTTTTTCCCAGGGTAGAGGGGTCAATTACTAGGGGGCATAGGTTTAAGGTGTGAGGGGCAAGGTTTAGAGGAGATGTATGAGGCAAGTTTTTTTTTTACATAAGAGGGTAGTGGGTGCATGGAACTCGCTGCCGGAGGAGGTGGTGGAAGCAGTGGTGATAGTGACGTTTAAGGGGCATCTTGACAAGTACATGAATAGAGGGATACGGACCCCGGAAGTATAGAAAATTTTAGTTTAGACAGGCAGCATGGTCGGTGCAGGCTTGGAGGGCCGTAGGGCCTGTTCCTGTGCTGTACTTCTCTTTGCTCTTTGTTCATATACATAAATGGTATCCACATTGTTATGGGAGGAACAATGCAATTGTAACATTTGCTGATGATGTGTCCTTGGTTGTGAATGGATACAGAAAGGCACAGCTAGGTTAGGGAGTGATCAGCTATACAGTTGAAGTTGCATGATACATTTTGGGAAAATGGGGTTTATGGAGTGGGGAATGACAGGGAAAGAACCACAGAATATTCAATTTAGTAACATTTTTAATGGAGTGGAGGAACAGAAGACGAGAAGTGCCAATAAGCAGGTATAAAAGCCAGATTCACACTTCTGTGAACAGGCGATGGTGAAACTGTACAATGCACTGGTTAGGATATGGGGGAAATACTGGGCTGGATTCTCCGCTTACATCAGCTGAAATGCGAATCACAATCCGGGCAGAATTGGACGTCATGGGCAAATCGAGGTTTGCGGCCACCACTAATTCCAGAGCCATGCTCCAGTTCCTCCCTGGAGCAGTCTTCTGTGAGCCATCCTCACGGTTGCAGTGAGTGTGTGGTAAGTGGAGTGCTTAAAAATACCCCCAGCTGCCAGGCTCTTTAGCGATAACTCTGTCCCCAGTGGTTAGAGCACCTGTTGGCCCATGAATTGCTCTAAATTCGCGCTGACCTATTTGCATGTTCTGACTCTCCTACTGTATAGCGCCCCCAACAGGAACGTGAATCGCGCACAATTCAGATCCGGTGGCAACACCAAGGACGCGATTGAATGGCCATCTAATTCGATCTCGCGACGTTGCGATGTAAATCCTGGCCACAATGGGTGTGATTACTTTTTGGCAAATCTGCATATCCGTGCGAGACAGCTAGTCTCACTGCAATATGCAGTTTTCCGAGGCACCCGAGGCGTTTGGATCGATCTCCTTTGCCTCGGACACCTCGGGTGAGTGCTGTTCAATACTGGTCTCCACAAACGGGAGTCTCCCAGGAGAACAGAAGCCCCGAGGTGCATGCCCTTTGGGCAGAGTGGTACACTCGCATGGTAGATACCAGCCTGCCACCCTGTCAGTGCTACCTATGCGCCAGCCTTGCACGGTCTCAAGGTGCCCAGGTGGCACTGGATCTGGTAGGTGTACTGTCAGGGTATCAGGTTGGCACTGTCAAGGTGCCAAGCTGGCATTTTTCACGCTCTGGCGATCTGGTTGGCTGTGCCCTGTGCAGGTGCAAGGGAGCCCGGGGACCCCCTTCAAGTGGGTTAGGGCTGGGGGTGTGGTGGGGTTGGGAGTCCCGTCGGGGCTCTAGAGATCAAGGCGCCATTTGAAAATGAAGTGTTCCAGCAAGTGGAGCTCCTCAGTATCTAGAACGTGGCTATGCGTGGCCTTGGCTGCCTGTTCCCCGCTAAGGCTCCCTATTTAACCCGCGTGCCATTCGATAGCGTGTATTTCTTGGTGCTACGAGCACCACGACTAAAAGCGCCCGCTATGGGATTTTGTTCCCATTTAACTAAATCACGCTCCTAATCTCCCAGATGGAGAATCCAGCCCATTGTGTGCAGCTTTGGGCACTTAATTTTGGAAAGGATTTTGGAGCCATGAAATTGGATTTGAGACATTAGGGAAAAGGATCACCAGCAACGTGGAAAAAACTAGTGCAATGTTCGCTATAACAGTAAAGATTATGGGGAAGTGATTGTGTGGCTAAATAGATTCAGCATCCTGTTTACTTCTGAGCTAAGTTTAAAAAAATTTAACATCCACTTATCTCCACAATGTTACCCAATGCTATTGTTTCAGCCACACATCTCTACAATGTTGCCCAATGCTATTGTTTAAGCCACAGACGCAAGTCCTTGTCCACTATTTTATTGCTTCCATTTTTGATTTCTCCAGTACCCTCTTTGCCATGCTGCCTGAGACTAATTTCAACTCTTTTTCCAAGCTCATCTTGTCCTGCTCACCCAACACTCCTTCTCAATTAGCTCCCTAATACACAAAATTCAATCCCCTACCTTATCCCTGCTACCTCCATTCAACATTACATTCCAGTTGGTGATCTTCCATGTTCCTGTGAATGCTGCTTATTTCTTTCAGCCATTTGAACCCCACTCTTTGGAACTTACAGTTTTAAGGATGTATTCTATGAAACCTATATTTTCAAACAGGCCATCTCTGGTAAATTATTGTATCACTCTTTGGTATCTGTAACACATCTGTGAAGCACTGGAGGCTCTTTCTACATTAGGGACACGGTATGAATGCAAGATGGTGCTGTATGTCAATTTTCAGTGGGATATTTGATTTGTGGGATGTAAGTGTTTTCACATTTCGAACGGAAGATGCCCTTGACAGGATGTCAGGCTGATTCTTCAAGCCTTTAAGTGCAGCTCCCACTGACAGCATAGGAGTCGGAAATTTACCCTTTGGTGTGGCGACTAGGGGCTTTTCACAGTAGCTTCATTGAAGCCTACTTGTGACAATAAGCAATTATTATATTAGGCCTTGTGCCACCAACCACTTTGTGATTTAACTCTCTTGTTTCCACCCTATTATCGATTTTGTTCTAGTTCTCACTCGTCCCTTCACTTGCTCAAAACCTTTTACACTTCCAGCTTTTTCCAGTTCTAATGAAAGGTCATTGACCTATAACATTACTTTGGTTCCTCTTTCCACAGATGCTACTTGACCTGTTGAGTATTTTCAGCATTTTCTGTTTTTATTTCCGTTTTCGAGTGCCTGAAGTATTTTGCTTTTGCATCGGCAACTTTCATGTATTTGTTTTTGGCTTCATTCTACTCTTTAAATCTTGAATCATTCTGGGAGCTCTGGATTTGGTTGCCCTCCTTTTCACCATTGCTGGAATGCATCTAGACTTTAGTTGAACCATCTCCTCTTTGATCTGTTGCACTCCACTTTCCAGTCCTTGACTCCAATATGCTTGGGCCAGGTGACTTTTTAGGTCACTGAAATTAGCTCTACTCCAGTGAGTTGTTTTCTACATTGCTCATTTTCCTTCTCTATAACTAATCTAAATGTTACAATATTGGAAGTATTTTGGTGCAGTGGTAGTGCCCCTACCTATGGGTCAGAAACTTTTAAGTTCAAGTCCCACTTCCTGGAATGTGTCCCTAATCTGATTGATTGTCAGCCTCTAAATCCTTCTAGTACACTTTGATGGCAGATGGTAAGAGCGGGAGAGGTTCCTGATCAGCCAAACTGCAGAAGGCAACGGCAAACCACTGCAGTACTTTGCCAAGCATAATCATGGCCAATCCAATGAAAATCCTTGATTACCAAAGCCCTCGTATGGCATGGTACCTGAAGAAGGAAACCTTACAGTCCTGTGACCACTGTTCCCATGGTGCTACTCAATTGCAACATTTTCCAATTGGCCCACTTCATTTCTTAGTCCTGGATACAGAAGTGTCACCTCCCTCCTTTTTTAAAAAAACATTTTTTTTAATGTAAATAAATGTACCCAATTATTTTTGAATTGAGGGGCAATTTAGCATGACCAATCCACCTAACCTGCACATCTTTGGGTTGTGGGGTGAGACCCACACAGACACGGGAAGAATGTGCAAGCTCCATACAGACAATGACCCGAGCCTGGGATCGAACCTGGGCCCTCGGCCATGTGAGGCAGCAGCACTAACCACTGCGCCACCGTGCTGCCCTGAAGCAGCAATGTTAACCACTACACCACCGTGCTGCCTCCCTCCTTGGTCAGAGAACATACAGAGTAGGACATTCTCCTATCACACTTCAGAAATTCGACTCCACCTTTACTTTAATGCAATTGTTTGCTCGGGGTTTTCCGTTGATGCTTATTATTAACAATATAAGTTTGAATTGAGAACCAGATGCAATGTCTCATCAATATATGTTCTGCAATACGTAGAATAAGCAAATAAGTGCCATTTAAAAATGACAAATTTGACCTGGAGAAAATAATACAGCATTACATTTGTCCAGAAAAATAAAGAGCTGTTTTGGAGCAAAGATTGGTATAGTTTTAGTGCTAGGAATTTGTATGTTTAGCTAGAAACAGTGGATAGGCTCTGGGCTTTTATTTTTTGTGCTTTAAGTGGGTTACCTCTTTTTTTTTTTTATGGGGTTCTATTTCTTATCCTACTGTGTCCATCTTAGAATAAATGCTGACTAATCTGTTCAATTCTGTACCATTTACGTCCTTTTTTTAATAGAAGGGTTGTCACCCTGTGAAACCAATTTTTTAATGCACTCTATATTTTCCATTACCCGACATCGTTCTGTAATGAGAGTTGCATAAAGATTGTTAGAACGTGTAATTGAAATGGGATGTAGCCATAAAGGCAATTGAATCCCCTCGGTTAACTAAGCATCCGGACACTGGCGCAACATCTTGTTAGCACCCTTAACTGTAGACTCAACTCAGTAAACTTCCATGTTCCACCACATAAATTTCCATACTGGTTTTAAATGACACCGTTTCAATTGCCATTTTATGGAACCATCAAATTTCTACAGTGCAGAAGGAGGCCACTCGGCCCATTGGGTGCACCGACCCTCTGAAAGAGCACCCTACCTGACCCACTCCCCCACCCTATCTCCGTAACCCCACCTACACTGCTAAGTGGTAATTTAGCATGGCAAATCCACCTCGCTTGCACAGCTTTGGACTGTGGAAGGAAACCCACGCAGACACTGTGAAAGTGCAAACAACACACAGTCACCAAAGACTGGAATTGAACCCGGGTCCCTGACGCTATAAGGCAGCAATGCTAACCACTTTTGCCATCTGCTGCCCTTGCACCCCTTCCTCTGGCTTTCGAAATCTAGCTGGGCACTGACCTGTCTATATTAACTGGGACTTTCCTCCTTTTTTTCCTCCCTCTGTATTATTTGAAATTCTAAGCAAAAAGTGTGGAGCCCTCGTAAAATCTGACCAAGTCAGATTTTATTGCTCTTTGATTTGTTTAGAGTGTGCATGCTGTGAAACCCCTACTTATGAAGTTGTCAGAGCAGTTCAAAGACTCGTTAGAATTGTTTTTTAAAATAAATTTAGAATACCCAATTATTATTTATTTTTCAATTAAGGGGCAATTTAGCGTGGCCAATCCACCTACACTGCACATCTTTAGGTTGTGGGGGTGAAATCCACACAGACACTGGGAGAACGTGCAAACTCCACACAGACAGTGACCCAGGGCTGGGATTGAGACTTGTTAGAATTGTGTTGAGAGGATTAATACAAGGTCCTGTTTAGAATGTGGTTTGTTTGCAGTAAGTTCTACGAGGCATTGTGTATCTTTGGAGTGAATGTTGATATAACATTTTTTAAAAATCTGTACAAAGAGTCCACTGGCTCGTCGGAGACTAATGACTGACATCAAATATGCTGCTTGCTACAAGGAGGTCATTTTGGTGCCACTCGAACTGTGCTGAACCTGCACTGACCTGGAATTCCAGAGAAGTATCTTGACATATGCAGATTAGTTTGCATTACTGTATCTGGGTGTTTGAGGAGAAAGATTATAAATAGAGTGTGAACGTTGGTTTCAAGAGCTGAGGATCCTTCTCCAGAAAGAAGACTTCATGACTGAATCAGTTATCAGCCTATCTGTCTTAACCTGCAGTATTCAGTTGGCTATGAGCTATGCAGGTGATGTCTCTTGTTAATTATTTTTAGATGCGTGTCAGGCAAAGTTCTAATTCATGTCAGCTCCAGTGTGGTCTGCTTGTGTTGTTCTTGGTAATATCACATCAGTTTTAAAGACATTTATTGCTACTGGGAATTTCTTTTTGTGGAAGAATCACCATATATTGATGTGCCTAATTTACATTTAAGCTTGGAATTTAAAAAGCTTGTGAATTGTTGGAGGAATTTCTGAGGTGGGAGAAAAGTTCTGCAGTTAAATAACATGAGGAGACATGTTAAAGTAGGAGAACAAGCAATACATTTCATATCCACTTGGGCAGCATGGTGGCGCAGTGGTTAGCATTGCAGTCTCAAGGTGCTGAGTTCCCAAGTTCGATCTCCGCTCTGGGTCACTGTCCATGTGGAGTTTGCACAAGCACCCCATGTTTGCATGGGTTACGCCCCCACAGCCCGAAGATGTGCAGGGTCGGTGGATTGGCCACACTAAATTGCCCCTTAATTGGAAAAAATGAATTGGGTACTCTAAATTTAAAAAAAAAAATTAATATCCACTCGAGTTCTCCCAGTGAGCCAGAGAAGACACAGCCAGAGTGAGACAGAACCAAGAGTGAGTTTGGGAATTCGAAGCTGGGTGGGGAGGAAGTGCTTTTTATCCCTGGCAAGTGACTGGTAAATAGTTTTTCTGTTTTCTTTTTCTTTTCATTTGTATATTTATTTATTTTTTCTTCTTTGTTTGTTTGTTTTTATTTAATTTTATTTATATAATTAATTTTTGGGGGACATTGTAATTGTTGAAGTTAACCGAAGGTTTAAGACATGGCAGGAGATCTCAGACCCGTGTCATGCTCCTCGTGTGCGGTGTGGGAGCTCAGGGACACATCCACTGTCGCTGGCTCCTTCACGTGTAAGAAGTGTGTCCAGTTGCAGCTCCTGTTAGACCGCTTGACGGCTCTAGAGCTGCGGATGGACTCACCTTGGAGCATCCGCGATGCTGAGGACATCGTGGATAGCACGTTTAGCGAGTTGGTCACACCGCAGGTGAAGGGTACTGAGGGAGATAGAAAATGGGTGAACAAAAGACAGACCAAGAGTAGGAAGGCAGTGCAGGTGTCCTCTGCGGTCATCTCCCTGCAAAACAGATATACCGCTTTGGATACTGTTGAGGGAGATGGCTCACCAGGGGAAGGCAGCAGCAGCCAGGTTCATGGCACTGTGGCTGGCTCTGCTGGGCAGGAAGAAGAATGGCCGGGCTATAGTGATAGGGGACTCGATTGTAAGGGGTTCTGCGGATGCAATCGAGACTCCAGGATGGTATGTTGCCTCCCTGGTGCAAGGGTCAAGGATGTCTCTGAGCAGCTGCAGGACATTCTGGGGGGTGGAGGGTGAACAGCCAATTGTTGTGGTGCACATAGGCACCAACGATATAGGTAAAAAACGGGATGAGGTCCTACAAGCTGAATTCAGGGAGTTAGGAGTTAAACTAAAAAGGAGGACATCAAAGGTAGTAATCTCAGGATTGCTACCAGTGCCATGAGCTAGTCAGAGTAGGAATGTCAGGATAGATAGGATGAATGCGTGGCTCGAGAGATGGTGCAAGAGGGAGGGATTCAAATTCCTGGGGCATTGGAATCGGTTCTGGGGGACGTGGGACCTGTACAAACCGGACGGTCTGCACCTGGGCAGGACTGGAACCGATGCCCTGGGGGGGGGGGGGGGGGGGGGTTTGCTAGAGTTGCTGGGGAGAGTTTAAACTAATGTGGCAGGGGGATCGGAACTGATGCAGGAAGTTGGAATGGAGTAAAACAGGACAGAAACAAAAGGCAGTTAGGGGGAACGTGTAAGGCAGAGAAACCATAGTCAAAAATCAAAAAGGGCAACAGTACAAGGTACAGTGACTGAGTGGAGCTCAGTGAATAGGACCAGGAATACTAAAAGGAATAAAACGGGAAGTGAAAACATTAATGGTAAGCGACGCGGCAGGTTGTTACATGAAGATATGGGTTCAACGACAAGGAAAATTAGGAGAAAAGTTATGAGGAAATATAACTTAGGAGAGGTTACTGATCGAGGTGTTAAGATTCAGAACAGTGGTAAAAAAGCCAACATAAGTTTACTTTACCTGAATGTTCGTAGTATTCGGAATAAGATAAATGAGTTGATGGCGCAAATCATCGTGAATGACTATGATTTAGTGGCCATTACTGAAACATGGTTAAACGATGGTCACGACTGGGAGTTAAATATCCGAGGGTATCAAACTATTCGGAAGGACAGAGTGGATGGTAAGGGAGGTGGTGTAGCTCTGTTATTTAAGGATGACATCCGGGCAATAGTAAGGGATGACATCGGTGCTATGGAGGATAAGGTTGAATCCATTTGGGTGAAAATCAGGAATAGTAAGGCGAAAAAGTCACTGATAGGAGTAGTCTATAGGCCACCAAATAGTAACATTATGGTGGGGCAGGCAACAAACAAAGAAATAACTGATGCATGTAGAAATGGTACAGCAGTTATCATGGGGGATTTTAATCTACATGTCGATTGGTTTAACTAGGTCGTTCAAGGCAACATTGAGGAGGAGTTTATAGAATGTATCCGTGATAGTTTCCTAGAACAGTATGTAATGGAACCTACGAGGGAACAAGCAGTCCTCGATCTGGTCCTGTGTAATGAGACAGGATTGATTCAGTATCTCATAGTTAGGGATCCTCTTGGAAGGAGCGATCACAATATGGTGGAATTTAAAATACAGATGGAGCGTGAGAAGGTAAAATCAAACACTAGTGTTTTGTGCTTAAACAAAGGAGATTACAATGGGATGAGAGAAGAACTAGCTAAGGTAGACTGGGAGCAAAGACTTTATGGTGAAACAGTTGAGGAACAGTGGAGAACCTTCCAAGCGATTTTTCAGTGCTCAGCAAAGGTTATACCAACAAAAAGGAAGGACGGTAGAAAGAGGGAAAATCGACCGCGGATATCTAAGGAAAGAAGGAAAAACCATACAAAGTAGCAAAGATTAGTGGGAGACTAGAGGACTGGGAAATCTTTAGGGGGCAACAGAAAGCTACTAAAAAAGCTATAAAGAAGGGTAAGATAGATTATGAGAGTAAACTTGCTCAGAATATAAAAACAGATCGTCAAAGTTTCTACAAATATATAAAACAAAAAAGAGTGGCTAAGGTAAATATTGGTCCTTTAGAGGATGAGAAGGGAGATTTAATAATGGGAGATGAGGAAATGGCTGAGGAACTGAACAGGTTTTTGGGGTCGATCTTCACAGTGGAAGACACAAATAACATGCCAGTGACTGATGGAAATAAGGCTACGACAGGTGAGGACCTTGAGAGGATTGATATCACTAAGGAGGTAGTGATGGGCAAGCTAATGGGGCTAAAGGTAGACAAGTCTCCTGGCCCTGATGGAATGCATCCCAGAGTGCTAAAAGAGATGGCTAGGGAAATTGCAAATGCATTAGTGATAATTTACCAAAATTCACTAGACTCTGGGTGGTCCCCGCGGATTGGAAATTAGCAAACGTGACACCACTGTTTAAAAAAGGAGGTAGGCAGAAAGTGGGTAATTATAGGCCAGTGAGCTTAACTTCGGTAATAGTGAAGATGCTGGAATCTAACATCAAGGAAGAAATAGCGAGGCATCTGGATGAAAATTGTCCCATTGGGCAGACGCAGCATGGGTTCATAAAGGGCAGGTCGTGTCTAACTAATTTAGTGGAATAGTTTGAGGACATTACCAGTGCGGTAGATAACGGGGAGCCAATGGATGTGGTATATCTGGATTTCCAGAAAGCCTTTGACAAGGTGCCACACAAAAGGTTGCTGCATAAGATAAAGATGCATGGCATTAAGGGTAAAGTCGTAGCATGGATAGAGGATTGGTTAATTAATAGAAAGCAAAGAGTGGGGATTAATGGGTGTTTCTCTGGTTGGCAATCAGTAGCTAGTGGTGTCCCTCAGGGATCAGTGTTGGGCCCACAATTGTTCACAATTTACATAGATGACTTGGAGCTGGGGACCAAGGGCAATGTGTCCAAGTTTGCAGATGACACTAAGATGAGTGGTAAAGCAAAAAGTGCAGAGGATACTGGAAGTCTGCAGAGGGATTTGGATAGGCTAAGTGAATGGGCTAGGGTCTGGCAGATGGAATACAATGTTGACAAATGTGAGGTTATCCATTTTGGTAGGAATTATTATTTAAATGATAAAATATTAAAACTTGCTGCTGTGCAGAGAGACCTGGGTGTGCTAGTGCATGAGTCACAAAGTTGGTTTACAGGTGCAACAGGTGATTTAAGAAGGCGAATGGAATGTTGTCCTTCATTGCTAGAGGGATGGAGTTTAAGACTAGGGAGGTTATGCTGCAATTGTATAAGGTGTTAGTAAGGCCACACCTGGAGTATTGTGTTCAGATTTGGTCTCCTTACTTGAGAAAGGACGTACTGGCACTGGAGGGTGTGCAGAGGAGATTCACTAGGTTAATCCCAGAGCTGAAGGGGTTGGATTACGAGGAGAGGTTGAGTAGACTGGGACTGTACTCGTTGGAATTTAGAAGGATGAGAGGGGATCTTATAGAAACATATAAAATTATGAAGGGAATAGATAGGATAGGATAGGCTAGAATAGATAGTTTCCACTGGCGGGTGAAAGCAGAACTAGGGGGCATAGCCTCAAAATACCTCTTCACCCAAAGGGTTGTGAATGTATGGAATTCCTTGCCCAGTGAAGCAGTAGAGGCTCTTTCGTTAAATGTTTTTAAGATAAAGATAGATAGTTTTTTGAAGAATAAAGGGATTAAGGGTAATGGTGTTCGGGCCGGAAAGTGGAGCTGAGTCCACAAAAGATCAGCCATGATCTCATTGAATGGTGGAGCAGGCTCGAGGGGCCAGATGGCCTACTCCTGCTCCTAGTTCTTATGTTCTTATGTTCTTATGCAGGATTGCAGGTGGGAGGTAAAAGTGCGTCAGATGGCATAATTGGCGATTTGAAAGAACACAAAAGGAAGGTTCAGCAGAACAATGACCGTAGAAGTTTTATTTTTAAGTAGAGAAAAGGTTGCAACACGAGAGAGAGACCTCTTAAGTGTGTACTCTCAATTGTAAAGGAACTAACTGCTCTCTGGCACTTTGGTTGCTTCACAAGTTATTTTCTCTCCTTTTCAGTCTCCAGGTTGACTGTTATCTCTAATTCCTGGAAGATGCTGACCCCTAACTAGTTCCATGAGTGCCATTTGTTCTTTACCTTGTGCCATTATTCTTGAGTGAACTATGACTATCAGGTAATTTTAACAAGCAGCATCACGGCTGAGACCAATCTTGTTGTTGCTTCTGCACTTCTCATCTGCCATGCTGAGAGCAATTAACTTGACATAGATGGGGGATTCATTCTGTGGCGATCAACTGCTTGGTGCTTCAACTCAAAAAATCAAGAGGCGGGATTCATCGGAAACTGGTGGGGCGGGCAACTCCGGCGCGAAGGAGTGGCGTGAACCACTCCGGCGTCGGGCCGCCCCGAAGGTGCGGAATCCTCCGCACCTTCAGGAGCCAGGCTGGCGCTGGAGTGGTTTGTCCCATGCTGGCTGGCGCGGAACGGGCTTAGCGCCGCGCCGAAGGGCCTCCGCCGGTCGGCGAGAGTTGACGCATGCGCGGGAGCACCAGCATGTGCTGGTGTCATCCCAGTGCATGCGCAGGCGGGGTTCATTTCCACGCCGGCCATCGCGGACCGTTACAGCGGCTGGCATGGAGGAATAGAGTGCCCCCACAGCACAGGCCCGCCCACGGATTGGTGGGCTCCGATCGCGGGCCAGCCCACCATGGGGCACCCCCCGGGGCCAGATCCCCCCCCCCGAGGACCCCGGAGGCCGCCCGCAGATCCAGGAACCGACGGTAAATACCTGTCGTAACGTACGCCGGCGGGACTCCGCGAATACAGGCGGCCACTCGGCCCATCGCGAGCCGGAGAATCGCCGGGGGGGCCGCTGCCAACGCCCCCCGACTGGCATGGCGCAATTCCCACCCCTGCCAAATCCCCAGCGCTGGAGAATTCGGTAGCCAACGGGAGCGGGATTCACGCCGCCCCCGGGCGATTCTCCAACCCTGCGGGGGGTCGGAGAATCCCGCCCGAGGTATCTGAAAATGAGCCTCCGGAGACTGTTTAAAATGCACATGCAAAATCTACTTGTATTTTGTTTCCTTCACCATGCTGAACTGTGATGTGATATAAATTATTCAGTACAATGAGAGAGTTCATGCTTAAATCACCATGCACATAAATTTTGTGCACCAAGTTGATACTTATCACACTGACACAGAGTTTAAAATATGGTAGTGAAAATTTCTGAAATTTTTAGTTGTGGATTCCTCAGTAGCTCTACATGGTTTCCTAATGCTTTTATTCTACATGTCATTCATACACGGTTGATGTTAATTACATGCAGTGACTTTATTCATGATGGCCTTGCTGTAACACTGCTCTGTTGCATCTGTGAAATTAATTTCTTGCAGTATATTTAATAAAGGGACTACTCTGGCAAATTACATTTTATAATCAGCTAATTATTTTTAAAATGAAGTGCAGTGAATTGAAATTTGAATAGAATTGGTCTTTGTACTGGTTAGGAAATTGGCACAGTCCCAGATCCTTTATTTTGTGCACTTCCTTTCATTACACCTTCGGGTTGTGGAAATCTGGAACTTGCTCCCAAAGAAGACTGTGGATGCTGGGTCAATTGAAAATAAGATTGAGGTAGATGTTTTCTAGGTAAGCGTATCAAGAGATTTGGTTTAAAAGATGTTGAGAGGTTGTTTCTCCTTGTGGGAGAACCTAGATCTAGAGGACAGATTCTGAGCAAGGGGTCACCCATTTAAGACCGATGAGGAGGAATTTCTTCTCTTGAGGACAGTGTATCTGTGGAATTCTTTACCGCAGAGAGCTGTAGAGGTTGGGTTATTAAGAGAAGAAGGCTAAGAGGTGACTTAATTGAGGCATACAAGATGATCAGAGGATTGGATAGGGTGGACAGTGAGAGCCTTTTTCCTCGGATGGTGATGTCTAGCACGAGGGGACATAGCTTTAAATTGAGGGGAGATAGATATAGGACAGATGTCAGAGGTAGGTTCTTTACTCCGAGAGTAGTAAGGGCGTGGAATGCCCTGCCTGCAACAGTAGTGGACTCGCCAACACTAAGGGCATTCAAATGGTCATTGGATAGACATATGGGCGATAAGGGAATAGTGTAGAAGGGCTTTAGAGTGGTTTCACAGGTCGGCGCTACATCGAGGGCCGAAGGGTCTGTACTGTGCTGTACTGTTCTATGTTCAAGGCTGAGTTTGACAAGATTTTTAATCAGTAATGGAATCAAGGATCATGTTGATTAAGGTAGGAAAGTGGAGTTGAGGATTATCATACAAGTTCAATCACTATCTTATTGAATGGTGGAGCAGACGCAATGGACCGAAAGACCTACTTCTGTTCCTATGGGCGCGATTCTCTGGCTGCGTTGCACTTGAGTGAGAGCACAACGTGGCAAGAGAATCCTGGGAGAGCCCTCTCTCTCTGTCTCTGTCTCTCTCTCTATATCTATATCTATATCTATATATATATATGAGAGAGAGATACACCTCGCGGGATTCACCCAAGTCCAGCGAGGCGTCGGAGTTGGAACTCCACCCAAAAAGGGGGTGGCCAAGCAACGCTCCCAGAAGTAGGTCTTAAATGCACTTTAAGATCTACTCGCCCGTAATACACCAGCTTCTCTTGATTCTCCGGCCTCCCTAGGGAAGTTGCAGCTGGGCCCGATCAGTGCTGGTCCACAAGAATGTGGAACAGGGGGAGGGGTCTCTGGCTATTGGAGACCCCTGGGTGGTGAGGGATAGTGCAGGGTGGTTCCTTGGAAGGTGGGCACCTTGGCACTGCCACCCTGACACTGCCAAGGTCCTGGGTGGCACTGCCAAGCTGGCTGGAGCACTGTCCAAGTCCCAGGGTGGCAGTGCAAAGGTGCGTAGGTGCCAGGCTGGCCCTGCCAAGAGTCAGGGCCTGCAGGGGGCCATGCCAAGAGTCAGGGTCTGCAGGGGGCCATGCCGATGAAAGGAGGGTTGGAGGGGGGGGGGGGGTGTTGAAAGTGGAGTGTGCATGGCTGGTAAGTGAGGGGCCTCCGGTAGGTTGGGGGGCTGACTGGTGGGAGTCCTGGAAGGGAGGGATGCTGTAAGGGAACTTGGGATAGAAGCTGAAGAGGCCCCCCCCCCCCCCCGGTACCCCATAGCGGGGTGTCCTCACTTGGGAGATGTGGGGTAGTGTCCATGAGTGTGAGTGGGTGATATTGCTCATGGATGGGGGATATAAGCTCACTTGGAAATTTGGGCATCCTTTCAAAATGGCGACACGATCGGCGTTCAGCTCCCCAATTCTACAAAAACAATTTGTACTGTGTGGGCTTAATCGGTGAGTAACTCCCCAGGGCCCCAAAAGTGACTAGGTGTCATTGAATAGCGATGGAGAAGTTGCTGGCAGAGCCGGTGGGAAACTCCCTGAAAAACCTGCCACAAATGAACCTAGAAATGTTTGCGGAGAATCACACCCTATGTATTTTGGTCTTGTGGAGTAAAGGAAGCTACAAATTAAGTCATGTATGGACCAGTCATGATCTAATGGAATAGTGCAACAGATTTAACGGGCCGAATGGCCTAATGAGGTTCTGATGCATGTTATGCTAAGATTTCACATGTGCCTTCCAGCACCTTTTATGAAGTATTTTCTTACTGTAAACATAGATCATGTAATGGGTATGTTTTTGAGCCACAGTTGAGCCTGTCCTTGGCCTTCCTCAATAGCCACATTCACATGTAACTTTCTAGCGTAAGTCCACCAGATAGCAGCCAGGAGCTTATTTTACTTTTTTATTTCCTTTCCTCAAACAAATTCCAACACCACCACAGCTGGCTGCGATTAAATAACTTAATATAAAGTGGGAATGCAAAACCGGGCCTTCTTTGTGCAACTCACCTTTGCATTGGATGCTTCATTTAATTCTTGGACTTGGGTGAAGCTGCAGATCCTTATTTTTTAGTTTAAAAATAGCAGCTACTTGTAACTCTGATCTTGGGTGACGACACCTCATAATTGTGGTAAAATTACCTGAGAGCAATCATTATTCAACATCCCAAAAACGACTTTACATTTTAAAATTAAAAATTGAAGATTATAACGAGGACAATGGTAACATGATCAGGAAGGATTTCAAACCTGTTATGTCAGTAAGGATATTCTGTCTAGTCGTGAACGTAGTAGAATTGGTAAGGTTTCTGTGTCTTATTCGTAAGGCTAACATCTGTAGAAGGCTGTTTTATCCTTTTAGTTTTTGTTTTGAACTGCCAGTCACTGGAGAGTACAGTAAGCTTGTGTGTTTACCTCACTGAATGGGATATTATTACCCAGAGTTAGGAATTATTGATGAATGCTGCAGAAGTAAAATTCTCCCTCTGTTCATTATGCAGAAGGAAGCTAATGGAATGTTACTATTTACATTGTAAGAACAATTGATAAACTGAGATTGTAATGAAGAGGGACGAATATTAGGTGAACTTCAACACTTGATGGCATGTTTGCAGAAACATCCTTACTTTAGTTATTCGGTTGAGGTTGCATATCTAGGTTTTAGTTCAAAATATTTTTGATATAGCCTTGAAAAATAAAGTAAATTTAAGGTACAGTGTTACAAACTTGCTTTCACTCCTATCCTTTAACTCCAGGTGAGGAACATAGTCTGTGCTTGTGCTTCTCTGTGGTTGAGTGGAATGCAGGCTCCGTTTTATTTTGCAGGCGGTGGAATAGGTAAATAGAGGTGGCAGAATCAAAAAGGAGATTTGACGAAGCAGGTCTCCCATGTGATTTGATCCTGTTCAGAATGATGAAGTGGCTTCCAGCAGATTCTTCCTTGGCGAGCTGCACAAACAATGAATGTATATAGCTTAGTGGAAAGTGAAACATTTTTACATAGCCAAACACAGTGCCTACAGCTTGGCATTAACTGCTTCAATTTTTTGTTACGCCTTTTATGATGCAGTCATTGTGAATTCAGAAGCTGGCATGTGTGAGAAACCATTCAGTTACTGAATTATACAGTAAATATTCCAACTTAATAGTTTAGAACAGTGACGGGCAACCTAGGCCAGTGACTGGTCTGCATGAGTGGACCTTCTTCATCTCTGGGCCGCAAGATTGAAATCGGGCATGTTCAATAACATACGCCGAATGTTTCATAACTAGTTGTATATGAATGATTATTTCTGTTAGTAGAACTGTCATTAACTTCAAGTGGTAGAAACAAAGTAACTATTTATGCTTGATGGATGCAGAGGGAGTGCGCGGCTCTCAGTCACGGCCATTAGCATGCACTTCACTTCACGTATCCTTGCTTTACGGGCGTATCATTTCAGTCAGACTGGCAGAAAAAGATGCTAGCGGTAGGAAAAAGGCTGTGTGGATGGAAATCGGCAGAACGTGGGCAACAGTCAACAAAATGATCATGGGCCCCACTCAGAACCTCGATGGGCCACAGGTTGCCCACCACTTTAGCCAAAAGTTTTGAATCAAATTTCCAGAAGGAAAAAACAGTTCAAAATTGTCAGATCCTAGTAGATGTTAGTAATACTGGATGTTAGTAATGTTTACTGGAGGGGCAGCACGGCAGCACAGTGGATAGCACTGTGACTTCACAGCGCCAGGGTCCCAGGTTCAATTCCCTGCTGTGTCACTGTCTGTACAGAGTCTGCACGTTCTCCCCGTGTCTGCGTGGGTTTTGTCTGGGTGCTCCGGTTTCCTCCCACAGTCCAAAGATGTGCAAGTTAGGTGGATTGGTCATGCTAAATTGCCCTTTGTGTCCAAAATGGTTAGGAGGGGTTATTGGGATAAGGTGGAAGTGAGGGCTTAAGTGGGTCGGTGCAGACTCAATGGGCCAAATGACCCCCTTCTGCACTGTATGTTCTATGTTTTATGTTCCATTTTAAGATACGCAAGACTTGTTCAGACAGGCTTCACGGTTGTCCTTCATTTCCAAGTTTTCCATTTTGGGATTTGGCAACATAGCTGTTTGTTTAAGATATTTCACTCATAAGCATCTCGAAGTAGCAATAAGGATCATATTTATACTGGAGTTTTAAGACCTGGGACTTTGTTAGATATTTCTTTCTTTTCCAGTTTTACTGCATGTTCTGTTGTTGAGAGAGTAGTTTGATTTTCTATTCTTGTGTTAGAGGTTTCTGAGGATCAAAAGAGGTTGTATTTCTTTCAATGTGAATGTTTTTGACTAATTTAAATAGTGAACACCCATCCATTCCCTTGTAGGTTTAATCCATCTGAAGGATATTCGGGTAGCATACTGGCAGTTACAGGTGTGGCACTAGTGATGTGACTAATATTAAGTGATGAATTCCGAGAGTCTTCGAACATCTTAACAGAATTGAAAAAATTCATGTCGATAATCTTAGACTGAGGCTGAACCATATTTGCTTTTTCAACTTCAACCCCCTTTTCTCACTCCCATGTTTTCCCTATACCGTAAGATTGAACACATCTGGATTTCTGTCATTCATAAGATAACTCCTGTGTCTAAAAGTGGGAACCAATGAAAATATCCCGTCACCCAAATACAGGTCTGCTCGTTGAGCTAGTGAAAGGTCTATGACTGGTATTGTTGTTAAGATCTGACTGCTTGAACAGTTGAACCCCTTGATTAAGTCTGGTCCCATGAAAATCAAATCTTATTTCTAATCCTTCTGTCTGAGATATATAACAGACTAATCAAAAGAAAATAATTACAGCTATGTTTATTTGCTGAACTTTAACCCAGCAACTTTGGAGAACTTTTACTTCTTTGAATATGAGAAAATCTTTTGCAGTCTCTTGTGTGTCAATGTGTTACCGTGAGACTGTGTGCCACCCTTGAGTCTGTTAATAGCATACAGTATTTGCCTTTCACAGTTCAATAACTTGAGAATGCCAGTGGTAAATGATCATTAATTTATTAACTATTTACAGAGTTCTGCTCAAAGCAGCGCATCACTCCTAGTACAGTCCTTGCTGGGAAAACTAACCACATTAGGCCGTGCTTTGGGCTGGCTTTTATATTAGTACAAAACGAGCCCCAGACAGATGGCCTCTGCCCCCTATCTGGGAAGCTCGTACTCCACGAGTCCCGCGGGGCGAACAATGATGGTTTCTCTGTGGTCCTTGTAGGAGTCATGATAGAGTCACAGAATTGTGATGGTGCATGAGACCATTTGGCCCATCATGTCAGCTCTATAAATGCTGAGCCTGTGGGTCAAATGATTGTGGGGTGTGCCCTATATCAAAAATTCAGTTCAAAAGGCAGGCTGGTGCTTTAATGCAACTATTTGGAGAAATGCTATGTTGAGTTGCTGGGCTGTTTCTAGCTCATGTGGACATTAAAGATCTTATTGCATAATTTTTTTTGAAATATTTTTATTGGTATTTTCAATTTTTACACACATTTGCATTTTATGTTTATATGTCTTGTTGCATCATTAACGCCATTTTCTCACTGATATTTGTTTAGTTCCGGTCGCAGTTAGCTCGTGTTTGTATGCTTGACTTTTGACTATTAAAATATTGTCTTTGCTCTGGTAGCAAAATTACATCCCCACGTTTACTGGGTGCTCCCATGTTCCCATTCGAATAGTGCAACTGTTTCTAATGTAAATTGGGGAAGCCAGCAAGAAGATACCCATCTCCTGCACTTAACAAAAATGATCAGGGAACTCTCGTAGTGTCCTCGCCAATAATACCTCCTTAAACCAAATCAATTCATTGGCAGTTAATTTTGTTGTTGGCACAGAAAGTCTACTGTGTTCATAGACAGAACAGCAGCCTTTAAATTGAAATGTTTTGATGTGATGAGTATACAAGTCCCAGTATTATTATTATTTATCCATTTCCCTCGGTCATATGTGAATACTAATGTGCTTTCTTAGGTGTTTTTCAGAATGTTGGTATTTTATGTTCCTTTAAATGGTTCAGAAAATTGATCTTATTCACTTCCAGTCAAGGGATTCCAAATTCCAGAATGATATGAATTGAAATATGTGGGTCGAGCACAAGTACGTGTTCCTATGATGGAATGGTGGAACAGAACATCATATGAGCCATTCTCTGTACTTCGCTCATATGTTAAAGCACAAAATGAAGGCTCAGCACTACATTAGGAAGAAGCGTACTCAAATTGGGGGTGGGGAGAAAGACTTGCAATTATATACTGCCTTTTTATGATGTCTGAACAAGCTTATTTCTTTTCAATTTAACAAACTTCAAAAGTTTCCCCAAAAGCTCATTTGAAAAGGAAGAAGGGGCTCATGTTTGCCGACTAGGGAGCTGTCTGGTTTGACCGGTGTTTCCCAGTGAAGCTACTAAATTCAGTTGGTAGGCCCAATATTCCACAAGTCCGGTGGTGGTGGTGGCTCTGAGAATCTGGGGGCAATGGAGGAGATACAAGAGAGTAGAGGGGACATCGGTTTGGACCCCGATTTATATTAATCATCGGTTTGTACCAGGTAGGCTGGATGGTGGCTTCTGGAGATGGCAAAAGGCAGGAATTAGGAGGATGGGGGATCCATTTATAGATGGGAGCTTTCCCAGCTTGAAAGCCTTGGAGGAGAAATTTGAATTGCCAGCAGGGAACGGGTTTAGGTATTTGCAGGTGCGAGACTTCCTGAGAAAACAGGTGCCGGCCTTTCTGCTGCTGCTGCCATGGGGGATACAGGATAGAGGAGTCTCCAGTACCTGGGTGGGAGAGGGGAAGGTTTCAGATATTTACCAGGAGCTTTCGGAGGCGGAGGAAACTCCGGTGGAGGAGCTCAAGGGCAAGTGGGAAGACGAGCTAGGAGGAGAGATAGAGGCGGGTCGAGGGCGGATGCACTAAGCAGAGTTAATACCACCTCATCATGTGCCAGGCTCGCCTGATACAATTTAAGGTAGTCCACCGGCCACACATGACAGCGGCTAGGATGAGCAGGTTTTGCGGGGTAGAAGATAGGTGTGCAAGGTGCACGGGAAGCCCAGCAAATCATGTCCACATGTTTTGGGCATGCCAGAAGCTTAGAGGGTTTTGGCAGGGTTTTGCTAAGGCTCTGGGTGCTCCGCTTTCTTTCCACAGTCCAAAGTTATGCAGGTTAGGTGGATTGGCCATTCTAAAATACCTCTTAGTGTCCAAAAGGTGAGGTGGGGTTACGGTGATAGGGTGCACTTTCCAAGGGACGGTGCAGACTCGATGGGCCGAATGGCCTCCTTCTGCACTGCAAATTCTATGAACTATATCCACGGTGCTAAAAACACAGGTGGTGCCGAATCCGGAGGTAGCGATCTTTGGAGTGTCGGAAGAGCCGGGAGTTCAGGGGGCGAAAGAGGCTGCCATTTTGGCCTTTGCCTCCCTTGTAGCCTGGAGACGGATCTTGTTAATGTGGAGGGACTCGAAGCCCCCGAGTTTAGAGACCTGGGTTAATGACATGGCTGGGTTTCTCAGTCTCGAGAAAATAAAGTTTGCCTTCAGAGGGTCAATGGTCGGGTTCACTCAGAGGTGGCAGCCGTTCCCCGACTTTCTCGGGGAAAATTAAAATGTCAGCAGATGCAGTATTCCAAAGGTGGGGCCGGATTGTTGTTTTATGGTTGGGGTGTGTGAAGATTGAGATAGGGGGGTGGGGGGAGAAATGTTTGTTATATCCTGTTGATGTCATTGTCTATGTAATTGTTTTTAAAAATTACAAATATCTTAATAAAAATATATTTTTTTAAATACATGAATAAATAAATTCCGTTGGTAAGTGCCAGTAGATCTCTGGTCTTGTCAACCTGGATTCCGGATGGGGGAAATTAGCCATTCTCCCCATGCTTGATTTATTGATTAATACTATTACCAAAGCCGCCCCAACGAAAACAAATTTCTTTCCATACATCCAAGTGTTTTTTTTAAAGCTGGAGAGAATTCCTGTCCTTCCTTATTTTTAACAGGGGATGTACAGGTATGAACCTTGATGGGAGGCAATATTGCACTCATGGTGAAGTAGACCATAGTCAGTTGTGTATGAAGAATGGCCACAAAACAAAGCAGCGGAGGGTTGCTGCCCCTTAATTGACTTGCACTGCGGGAGGAATCAGCAGTTTGAGGGAAAAACATACAACCTGTGTCTGCATTTCTACTTTGTTGAAATCAATAAGAAGGTGTGGGTATATAATCTGTAGTTAATGACTGTATTGTAAAGTATTGATGTTGATTATGTTTGTTATGTTTGGATCTCCAGTGCATATGATTCCATTGTGTAGACCTGTTTGTTAATTGAAAGCATGGGGATGAATGGTGATTTGTCACCTCCTGGAGCAACATGCAGGAAATATCTTTGTAGGGATTTTAATACAGATGAGCTGATGCTGTGTACATTCATCTTATTTGAGTGCACAATCTCTTGTTTAAAAGATTTACCTGTGCATCATCTACTGAACAATACATCATAATCACTGTTGCATTCAACTTTTGAATTGATTTCTCACTGAAGAGTTGCTTCCTTTCCAAATTTCACCCATCCGCTCCTGTCGATTGTGGTTCCAAGACTTCACACAACTAGTAATTTGTTGAGGTAAGTTTTGCGCGTGGTTCCAGAGAAAGGAGAGCGAGGTGGAGATGCGCAGATTTAGGGAGGAAATTTCAGAACATAGTGCCCAGATGGCTGAAAGCACAGCTGCTACCAGTGGAGGAGTTCTGATGTTTGAGAGTTGTAGGGTTGGTGAATGTTCATGCAGGGAGGAGCGAAGCTGTGAAGGGATTTGAATATGAGGATGAGAATTTTATATCTGAAGCATTGGTGGACCATGAACAACAAACACATGAGGTAATGGGTGGACCACTGCAGGTTTGATGCAGGCAACAGAGTTTTGGATGAACACAAGTTTAGGGAAAGTTGGATGGAGATGACAGAACCTGGGCTGAGAGATTTAGCAGCAGACAGTGTCATGTGAGAGTACCTTTAAGAAATGGATGTTTAAGCAATGTACCTTTAAGGAATGGAGTTGATCATATTACTGAAGTGATGTCACAGGGGGGATCTGAGCTCACTTGTGCTTTTGGTTTCCGTTTGAAAAAGCAGCTTGTGTGTCTGTGTGTTTCCAGAGAGCTGCAGGAAGAAAAGCAAGGTGCTGGAGCTGAAGTCAACCAAGGCGATATATCTCTGCCATCAAACAGAAAATATATATGTTCTGTGACCTGGTGTGTTACTGCTTTGAAGGTTTGTAGCCTTTTGGATGTTTGAAGGAACATTTTGAGGGATTAGTTAGTGTTTGTGGTAGTATGCATTAGGGGTCATGTGGGACTGTGAAGCCGTGATGTCATTGGCTGACAGATCCCGGGTCCTGGTTGGTCGTTGACCTCTAGCTCCGCCCTGAAGGCGGTGTATAAGAACCAGGAGTCCTCCCCTGCAGGCCAGTCTACTACTGAACTGCGGGGGAACAGTCACGCTTAATAAAGCCTCATCGACTTCACTCTATTCGTCTCTCGGAGTCTTTGTGCGCTACAGTGTTGTATTATTTTCGGGGTTATCTTTGAAGTAAAGGGTGTTAAGAGATCCAATGTTTATTTCATAGGTTAATTTGAGTTAATGGATTAAACATTTTGTTTTAAAAACCACGTGTCCATAATTGTAATATCACCCCTGCGGAACAAGCCGTGTGGTTCAAAAGCAACAATCCATTAAAGGGAGAGGTTGATTGAACTCCATGATACATTTTGGGGTTCTGAAAACACCTCTCCCATAACAACAGGCTGAGGCAAGGATAGAGGATAGGAGATGTTACAGGCGGACCTATACAATCTCTGCGCTGGGGTCAGAAGCTAAGACCGGAATAAAGTAGGATGTTGAAGTTGCAAGCAGTTGACTTAATTTGAAATAGTAGCCAGGAAGGGAGATGGAATTGGTGCTCAAGCTACAGAGTTTCTGAAAGAGTAGGTTATGGCTTTGGTTTTCCGTGTACTTCAGTGGACAGAATTGCAGTTCATCCAGGTCTGGATGTTGGACAAAGTAGTTGAGAACAGAGGCAGTGGCAATGATGAGCTGATGTCCTCAGCACCCATGTGGAATCCGATGCTGCAATTTTACAATGATGTTGAGGGACTGCATGTCGACAAGGGTGGGGCTAAGAATAGACACTTGGGTAACTTCAGAAATAATAATGCAGAGGTGGGAAGAGAAGCTACTGTTGGAGATGTTCTGGAGATGATTGGCTAGTTATGAGTGAACCAACACAATCTTAGTTGCATCATCTAATAATGTTTTAGTGTCACAAGTCAGCTTACATTAACACTGCAATGAAGTTACTGTGAAAATCCTCTAGTCGCCACATTCCGGTGCCTGTTCGGGGTACACTGAGGGAGAATTCAGAATGTCCAGTTCACCTAACAAGCACTTCTTTCGGGACTTACTGGAGTCTGGTGGTGTGTTGACCACAGTTTCAGACAGATACAAAAGAGGGGGAATGTTATTCAGTGGACACAGTTGCAGAGGATGTGATTTGTGACGTTGATTAGAATTGATTTTGTGCTGCATTGGGATGGACACCTGATTTGGTGTGATTCAAACAGTTGCTGGATTCATTATGAATAATGCAGAGCGTGTTCTGACTGTTTTAAAACCATGGGCGGGATTCTCCGGTTGCTGACGCCGAAATCGCGATCTGCTGGAGAATACCCGTTTCCGACCAAATTGGGGGTGGCTCGCTTACACAATGCTCCACCCCCTCCAAAGTGCCGCACGCCTTATCGATGGCCTCAGGACATTGCCTGAAGCCCACCCCCTGATGCTCTGCCCCGACCGGACGAGTTCCTGACGGAGTTGGTCACGTGTGATATCATCCGTTGGAACCCGGCGTGGCAGCTGCAGAGTCAGTCCAGCACCGCCACAGTTGGGGGAGGGACGAATCGTGGACAGGGGGGGGACTCTGTCAGGGGCTGGGGGCACTGTTGGGGGATGGTCCGGGACTTGTGAGCCAGCCAAAGGGGGCCACTATTTCACAGGCCGGGTCCGCGAGCGGCCGGCGCCATGTTGCACAGCGCGGCCGCCGCCCTCCGCATGCGCGGCCACTGACCCAGCAATTCTCCGGGCCATATCGGCAGCTAGAGCCGGGTGCTCTACGCTGTTCGCCTGCTAGCCCCCAGCCAAATGGAGGACCGGTTGTATTTTTGGTCGTAAAGGCCACCATTGCTGGCCTGGGGACATAGCCTCAAAATGGGAGAATCCAGCCCCATGTATCTGGTAGAAATTATATTCTTTAACATTTTTTTACTTGCTCACCTATGTTTTGCCCTTGTTTCCCTGCCTCCTTCTCTAAAAACATTGATTTCCCACTCGGTTAGTAAATAACAGATATCAGTTACTCCATTTCCTTCTCTCCTCCAACATTCTATTGAGGACCTCACTCAAATTGATACTAATTTTCTTCATGCGTATCCTACGGTGCATGTAGCCAGAAAGTATAGATGGAGGTCACTTCATGATCAGCACCCCTCACCATATCCATACTCAGTGTCCCGACATGTGCACTTAAAACACCGGATGGCAAACCATGGAGAGCGAACCCTGGAGAACTTTCCACTTCATTGCCCAGAAGCGATGTGCTGGTCCTGGCTGAGGTCAGCCAGCTCTTCACAAACAATGGACTGAATATGCTCCATATGTCATGAGCACTGGGCAGTTGCTGTGCTTCCAATGTAATAAAAACAACATAGACACAGCGAAAACATTGGGTTGATGTGAGCAAATGAACTCTGGAATATGGGGCGTCATTCTCCGACCCCCCGCCGGGTCGGAGAATGGCCGTTGGCCGGCGTGAATCCCGCCCCCGCCCCCGCCGAAGTCTCCGCTCCCGGAGATTGGGCGGGGGCGGGAATCCTGCTGCGCCGGTTGGCGGGACCCCCCGCTGGATTCTCCGGCCCGAATGGGCCGAAGTCCCGCCCAGGAATTGCCTGTCCCGCCGACGTAAATCAAACCTGGTATTTACCGGCGGGACCAGGCGGCGTGGGCGGGCTCCGCGGTCCTGGCGGGGGGGGGGGGGGGCGCGGGGCGATCTGACCCTGGGGGGTGCCCCCACGGTGGCCTGGCCCGCGATTGGGGCCCACCGATTCGCGGGCGGGCCTGTGCCGTGGGGGCATTCTTTCCCTTCCGCCTCCGCTACGGCCTCCACCATGGCGGAGGCGGAAGAGACTCTCCCCACTGTGCATGCGCGGGAAACTGACAGCGGCCGCTGACGCTCCCACGCATGCGCTGGGAAACTGACAGCGGCCGCTGACGCTCCCGCGCATGCGCCGCATTTCCGCGCCAGCTGGCGGGGCAACAAACGCCATTTCCGCCAGCTGGCGGGGCGGAAATCCCTCCGGCGTCGGCCTAGCCCCTCAATGTTGGGGCTAGGCCGCCAAAGATGCGGAGACTTCCGCACCTTTGGGCCGGCGCGATGCCCCTCTGATTGGCGCCGGCTTTGGCGCCAGTCGGCGGGCATCCCGCCGTTGGGGGAGAATTTCGCCCATGGTTGGCTATGCTATGTTACAATAATTCTTAGTAATTTCTGTTTATGGCTATATAAAAATGTGTCGATGCATGAATATTGTCGATTGCAAGGGCACAGCCCTCGCTCACTTCCCCACCGGATCAACAGATAAGGCTTATATATACACCACACGTTATGACCTGCAGATGTTTTCCTTCACTATGCAACTTGTTTTCATTGTATTCAGCAGACTAACTGTCTTTTTTTTAATTTAAATTTCGAACATCCAATGAAGGGGCAATTTAGCGTAGCCAATCCACCTAACCTGCACATCTTTGGGTTGTAGGGATGAGACTCATGCAGACTCGGAGAATGTGCAAACTCCACACAGACAGTGACCCGGGGCCGGGATCGAACCCGAATCCTCGGCGCCGTGAGTCCGCTGTGCTAACCACTGCGCCACTGTGCCGCCCTTTCCTTTTTCCTAGGCTATTGAGTGCATTGCTTAGAAAATATATTAGATTGCTAGTCATGTTGATCAGCTAGCTCTAAGTACTCAAATAATTTCAAGAGCTCTTATCTGCACATTTAGACTTCTGAGTACTGATTAAATAGAACAGCATTGATTAGACTTTTATAATATCCCACAGCAGCAGATTGCAGCACAAGTCCACTCTTAACAGTACCTCCTCTTGTAATACCAAACATACTGCTCTCCTAGATGCCAGCTTGAGGTTCTAAGACCAATTGTTGAGACTTGGTAACTTGCCACTGACTGCATCAATCCTGTGATCAAATCTTTCTGTAAATAGATGTTTCACAAATAGCCCTTTTAAGTCAGATTCCAAGAATTGAACATGTTGTTTGTGCTTTTCACCTTATGGTTTATGTGTACACCGCGGTGGCAGACTTGCAGACCCAGATTTAGTTATGTTTACAGGCCACACTGGTCTCTTGGAATCTACTTTCAAAGAAAACTAGTATGCAAGCAGCTGAAGGCCCATTATCTCACTAAGCCACTTGCTATCCCATTCAATTGGTTTTCAATTAAATGGTTCTGTTGCATCGCCCTTCCAAAGGAAAAAGAAATGAGGAAATTAAACATTTTATTCATATTCTAAGTGAAGAAACCACTCCAAAAGTTAATTTAGGCCCCTATTTCCTTCTGTACATGGAATTACCAGATTCTTGTGTCCTTATGTTGTACAAGGGCTTTCATGCAATTCGGTTCCAAGTCCATCAAGCATTTTATATCAACATTGTCCTTGTACAGAATATTTGCTCAATGATTGCTTTTCCATTTTGTGGATAGCCATTAATGTAAATGGCCTCTTTCTGCACAGTTATAGAATTTAGAATCATAGAATTTACGGCCCATCGAGTCTGCACCAGCTCTTAGAAAGGGCACCTTACTTTAGCCCACACCTACACCCTATCTCCTTAAGCCAGTAACCCCACCTAACCTAATGGCAATTTAGCATGGTTCTATGATTCTATTCAATAGAGCTGCAGACCTCTGAGCTGTCTGTGAATAAGTCTTCGTAACTGGCACTTAATTTGTGGGCTGGCCCCCACCCCCCCGCAAAAGAGGACGACAAGGTGGTCATGGTGACTCTCCAGCCAGCATCAAGATCCCCATCACCTCCGTGAAATCCAGCTCAGTGGGTGTAGATGAAAAATGCACTTCGCATTTTCAATATTTGTTTGCTTGAGCATTAAATGGAGCCTGTTTAAAGTTTTCTGCCATACATTATAAAGTATTTATATTTATCATCTATTTAAAATTATTTTGTGACTATGTGAGCAAGAAATGCTATGACTGGTGAAACTGTTTATCTCCAGTTGTGAATGTTGAATATTTGATTGAAACCATAATTCATCCAGCCGCCTTTGCAATGGTCTGCACTGCACCTGATGCTGCATATGCAGCAGCGGGCAATGCGCACACATCACAATCAAACCAGCAGCAATGCAAACATTTATTAGATAATGTGTTTGAGGCAAATTAAATAATATTAGTGACATCTCAGATTGCGGAAAAAATGCCTATTCTCTGCTCCGTTTTCACATTCCAAATTAAGTTACTTTTGTGACAAATAAAAACTGTCTTTAACTACACTCTCTATTGGCTCCTGTGCCTGGCTGAGACAAGCCATGAGACACTGTTGAGGAATGAAGGCGATGAATGCTGAGGCATAGCGCTAAATAGCTACCTGCACTGGTTGCAAATAACTAGTGCATGTCTGTTGCATATTTTCTCATTCTGATTTGTGTAGACAAAATAAACTCGAGAAAGATACAGTAAGAAGTCTTACAACTCCAGGTTAAAGTCCAACAAGTTTGTTCGGAATCACTAGCTTTCGGAGGTCAGCTCCTTCATCGGGTGAGTGAAGAGGTGGGTTCCACAAACCCAGCATATATAGACAAAGCCAATGATGCAAGATGATACTTTGAATGCGAGTCTTTGCAGATAATTAAGTCTTTAAGACCGGGCGACTGGAGAGAGGGATAATCATGGGTTAAAGAGGTGAGAATTGTTTTAAGCCAGGGCAGTTGGTAGGATTTCGCAAACCCAGGCCAGATGTAATGAAACATCGCTCGTCCTGAAGGCTGCATTGGAGAACACTTACCCGAAGATCAGAGGCTGAATGCCCTTGACTGCTGAAATGTTCACCGACTGGAAGGGAACATTCCTGCCTGGTGATTTGTCATGTGATGTCCGTACATCCGTTGACTCAGCGTCTGCATGGTCTCGTCAATATACCACGCCTCGTATACCTGCAGCGTATGAGGTAGACAACGTTGGCCGAGTCGCGCAAGTATGTACCGCGTACCTGATGGGTGGCGTTCTCGCGTGTAATGGTGGTATCCATGTCGATGGCGATTACATGCATTTGATCACCAAGCTTGTTTTGAGGCACCATTACTAACTGAATTGTCCAAGACCTAAAGGACATAGCGGCGAAACTGGCAGTCGCTGATGAGGGAACCAACAAGAGGGAACACTTACTTGACCTTGTCCTCACCAAGTAACATATCACAGATGCATCTGTCCATGACGGTATTGGTAGAAGAAACCACTGCACAGTCCTTTAGAAGACAAGGTCCTGCCTTCACGTTGAGGATCCCCCTCCATCATGTTGAGTGCTATGACCATCGTGCTAAATGGGATAGATTTCGAACAGACCTAGCAACTCAAAACTCAGCATTCACGAGATGCTGACTGCAGAAGCAGAGTTGTATTCAACCATAAGCTCTAACCTCCTGGCCCTTGCACAGTATGGGGGCACATGGAAAGGCGAGTAGGTCAGTAAGCTGTAGACAGAGTGTGTAGTTCGGAATTTGGTTCAGGTGGGAATTCATGCAGAGGGGCAAAGCGAAGTGCCTGTTCGTGATTTTTATTTCCAGCCTCCAGTAGTTGGTGAATTTCTTTCCTTTTCTCCAATCTAGGTGAGCATCACATTCTGTTACTTGTAAATTATTAACTAACTGACTAATGAATGAAAGAATGTTGGGTAGAAATGGCAGGGCTGGGGGTGTGCCATGACTGCAGCATGTGGGAATCTCTGGAATTCGCTGCATTCCCAGACAACCATATCTGACGGTAAATGTCTGCAGTTTAGACCATTTCAGCTCAAAGGTTGCTCAGATGGATTTTGCCGGAAGGGGGTGGGTGGGGCGCGGGGGGGGGGGGGGTACCTAGACATTCCCACCGCTTGTGTTAGGCAGAACATTGAGTTGGTCAATGGTCAGGGAGAGGAGGGTGTGAATGTGAGTCAGGGAGGTATGTAGGGACCTGTTGTCCAGTGCCTGCTGGAGGGCCACTGATATCCCCTCTGAAACTTGTAGCCACACCTTGGTATCTACACCAGCTCTGGGTAGGCCTGGTCCAAAGGGCCAGCACCTGACGTGACCCAGTTGGGTTCTGGGATCCAGCAGACCTCTCAACTGCTGTCTCGCATGGGTGTTCATGCTTCCACCTGATGTACATCAGCAACTGTGTGGTGCTCACCAGAATGTAGAGTGGAGAGTGTAGGGGGAGAGTGGAGAGCATTGGGGGTGTTTGGGGGGGGGAAAAGAGAGGAGAGTGGAGAGTATTGGGGACGAGGAGAATGGAGAGTATTGGGGACGAGGGGGAGAGTGAAGAGTATTGGGGAGGGGAGTGGAGAGTATCCTGGGCGGGTAGTGGAGAGTATCGGGAGCAGGAGGAGGAGAATGGAGAATATCGGGGAGAGGGAAGAGTGGAGGATATTGGGGTGGGGGGTTGGGGGTGGAGAGTATCGGGGTGGGGGCTGGAGTGTATTTGGGGGTGGGGAGAGTAAAGTGTACTGGGGGGGGGAAGAGTGGAGAGTACTGGGGACGAGGAGGAGAGTGGAGGGTATTGGGGGGGCGGGGGGAAGAGTGGAGATTATTGGGGATGAGAAGGAGAGTGGAGAGTATTTGGGGGGAAGAGTGGAGAGTATTGGCGGACAGTATTGGGGATGATGAGTGGAGAGTATTGGGGGGTGGGGAAGAGTGAGAGTATTGGTGGGGGGAAAGAGTGGAGCGTATTGGTGGGGGGAAAGTGGAGAGTATTGGTGGGGGGGGGGGAAAGAGTGGAGAGTATTGGGGGGGGAAATGAGTGGAGAGTATTGTTGGGGGGTAGAGTGGAGAGTATTGAGGGGGTAGAGTGGAGAGAATTGGAGGCGAGCTGACGGCTGCTGCCCTGTGGTTGACCCTCAGACTCTCAGGGGAACATGTCATCCCATCTGGCCTTAACCCATCATATATTCTGCCCTGGTCAGCAACCCCAAATCGTGGGTCTGGCTGGTCTTCTCAGAGGCATGGTTGTGAGTTGTGTGGGGTTGGCTGCGCAGGAGCTGCTCTTCCTTGTTAGCAGGGGGCTGGTGAGTGCGGTCCCGGTGAATCAGCTGGTGGGACCATCATTTGCAGCATGAAGCTCGTGGAGCCTCGCTGATAGAGTATCGGGAAGCTCGCGACAATTCCCGCCCGCTAACGCGCTCAGAAATAACATGATTAAATAGCGCCCTATACCGAGGAGCTAAAAATAGTGAGGAAATCGAGGAAATTAATATGCACAGAGAAAAAGGTATTGGAAAAACTTAAGGGACTAAGGTCTGACACATCCCTGGAACATATCCTAGTGTTCTAAAAGTGATAGCTGCAGAGATGGCGGATGTACTGGCCTTGATTTTCCAAAATTCCTTGGATTCGGGAACAATGCCATTAGGTTGGAAGCTGACAAATGTTACACTGCTTTTCAAGAAAGGAGGGAAAGAGAAAACAGTTAGCTGAGGAAAATTCTGGAATCCATAAGGAAGTCTTAGCAATGCATTTAGAAAAGCATAGTATGATTGGAACAAGTCAAAGTGGTTTTGTGAAAGGGAATTCCTGTTTGACAAATGCAATAGTTTGAGGATGTAACTGATAGGATAGATAGCGAGGAACCAGTAGGTGTAGAATATCTGGATTTCCAAAACTTGTTTGGTTAGGTGCCACACAGTGTTGATAGGCAAGATAGGGGCTCATGGTGTTGGGGGAAATATTTTAGAGGATTGCTTAATGGATAGAAAGCAGGGACTTTTTCCAAGTTGACAGGCAGTCAACATTGCAATACCACAAGGATCAGTTCATAGAGGCCTCAGCTATTTGCAATCTATATAAATGAGTTGGATGACGAGACAGTAGTGTATCAAAGTTTTCTGATACCAAGTTAGGTGGGAGGTCAATTTGCAGGAAGGACACAGACTGCAAAGTGACACCGGTCAAGTGATTGGGCAATAAAATGGTAAATTGATTTTAATCTAAAGATTGTGAATTTATTCACTTTGGTCACTGATGTAGAAAAGCAAATTTCTTTTTAAAACGTGTGAAACTTGTGTTAATGTTCAAAGGGGCCTGGAGTGTAGAAACTCCGCATGCAGGTACAGCAAACAAATAGGAAGGCAAATGGCATGTTGGCCTCCATTGCAAGGGGATTGGAGTGCACAAATAAAGATGTCTTGGTACAGTTGTACAAAGCTTTGGTGAGACCACATCTGGAATACCATGTCTTCACATTTCTAAAGGATATATTTGCATTGGGGGCAGTACAGCAAATGTTTGCTATATTGGTCCCTAGGATTGTCATGTTCTGTCGACTGGCCAAAGTAAATGATAAACTACAGAACATCTAATTTAAATAATTTATTATTAAACAACTATGTGATTAAGATAACTAAGATAAGTAAAATAATGAATTGCCAACACCAATTAACGATTGTAGAGCTACTGCAAAATACTCCTGTCTCCTAGCACGACCTACTCCCAGAGCCAGAGTCACGTGGTTGGTTAACACTGCCACCTAGTAACATTATGCACATAACTGCTTTATGCATATATCACAGGGACGAGAGAGGTTTCTATGACAAGAGGTGGGCTCATTTTCTCTGGAGTTTAGGAGAATGAGTGGTGATCTCACTGAAGACTGCAAAATTCTGAGGGGTTTGATAGGCTAGACACAGATTGTTTTCCCTGATCCGGAATCTAAAACATGGGACCACAATCTCTGGGTATGTAGCCAATCATTTAGGTCTGAGCTTAAGTGAAATTACAAACGGTTGTGAATCTTTTGAATTCTCTACTCCAGAGGGTTGTGTATACTTGTTCATTCAAAGCTTGGGACAAACAGATTTTTGGTCTCAGGGAATTAAAAAAAATATATTTTTATTTGCCATATTTTCTTTATTTTCACCATACAAAATAATGAAAATAGAACAACCCTAACAATATAAACCATAAAACATAGAATCATAGGACAGAAAAGAAAGTATTCCCCTCCTTGTTATTCAACGGCAACCAACTCCTGAAAGTGCATAATAAACAAACCCCAACAATTGTAGAAACCCTCCCGCCCCAACTCAACTCAAACTTTGCCTTCTCCAGGGTCAAGAGCTCCAACAGGCCCCCCTGCCATGCCGAGGCATAGGGGGAGAGGCTTACCTCAACCCCAACAGGACCCACCTACGAGCGGGTGAAGGCAAAAACATCAGCACCCGCCTGCAACTTGGGCAGGTCCGACACTCTCCAATACCTTTCCAGCTTTGGACAGAACCAAAAAGGGCAGCACGGTAGCATTGTGGATAGCACAATTGCTTCACAGCTCCAGGGTCCCAGGTTCGATACCAGCTTGGGTCACTGTCTGTGCGGAGTCTGCACATCCTCCCCGTGTGTGCGTGGGTTTCCTCCGGGTGCTCCGGTTTCCTCCCACAGTCCAAAGATGTGCAGGTTAGGTGGATTGGCCATGATAAATTGCCCTTAGTGTTGGGTGGGGTTAGTGGGTTATGGGGATAGGGTGGAGGTGTTGACCTTGGGTACGGTGCTCTTTCCAAGAGCCGGTGCAGACTCGATGGGCTGAATGGCCTCCTTCTGCACTGTAAATTCTATGATAATCTATGAAAACCTATGAACCTGGTTTGCGGGGCCTCTCCCACATCGCTCACAAACATTCTCCACACCCTCAAAACAGCCGGCTCATCTTTTTAAAAAAAACATATATATATATATATTATTAGGATATTTGCAATTTTTATAATAATGACAATAACAGCGACATGAACATGGAACAATAAACATTTCCATCCCCATCACAATCTTCACACAGCCCAACCCTAACCAACAGACTACCCTCCACCCCCTTTGGCATTCTGCTTCTGCTGACATTTTAGTTTCCCCCGAGAAAGTCGCTGAACAACTGCCACCTCCAGGTGAACCCGAACATTGACCCTTATAAGGTGAACTATATTTTCTCGAGACTGAGAAACCCAGCCATGTCACTAACCCAGGTCTCTACACCCAGGGGCTTTGAGTCCCTCCACATTAACAAGATCCGTCTCCTGGCTACCAGCGAGGCAAAGGCCTCTTTCGCCCCCTGGACTCCCGGCTCTTCCGACACTCCAAAGATCGCCACCTCTGGACTCGGCACCACCTGTGTTTGAGTACTGTGGACCTAGCCTTAGCAAAGCCCTACCAAAACCCTCAAAGCTTCGGGCATGCCCAAAGCATGTGGACATGATTTGCTGGCCTTACCGCGCACCTCGCACACCTGTCCTCTACCCAAAAAAACTTGCTCATACGGGCCACCGTCATGTGTGCCCGGTGGACTATCTTGAATTGTATCAGGCTAAGCCTAGCACATGATGAGGGTGTATTAACCCTGCTTAGGGCATCCGCCCACAGACCCGCCTCTACCTCTTCCCCCAGCTCGTTTTCCCACTGGCCCTTGAGCTCCTCCATCGGAGCTTTCCTCCGATTCCAAATGTTCATAGTAGATATCTGATACCTTCCCTATTCCCACCCATGTACTGGAGACAACTCTGTCCTGTATTCCCCGTGGCGGCAGCAGCGGGAAGGCCGGAACCTGCCTCTCAAGAAGTCTCGTACCTGTAGGTACCTAAACCCATTCCCTGCTGGCAATTCAAATTTATCCTCCAAGGCTTTCAAGCAGGGGAAGCTCCCGTCTATAAATAGATCCCCCATCCTCCTAATTCCTGCCCTTTGCCATCTCCGGGACCCACCGTCCCGCCTACCCAGTACAAACCGATGGTTATTATGAATCTGGGTCCAAACCAATACTCCCTCCACTCTCTTATATCTCCTCCACTACCCCCAGATTCTCAGAGACGCCACCACCAACGGACTTGTGGAGTATCAGGCCGCGAGAATGGAAGAGGTGCCGTTATCAGTGCTCCCAAACATGTGTCTTTACATGACGCCGCCTCCATTCGCTCTCACACCGACCCCCCCCCCCCCCACTACCCACTTCCTAATCATGGCTATATTAGCCAGCCAGTAGTAATTACAAAAGTTCGGCAGTGCCAACCCACCCTCCCCCCGACAACGCCCCAGCAACACTTTCTTCACTCGCGGGTTTTGACCCGCCCACACAAAGCCCAAAATAACCTTATTTACCCGTTTAAAAAAAGACCCTGGGGATGAAGATGAGGAGGCACTGAAAGACAAACAGAAATCTGGGGAGAACCGTCATTTTCACGGTCTGTATCCTCCCCGCCAGTGATAGCGGGAGCATGTCCCATATCTTAAAGCCCTCTTTCCTTTGTTCTACAAGCCGGGATAGGTTTAACTTGTGCAGTGTCTCCCATTCCAGGGCCACCTGGATTCCCAAATATCGAAAGCTCCTTCCTACCATTCTAAACGGCAGCTCTCCCAGTCTCCTCTCCTGCCCTCTCGCCTGGATCGCGAACATCTCGCTTTTCCCCATGTTCAATTTATACCCCGGAAAATTACCAAATTCCCCTAGGATCCGCATAACTTCCCCCATCCCCTCCCACTCCCACAGGTCTGAAATATACAAAGAGCAGGTCATCTGCGTAAAGCAAGACATGGTGCTCCAAACCCCCCCCCCCCCCCCCCCCGAACCAGCCCTTTCCAGTTCCTAGAGGCTCTTAACGCCATTGCCAGTGGCTCTATGGCCAGAGCAAATAGTAGCAGGGAGAGGGGGCACCCTTGGCTCGTCCCTTGGTGTAGTCTAAAATACCCCGACCTCAACCGGTTCGTACGCACACTAGCTACTGGTGCCTGAGAGAGCAACCGCACCCAGTCAATGAAGCCCTCACCAAACCCAAACATTCCCATAACCTCCCACAGGTAATCCCACTCCACCCGATCAAAAGCCTTCTCCGCATCCATCGTGACCACCACTTCCATCTCTCCTTCTGAGGGCATCGTAATAACATTTAAAAGCCTTCGAACATTGGCCGTGAGTTGCCTGCCCTTTACAAATCCCGTGAGGTCAACCCCTATCACCCCCGGGACACAATCCTCTATCCTTGTGGCTAATATCTTAGCCAGCAGTTTGGCATCCATATTCAGTAGAGAAATTGGCCTGTATGACTTGCATTGCTCCGGATCCTTCTCCCGTTTCAGGATCAATGAAATTGAGGCCTGTGACATTGTTGGGGGGAGGACTCCTTTCTCTCTTGCTTCATTAAATGTCCTCACCAGCAATGGGCTTAGTATCTCCAAAAACGTCTTCTAGAATTCCACCGGGTAGTCGTCAGGCCCCAGAGCCTTGCCCGACTGCATGCCCTCTAGCCCCTCAATCATTTCCTCAATTTCAATTGGGGCTCCCAGCCCTTTCACCAGATGCTCATCCACCCTCGGGGACATCAAGTGACCCAAAAAACTGCCTCATCCCCTCCAACCCAGCTGGGGGTTCCGACTCATATAATTTGCTGCTGTAGAAGTCCTTAAACACCTCATTCACGCCCACTGGTCCAGGACCGTGATCCCACCTCTACTCTTTACTCTCCCTATATCCCTGACTGCCTCCCTTTTTCTATGTTGGTGCTCTAACATTCTACTTGCCTTTTCCCCATACTCCTAGATCGTCCCTCTTGCCTTCCTCAGCTGTTCCACCACCTTCCCTGTGGTCAATAGCCCAAACTCCACCTGTAACCCCGGATACTCCCTCAGTAACCCCGCGTCTGGGGCCTCCAAGTATCCCCTGTCCACCTGGAGTATCTCCTCAACTAACTATCCCTCTCAGCCCATTCCACCTTTTTCTCTGTGGGCACGTATCGAGATTAATTCTCCTCTGACCAGTGCCTTCAAAGCTTCCCAGACCGTTGCTGCAGAGACCTCTCCCGTATCATTTGTTTCCAGGCAGTTCTGGATGGAATTGTTCACCCGCCCACAGACCGATTCGCCTGCTAACAACACCTCATCTAGCCTCCATAGCGGGCGTTGTCCACTCTCCAAGCTAACCCATAGATCCACCCAATGTGGGGCATGATTCAACACTGCGACTGCCGAGTACTCGGTATCCATCTCCCCCGGTATTAGAGCCCTGCTCAGAACAAAACAGTTGGTTCGAGAGTGTACCTTGTGGACATGTGAGAAAAAAGAAAACTCCTTCGCCCTTGGCCGTGCAAACCTCCATGCGTCTACTCCCCCAATCTTTTCCATAAACCCCTTCAATTTCTTTGCTGCGGCTGGCACCCTCCTTGTCCTGGATTTTGACCGGTCCAATTCCGTATCAATGACTGTGTTAAAGTCTCCCTCCATGATCAAGTTATGTGACTCTAAGTCTGAGATTTTACCTAACACCTACCTCATAAATTCCACATCGTCCCAATTCAGAGCATATCCGTTCACGATTACCACCCGTATCCCCCCCAGCTTCCCACTCACCATTATGTACCTGCTCCCAGTGTCTGACATGATTCTCCCTGCCTCGAATGCCACCCGTTTATTAATCAAAATCGATACCCCCCCTGGTCTTCTGAGTCCAGTCCTGAGTGGAATACTTGGCCAACCCACCCCTTTCTCAATCTCGTCTGGTCTGTAACCTTTAGGTGTGTCACTTGCAACATTGTCACGTCCGCCTTAAGCCCCCTCAAATGCGTGAACACGCCTCTGGACCGGCCCATTCAGCCCTCTAACGTTCCATGTAATCCGCCTGGTCGGGGGACCCCCCCCCTCCGCCGACTAGCCATTACCCTTTTTAGGCCAGCCTCCAGTTGCGTGCCCGGCCTCCTTGAGCCCCCCCCCCCCCTCGGGCATCCTCTGTCCCCAACCTTCCATTTGTCCCCTAATAACAGTTCCTCCCCTGTCAACAAAGCAGCTCCCCCCCCCCCTCTCTCCCCCCTGGTAACAGCACCAGAAACCAACCCCCCCCCCCCCCCGTATCAAGCTCAAGCTTATCACCTGCTCGTCCCCCACTGTGCTTCCTTGAGTCAGTTGACCTGATAGCTCCCATCCATGGCACCCAACAGACTGTCTCCCCATTGTTCTATCACTTCTCCCCCTACTTGAAAATACATATTCAAAGCATCACATTCCACAGTAAACAAACAGCAGAAAAAACAGTGGAAAAACAACCTGTCATGTGAGAGTGCCTTTACGAAAAGGGTTTATTACTGCAGTGATGTCAGAGAGTGGGTGGAGCTGGGCTGTCTGTCAGCTTTTTACTTTAGTTTTTTGCTGTTTGCTGCAGGGTGTGTTTTAGTTTCGTTTTCAGAGCTGGATAGCTGCAGTCACAGCCAGAAGGTGTGTTAGAGTCTCTCTCTGTAATCTAAAGACTGTAAATCGATCTTGGCGATTTAAAACTAATAACAGTAGTGACTTTAACCTGCTATGCTTCTGGTAAAAGGTGTTTTAAGTCTTATGGATGTTTGGGAAGTTAGTCAGGATTACTTAGTGTTGTATTCTTTGGGGTTGTATTTGAATTGATGGTTGCTAAGATGTTCACTATGTTTTAAAAAGGTTAACTTGAGTTCATAGAATAAACATTGTTTTGATTTTAAAAATACTTTTCGATTTCTGCTGTACCACAGCTGTAGAGCGGGCCATGTGCACCCCATACCACAATCTATTAAAAGTTGTGGATCAGGTGAACTCCATGATACACTTTGGGGTTCTCTTAAACCCTGGCCTATAACAAATTGGGGGCTCGTCTGGGATGAAAGTCTATCTATTGGATTGGCTTAGTGAACTTAAAGACAGTGAGGGGTAAGCATATTGTGGTTGCTTATCAGGTGTGGTATTCTAGTTTAAGTGGGGAGTGTGTTGTGGACAATGGCTCTTTCAGAGGCTCTGAAGTTTTTGGGGATGGAGACGGTCACACGCAGTACCTTACGGACAGAGACTAAAAGCAGACTGTTAGATTTGGCAAAAACATTGCAGTTAACATTAGTTGACAAAATGCGAAAAGATGAAGTAATTATGGTGCTGGATAAGCATTTAAAGTTGCCTGAGATACAGTTTGACTCATTGGAAATGGCAAAAATTCAGTTGCAAATTAAACAAATGGAACATGAGAAAGAATAAAAGCAGCTTGAATACGAAAGAGATCGAGAGGAAAAAGAAAGAGAGAGAGAGGAAAAGGAGAAAAGAAAGAATAGCCCTAGCAGAACAAAAAGAAATAGAAAGGGAGATACAGATCAGGGAAAAAGATAGAGAGAGAGTTTGAACTTCAGAAAATGGCCATGAAACATGACAGTCATTTAAAATTGGCAAGCGTAAAGGGAAACGTACAGTTGGATGATAGTGATAAGGATAGTGAGAAAGAGCGTCTTAGTCGAGGGCTTGTTGGGATCTATTTAAATATGTCCAAGAAGGAGGTAGAAGCCTTTTTCATTTCATTTGAGAAGGTGGCTAAACAAATAAAATGGCCACAGGACATGTGGGTATGACTGATTCAAACAAAGCTTGTAGGTATGGCTAGTGAAGTGTTTGCATCACTTCTGGAGGAGGTATCTGGGACGTATGAGGAGGTGAAAAAAATCCATCTTAGGTATATGAACTAGTGCCTGAAGCTTACAGACAAAGGTTGAGAAATTTAAGGAAAGAATTTGGTCAAACATGTGTGGAGTTTTAAAGGCTCAAACAGAGTAATTTTGATAGGTGGATAAGGGCTTTGAAAATAGACCAAACGTATGAAACTCTCAGAGAAATTATACTTTTGGAGGAGTTTAAAAATTCAATTCCAGATGTAGTGAGAACTCGTGTGGAAGAGCAGAGGGTTAAAATTGCGAGATTAGCAGCAGGAATGGCAGATGATTATGATTTAGTTCATAAATCAAAGCTTGGTTTCCAACATCAGTTTCAGCCTGTGAGGGATAGAAACTGGGGACATGAGAAATTCTCAAGTGGTAAAGGTGACCTGATGGGAGATAATAAGGAGAGTGTACTTCAGATTTAAAAAAATCCAGGATGGTGGAAGAAACATGAAAAGTTTCAAATATTTTCACTGTAATAAACGAGGCCATGTAAAGTCACAGTGTTGGTGGTTGAAGAAAAGCTGGGAAGGCTGATGTGGTGAAACAAGATAAGACAGTGAGGTTTGTTAAAGTGGTAAAGGAAAGCCCAAGTGAAGTGAAGCAGGTGCAAAAGATTGTACAGCCTGATCAAGAGGTGATTGTTAAGAAGGTGCCAGATGACTTTAAAGAATTTACTTGTGTGTGTAATGTTTACTCATGTGTATCAGGAGGAGCAGATAAAGAAGTCACAATTTTAAGAGATACGGGAGCTAGTCAATCTTTAATGGTAAGAGATGAGGAATTATGTAGTTTGGGAAGAATGTTGCCAGAAAAGGTGGTAATATGTGGAATTCAGGGTGAGAGGAGTAGTGTTTCATTATATAAGGTAAGTTTGGAAAGTCCAGTGAAGAGTGGTGAAGTGGTAATAGGAGTAATAGAGAAACTATCTTGTCCAGGAATACAATTTATCTTGGGTAATGGTATAGCTGGATCGCAGGTGGGAGTGATGCCTACTGTGGTTGATATGTCAGTGGAAAATCAGACAACTGAAGTATTGAAGAACTAATATCCTGGGATTTTTCCGGATTGTGTAGTAACAAGGGCGCAAAGTCACAGGTTAAGAGAAGAGGAGGAATCAAAGAGTGAAGATGAAGTTGAAGTGCAATTATCAGAAACTAGTTTTGATCAGATGGTTGAAAAAGAACAAGAACAGGTGGAGGATGAGGCGGATATTTTTAGTTCAGGAAAATTGGCGGAGTTACAACAGAATGAACAGATGTAGATCAGAAAGCACACACGGAAGAGGAATCTGAATGTATACCAGAGTGTTATTACCGTAAAAGTAATGGCTTGATGAGAAAATGGAGACCTTTACATATGCAGGCGGATGAAAAGTGGGCAGACGTTCATCAAGTAGTATTGCCGGTAGGGCACAGAACATAGAACATAGAACATTACAGCGCAGTGCAGGCCCTTCGGCCCTCGATGTTGCGCCGACCTGTGAAACCACTCTAAAGCCCATCTACACTATTCCCTTATCGTCCATATGTCTATCCAATGACCATTTGAATGCCTTAGTGTTGGCGAGTCCACTCCTGTTGCAGGCAGGGCATTCCACACCCATACTACTCCGAGTAAAGAACCTACCTCTGACATCTGTCCTATATCTATCTCCCCTCCATTTAAAGCTATGTCCCCTCGTGCTAGACATCACCATCTGAGGAAAAAGACTCTCACTGTCCACCCTATCTAATCCTCTTATCATCTTGTAAGCCTCAATTAAGTCACCTCTTAACCTTCTTCTCTCGAACGAAAACAGCCTCAAGACCCTCAGCCTTCCCTCATAAGATATTCCCTCCATACCAGGCAACATTCTGGTAAATCTCCTCAGCATCCTTTCCAATGCTTCCACATCCTTCCTATAATGCGGCGACCAGAATTGCACGCAATACTCCAAATGCGGCCGCACCAGAGTTTTGTACAGCTGCAACATGACCTCATGGCTCCGAAACTCAATCCCTCTAACAATAAAAGCTAACACACCATACGCCTTCTTAACAACCCTCTCAACCTGGGTGGCAACTTTCAGGGATCTATGTACATGGACACCAAGATCTCTCTGCTCATCCACACTGCCAAGAATCTTACAATTAGCCCAGTACTCTGTCTTCCTGTTATTCCTTCCAAAATGAATCACCTCACACTTTTCTGCATTAAACTCCATTTGCCAGCTCTGCAGCTTATCGATGTCCCTCTGTAACTTGTAACATCCTTCCACACTGTCCACAACTTCACTGACTTAGTGTCATCTGCACATTTACTCACCCATCCTTCTACGCCCTCCTCCAGGTCATTTATAAAAATGACAAACCGCAGTGGCCCCAAAACAGATCCTTGTGGTACATCACTAGTAACTGGACTCCAGTCTGAACATTTCCCATCAACCATCACCCTTTGTCTTCTTCCAGCTAGCCAATTTCTGATCCAAATTTCTAATCACCCTGAATCCCATGCCTCCGTATTTTCCGCAATAGCCTACCGTGGGTAACCTTATCAAACGCTTTACGGAAATCCATATACACCACATCAACCGCTTTACCCTCATCCACCTGCTTGGTCACATTCTCAAAGAACTCAAGGTTTGTGAGGCACAACCTACCCATCACAAAATCGTGTTGACTATCTCTAAACAAATTATTCCTTTCCAGATGATTATACATCCTATCTCTTATAAACCTTTCCAAGACTTTGCCCACAACAGAAGTAAGGCTCACTGGCCTATTGTTACCGGGGTTATCTCTACTCCCCTATTTGAACAAGGGGACAACATTTGCTATCCTCCAGTCTTCTGGCACTATTCCTGTAGACAAAGATGACTTAAAGATCAAAGCCAAAGGCTCAGCAATCTCCTCCCTAGCTTCCCAGAGAACCCTAGGATAAATCCCATGCGTCCCAGGGGACTTATCTATTTTCACACTTTCCAGAATTGTTACCACCTCCTCCTTATGAACCTCGAGCCCTTGTAGTCTAGTAGCCTGTATCACAGTATTCTCCTCGACAACATTGTCTTTTTCCTGTGTGAATACTGACGAAAAATATTCATTTAGATCCTCTCCTATCTCCTCAGACTCCACGCACAACTTCCCACTACTGTCCTTGACTGGCCCTGCTCTTCCCCTAGTCATTCTTTTATTCCTGACATGTCTATAGAAAGCTTTAGGGTTATCCTTGTTACTACCTGCCAAAGACTTCTCATGTCCCCTCCTGGCTCTTCTTAGCTCTCTCTTTAGGTCCTTCCTAGCTAACTTGTAAATCTCGAGCACGCTAACTGAACCTTCATGTCTCATCTTTACATAAGCCTCCTTCTTCCTCTTGACAAGTGTTTCAACTGCTTTAGTAAACCACGGTTCCCTCGCTCGACCACTTCCTCCCTGCCTGACAGATACATACTTATCAAGGACACGCAGTAGCTGTTCCTTGAACAAGTTCCACATTTCCATTTTGCCCATCCCCTGCGGTTTTCCTCTCCATTCGATGCATTCTAAGTCTTGCCTCATCGCATCATAATTGCCTTTCCCCCAGATATAACTCTTGCCCTGCGGTATATACCTATCCCTTTCCATTACTAAAGTAAACGTAATCGAATTGTGGTCACTATCACAAAAGTGCTCACCTACCTCCAAATCTAACACCTGTCCTGGTTCATTACCCAGTACCAAATCCAATATGGCTTCGCCTCTCGTTGGCCTATAGAAAGCAGGAGTTGCGAGTACATGAGGTACCAGTGGGAGGTCATTTGGGAATAAGGAAAACTCGAGCTAAAATCCAGAAACATTTTTATTGGCCTGGACTACATAAAGATGTAGTTAAATTTCAGTACAGAGCTACACAAGCACCAATTCAATGATCAGGAAGATAATGGACATGGTCCAATAAAGAGCCTTGACAGATGTACATTGTAAAAATCCAGATCTTCAGCCTTGCATCACAAGAAGACTTGAGTTGACAATGCGGAGTGGAACTTTATTACTCGATTGATTATTCCTCCATGCATGTGGGATAAAATCCTTGACCAACTACATGAGGAACATCCCTGGTGTGGTGAGAATGAAAGAAGTGGCACACAGTTGTTTTTAGTGGCTGGGATTAGATGCTCAAATCAAAGTGAAATTGGGGCAGTGTCCGTCCTGGGGAAGGCCGACACGGCTGTGGCAGAGAATATGCTTAGACTGGTCCAGTTGAGGGACACGTGTTCCTAGTCAGTAGATGCAAATTCTAAATGGCCGAAAGTAGTGATATGAAATCCACAATAACAGAACCAACTATTGAAAAGTTGAATGAAATATTTGCAAGATTTGGTAAACCAGTATACCTAAGCAGGTCATAAGTGACCATGGATCTCTGGTGGGCGGCACGGTGGCACAGTGCTACCTCACAGCACCAGGGGCCCAGGTTCAATTCTGGCCTTGAGTGACTGTTTTTGTGCAGTCTGCACTTTCTCTCCATATGGGTTTCCTCCAGATGCTCCGTTTTCTTCTCACAGTCCAAAGATGTGCAGGTTAAGTGGATTGGCCATGCTAAATTGTCCCGTAGTGTCCAAAGGTTAGGCGGGTTATAGGGTAGGGGAGCGGAGCTAGGTACGGTGCTCTTTCTGAGGGTCGGTGTAGACCCGATGGGCCGAATGGCCTCCTTCTGCACTGTATTGATTCGATGATTTCTATGGTCCTCTTCCAAGGAGTTTGAAGAGTATTTAAAAGGAAATAGTATACAGCATATGAAGTCAGTTCCATACCGTCCTGAAACAAATGGATTGGCTGAGCGATTCGTCCAGTCACCTAAACACTCAATCAAGGCATTAAAGTGCCATGGAACATTGTCAAGACGTGAAAAATTTCTTGATATCATGCCAAACCCCGCACACGCAACAACATCATGCCAAAACCCCGCACACGCAACAACAGAGTTCACCAGCAATGCTCCTTTTCAAACAAAAGCTAAGAACAAAGATTGACCATTTGATACCACCTGACATTTCAGAGGTTTTCAAATGACAACAAGCACATATTTCTAGGAGGGAGCAAAATTATTTTCTTTAAAAAAAAAAAGAGTATTCATTTGAGAGTGAGTGCTATAGCAAGAAGCTACAATAAAATGAGAAATGGGTACCTGTGGTTATCCTAGCAAAAACCAGGTCCAATATCATACACCATACAAACGGATAATGGGAGTTGGAGATGACCAACTACTAACTTCATGAAGTGAAATTGCTGAAACTTCCCAAGAAATATTTCCATCGGAAATCTCAGCAGTGATACTTCTGAACAGAGACCAAACTCTGATTTTATTTCTGGATAATCTTCAACACCAATGTAGACGGACTACTGAAGTAACTTCACATGAACGCCTCCCCACTAAAGAAAAAGGAGACCTTTGAGTCTCGAGTACCCAGATTCCAGAATGTAGAGTGCAGCCCAAAAGAAGAAGACGTCTTCATGGGAGACTTTGTTATTAAGTTGTATATTTGTAAAAAGATAATGGCGCCAAGGAATGTATTTCATGTACAATTGGGCCTATTGTTTGTTTGTACTTGAGACGTACATCCCTGCTGGTGGATGTCACCAGGGGCCTGGGTTCAATTCTGGCCTTGAGTGACTTTGTGTGGAGTCTTCACTTTCTCTCCGTATCTACGTGGGTTTCCTCCAGATGCTCTGTTTTCTTCTCACAGTCCAAAGCTGCGCAGGTTAGGTGGATTGGCCATGCTAAATTTTCCCGTAGTGTCCAAAGGTTAGGCAGGTTATAGGGTAGGGGAGGAAAGCTAGGTAGGGTGCCCTTTCAGAGGGTCGGTGTAGACCCGATGGGCCGGTCACCGTGATCTGTAGCAATCTCAGCAGAGTGTTTGCATGGGCGTCAGTTCTCCATCTTAGATTGCAAGAACCTGAAGAAGATTTTGTCAACATCCTATATTTGTCACATGTAAATAATGTACCTGTGACTTCATCTCTAGTACAGAGCTACACACGAACCAGTCCAATGATGGGGACGGTAATGGACATGGTCCAATAAGGAGCAATGACAGATGTACATTGTAAAAATCCAGATCTTCAGCCTTGCATCCCAAGAAGACTTGAGTTGACAATCCAAAGTGGAGCTTTATTATATTATTCCTCTGCACATGCGTGATAAAATCCTTGACAACAAAATGAGGGACATCCTAAATAAACTTTGCATCGTGTTTGAAAGAAATCCAAGTGGTCGGCACCACCATACTGATTCTCTTTGTGGCACATTTAGAATATAACCAATACCTTCTAAGGCTGGAATAGACTGATTTTTGGTTTCTCGGAGAAATAAAGGGCGCAGATGGGAAAGTGAGTTGAAACCCACGATCAGTGGTGATCGTGTTGAATGGCAGAGCAGGCTGGGCGATCTATATCTGCTCTCATTTCTTGTGTCCTTGAATTGATATTGTCCAGGTAAAATCCTAACCTTAAATCATCACATTCTGCACTATATCTTTAATCCTGTCTCTAACTAGATTTCAATTGAGCTTTCTTTGCCTTTTCGAAAGGTGATAATTGGCACAATTGTAGCTGGGAATCTGTAAAATGTTTTGTTGCACGTTTCAAAAAAACACAGCTTGACATGGCCTGATCTTGGAAATGCTTTACCTTGTTCTAGGGCATTGGGACCCATAGTTTCATGGATCATGGACTGCAGAATAATAATAATAATAATCTTTATTGTCACATGTCTGCTTACATTAACACGCAATTAAGTTACTGTGAAAAGGCCCTAGTCGCCACATTCTGGCGCATGTTCAGGTTGTAGCCATCTGGGATGTCCACGTCCCGATTACAAAATGGACACTTGCAAAGAATGCAGGGAAAATTAGACAATGCTAAGAAACAAGCAGGTGCAAGGTCTGTCTGTTGATTAGAACCTTAGGTCTCAGATAGGACAGAAACTGCTAAGCAATCTACATACTAATGAGCCATCTCCGGGGACAAAAGGGAAACATTTAGATACAATGTTAAGGCAGACACCCCGGCGCCAGAAGAGACTAAAACAAAGCAGACCAACGGTCACCTAGGACACGCCCACCAATCAGGGAACGACCCCTCTATTGGAGGAAGATCGATATGAATGATTGGGAAAGGCCCAATTAATTGAGGCCAAGTTCACGGCCCGCCCAAAAGCACGCGAAGCCCTTTTGAGTACATAAGCACTCACCAAAGAGAGGATCTTTCTTCTTTGGCTTTGGCTCTCAGCGAAGAGAGAGACCAGCCTAGCAGCTACACCAGACCAAGTAAGTTCCAAGCTAATGCATGCTACGAGATAGACGCTCCTAGTTGCTATCCTGTAAACAGCTCAACCCAGCAGCCTCGGAACCGAGCAACGGCCATTGTTCCTCTGACTGAGTGGGCATCCGAAGCTAAGTATAGGCTTTAGTAATAGTTTAGTTTGCAGAGTTTATGCATGAGTAGATTTGACTATGTGTAAATAAATGAGCATTGCTTTTGAACTTACTAACTGGTGTATCGCGTCTTTGATCAGTATTTTGTTCTGAACCTTTTGGCGGTGTTGAAAGATACCTGGCGACTCTTGAGCAAACGTAATTAAACAGAGCCAAATTAAGAGACAACAGCCAAAGTTAGCAACAGGGTTCAGAATGTCCAAATTACCCAACAGCATGTCTTCAGGGGCTTGTGGGAGGAGACCGGAGCACCCGGAGGAAACCCATGCAGACACAGGGAGAACAGTGACCCAAGCTGGGACCCTGGTGCTGTGAAGCAACGGTGCTAACCTTTGGGCCACCCAGGTTTGTTCATTAAAAGCAAGTCTCGCCAAAGGGGACTAGCTTTAATTCTAGATCACTTGAAAGATTCTGTATTCCTGGTTCATAGCTTGATCTGCCTGCTTGCTGCTGTTCAACCTTTTTACTTTGTTGTCTTCGATTTCTGTTATGCTGAGATTTTGATTTTCTTTCGCAAGAGGAAACAAAAACAGTCTCAATGATTTGCATCCCCTGAAAGAAAACATACATTACTCTATCAGAGGAATTCAGGTGAGGTGATGCATTTTGGTCGAAAGCGCATTGAGAAAAGACCATATAAATAAGGCGTAAAATTCTTAAAAGGGTGCATCTGTGTGTAACTCATTAAAGGCAGCAGGATAGGTGGAGAGAGAAGTTGATAAAGCATATAGTATTCAGGGTTTTATTGATAGGGGCATTGAGTACAAGACCAATGTGGTTATGCTGAATTTATACAAGTCGTTGGACTTCAGCTGGAATATTGTGTACAGTTCTGGGCACCACACTACAGGATGGATGTGAATGCATTGGAGAGAGTGCAAAAGAGGATGGCAAGAATGCCTCGGGGATGAAGAGACACTTCAGTTATGAGAGCAGATTGGGCCTGTTCTCTTTGGAGAGAAGAAGACTAAGAGGAGATTTGATAGAGATGTTCAAATCATTAAGAGGCTTGGCAGATTAGATGGGGAGAAACTCTACCCGCATGTAAAAGGGTATCAATATGATTTACAAAAGAAGCAAATGTGACGTGAGAAAAATCCTTTTGACACAGCGATTGATTTAGGTCTGAAAGTGTGGTGGAGGTACATTCAATTGAGACATTCAAGAGGGTACTGGATGGTTATTTGAATAGAAACAATACGCAGGAGTACAGGGAAAAGGCAGGGGAATAGAGCAGGTGCAGGCACGATAGGCCAAATGGCCTCCTTCTGCACTGGAACAATTCTGTGATCTGTGTCATTCTTTTTGAAGGCTATCATTGCTTGAATGTTTTGTACCCATCCAAAACTTGTACAATGAGCCATGAGCTTTTCAGAAATCTAGATTTCCCTGTTTTGACATTGAGTCCAACTTTAAATCAAATTGTCAAATGTTGCACATCCATCTAATAAAATGGAAGCAGTTGATGTATTTTCTGTTGAAATTGAGGCACATGGCAGGATAATTCAGCTCTATTGTCCAAATGCTAAATAAGAATGTGGTTTCAAGAATAGTTATGGTTGTATCCAGGTTCCAGGCTGCCTATATCAACCAATGAAGAAATAAAATATTCGCTGGATAGTAATCATATTGATTAATTTAGTGGGATATGCTGTTCTGTGGTGTGTGGGATTGTTGCTGGTTGATGATGCCTTTTCGTTACTAAGGCAAAATGCACTCAAAACACTTTTGAAGCCAGGACACACAAAGATTGTTTGTGTATGAGTAAAAACGCAGTTGCACAAAGCCAGTATTGAGTTTGATTGTAGTGGGTGTTACTGCAAGAATATGGTGTAATTTTTCATTGAGTTGGAGGATGACTTTTGTGGGTTTTGACATTGAAAAACTTAGCTCACTTTAAAAAAGAAAAATTGGCTTAATCCAGATACGCTTCATGCAAGATGGAGCAGTCGTCCAAGCGACAGAGAAGGAGAAGGGGCAAAGTACAATTTAGTAGAAAGTACTCAAGGAGGTACAAAATGGGGTACTTTTGCAGCTGTCTGCCAATAAGAAGAACGAAGAGTTTATTCAGCCAAGGCATCTTTGGCACAAACAGACGGCCAAAGAAATGTTTTATCTCAAAACTTTCAAGGTAAGACTTCAGTTCGTGCTGTGAGTAGGAGATTTAGCGAAGTGTAATGTCTGGTGAGTGAAATTTTCAAAATATGTTCACTTGACTCATGAAAAGCGATCAGTTGAACAATTTTGGATCTTTTTCTTCCAAACTTCGCTTGCATCTGGAGTGCTTTGAACCTGGGTAAATCACTGACTGTTTAATGTAGTGGGGGCAACCTGCGGCTCATCAGGGTTCTGAGTGTGGTCCACGAGACGTTTTGTTGACTGTTGCCCACATGCAGGGTTGCCACATTCCGCTGACTTCTATCCGTGTCGTTTTTTTTCCTACTGGTATGACTGAAGTGTTATGCATGTGAAGTGAGTTAATGAGTTGCATGGTGATTGCATAGCTGTGAGAGCCATGCATTCTCTCTGTGCAAAGCAAAAATATACCTTTTGTTTTTATCATTTGAAGTTGATGACCGTTCTATTATATGTAAATGATCAAACATTTTCTATAACTCGTTATGAAACACTTGGCTAAACATGAAATGTTTAATTTATGGGGTCATGGCTCATGCACAAGCCCAATTCCAACCTTGCAACTCACTGAGATGAAAGATGGGCCACTCATGCGACCCATTCACCAGCTTAGTTTGCCTATCAATGTCTGTCATTGATAGTGGTAGTGATGTGATGAGAATTTCGCACAAAAAACTCATAGACACAATATTATGCAGGTTCCCTACATCTTTATTCTCTGCAATTGCAATTTTGTGCAATCAGTGTGTATGCAATTGTGTGTATGTCAAATAAATGCAGTGATCAGTTTTTAATTAAGTTGATAGTTCGAAGAAAGCTATATTGATTGATTGTATTGGGAAGTTGGAGATTCAAATATTTGATTTCATGCACATCATAGGGCAGCACGGTAGCATTGTGGATAGCACAATTGCTTCACAGCTCCAGGGTCCCAGGTTCGATTCCGGCTTGGGTCACTGTCTGTGCGGAGTCTGCACATCCTCCCCGTTTGTGCGTGGGTTTCCTCCGGTTGGTCCGGTTTCCTCCCACAGTCCAAAGATGTGCAGGTTAGGTGGATTGGCCATGATAAATTGCCCTTAGTGTCCAAAATTGCCCTTAGTGTAAGGTTGGGTTGCTGGGTTGTGGGGATAGGGCGGAAGTGTGGACCTTGGGTAGGGTGCTCTTTCCAAGAGCCGGTGCAGACTCGATGGGCCGAATGGCCTCCTTCTGCACTGTAAATTCTATGATAATCTATGATATGATAGAATATATTTGTTTGGAGCTAAATCAGACCTGGATTTTAGTGAACAATTAAGCAGTAAAGCTGTTCATTGATCATAGAATTTACAGTGCAGAAGGAGGCCATTCGGCCCACCGGCCCTTGGAAAGTACACCCTATCACTGCAACCCCACCTCACCTTTTGGACACTAAGAGGTAATTTAGCATGGCCATTCCACCTAACTTGCATAACTTTGGACTGTGGAAGGAAAGCGGAGCACCCAGAGGAAACCCACGCAGACACTGGGAGAAAGTGCAAACTCCACGCAAGACAGTCACCCGAGGCCGGAATTGAACCCAGGACCCTGGAGCTGTGAGGCAGCAGTGCTTGCCCCTGTGCCCCTGTTGGATGGGTTAATCTATTTAAATGCAGAGAAATCCTCTGACCTGGAGTGTAAATACTTATTTTACACGCTGCAGAGGTTTGGTAGTATGTTAAGTCGATACAAGTGCTTTAAAAAGTCCTATGGCGGCAGTACTTACGGGCGTTTATCGACCTGAGAATTTTTGTCTTCAATGAGGAACTAGACAGGGTTGCCCATTATCCCCATTGTTGTTTGCAATAGCCATAGAACCCCTGGCAGAGTCAATTAGACAATATCCTTTGGCTTTGAGTAGTGGAGGGAAGTAGCATAAAATCACATTTTACGCAGATGACGTGTTGCTGTTTGCGTATAAGCCACTGTTCCACACCTGTGGTTTAGCCTATTCTCGGTCTACAAAAATTAATATTACCAAGTCTGAGGATATGCCATTGGGCGAGTTCAGAGGGAGACCTCCCCGCTGTCCTAACATTCCATCCAAGTGGTGCCCATCGGGGATTACTTAGCTGGGTGTAGTGACTATCTTCTCCTTTAAGCATTTGTATGGGACAAATTTTCCCCGTTAACTGCATCCATCAGGTGGGACCTGCTCTGTTGCAGGTCCCATCTTATGGAGGACATCGCAGGATCAAACACTTGTTGTGATATGCTGATCATGTAATATTTTGAATTAAGTCTCCTTTGTTCTATTAGAGACTGTTATTTTATTGGCAAATTCCCAGTGCTAACCACTGCGCCACATGCCGCCCTTTGATCCATTATCCTTCATTCTGGGGCTCCCATCGAAGAACCATTGACGTTAATGAAAGAAGGCTATATAATATCCTCCTCTTCGTGGCACAGAAGAACATTCTTTGCTACTGGATTAGTGTCAAGTATCTCTCAATTCAGAATTTGCATAAAATGATAATGCAGTGCATCCCTATGGAGTTCCTAACTTGTATACTATGTTCTAAATCGGATGCATTCTTAGGTTCGACTCTGGTCTGAATTGATCCTACAGGATTTCCAGAAGTTATGTAGCACGGTTTAAGATCCAATTACCATCTCTGATCCTTTAACAGAAAGTTACATGTTGGCTAATGTTCTATTAATTTTAGTTTTGTGTGATGCACACTTGAGCTTTGATAGTATGACTTTATGTCAATGAAATAAAAGGTATTCTTGAACTTCGGAATAATACTAATAATCGCTTATTGTCACAAGTAGGCTTCAATGAAGTTATTGTGAAAAGCCCCTAGTTGCCACATTCCAGTGCCTGTTCGAGGAGGCCGGTACGGGCATTGAACCCGCGCTGCTGGCCTTGTTCTGCATTACAAGCCAGCTTTTTAACCCACAATGCTAAACCAGCCCCTGTAAGGAAATGGCAAGGTTGGAATTGCCATTACTTGATTACCCAAACTTGGTAGTTAGAACCAGATTTATCGTATGTTTATCTTACAAAAAGAACAAAATCAAGTTGTAACAATCAAGTTGTATTATGCTATAAAGAAATCTAAACTAAAGCCAATCAATAGAAGGAAAATCAAGTAATGGTTAACATGAATTAGAACCATTTGATATCTTGCTAAATTTCCAAATCACCAACAATCTTAGTGAAATGAATGGTGAAAATGAAGTGAAGACAAAGACTGTTTAACTTATTGAATTAAGTCATTTTACATTGAAACCAAAAGATGCAGCATCAGCCTGCACAAAGTGGCATAATGGAATCCTCTTGGGTAGATAAAAGCTGGCATGTGTAATGGAAAAGACTACAGAAGAGAGTCACTAGAAGAGGAAATATTGGGGTTTCAAGCAATTTTTGTATCTCAACTTCTCAAATGCAGCTTTTCCATCCCCACCATCCCTGTCACTGCACATTGTGCTGTTCACAACAACAATCGTGCTTACTCCTTGAACCACTTTGCCCCTTCTCTCTTATTCCTAGCCTTGCCATTTTTCTCCCTACCTTTTTTGAAGGTCCCTTGTTACCTTTGCCACTGAATGGGGGCAGAAGTAGTGTTGCCATATTCTTTGTGTTGTTGTTTGTCTGTGAGTAATGTATCCCAAACACAAATGGATGGATTTCAACGAAACCTGACACAGTATGACCCAAGGACAGTAGCACAGTGGTTAGCACTGTTGCTTCACAGCGACAGGGTCCCAGGTTCGATTCCTGGTTTGGGTACTGTCTGTGCAGAGTCTGCACGTTCTCCCCGTGTCTGCGTGGGTTTCCTCCGGGTGCTCTGGTTTCCTCCCAGAAGTCCCAAAAGATGTGCTTGTTAGGTAAATTGAACATTCTGAATTCTCCCTCTGTGTACCTGAACAGCTGCCGGAGTGTGGTGACTAGGGGATTTTCGCAATAACTTAATTCCAGTGTTCATGTAAGCCTACCTGTGACAATAATAAATGTTTTTATAAAGATTTAACTGATTTTTGACAAAGATGTGGATCTGAATCCAGATTCTGTAATTTTTAAAAACGATCTGCTAATGTTATGAGATTTGCAAAAAGTTCTTTGGGAACTCCCTAATTGAGTCAGCCGCATTGGGTCTGGCATTGGGTAAGGATGGCAGATTTCCTTTCCTACAGGATGTTATATACCAGAGAGGTTTTTACAGCAATCATTGACCGCTTTACAGTCACCATTACGGTGAGCAGCTTTTAGTCCCAGATTTACTAGTTAATTGAATTTAAATGGCATCAGCTGTCTTGGTATGACTTGATCCCTTGTCTATCCAGAAGCCTTATTAGTGTTGGTTATTTAAAATGTTGGGGTTTGTCTCAGCTGCCGTGGTGGAATTTGTTTGTTGTCAAAATGTGAGCAGTTTTCAGAGCAGGTTGTTAACTGTGAATTTGCCTGAAGGTTCCTCAGTGAGATGGAAGCTCTGAATGAGAATATTTCTTTTTTCATCTTGGTCAGAGTTAAATAGCATCAAACGGGCAGGAAAAAGCCTCAGGTCAGAGCTGCATAATTGTAATAATGTGGAGTTAATACAGCCTGGCAGAGGTATGCCCTCTACTAAGTGCAGTCTTCACCCTGTTTAAATGTGTTTTTGTCCTTTGCTGGTACATTATCTCTTCTTCACATCCTCTTTATCTTCTTGCTGTCCACCTCTAATCATGCCTTTCAATACAATCCAATCTATGGAAAAACAGGTTGTTACTTATATGAGGTTAACTAGGTGACTTGGACTGGTAATTGAATGTTGTCAGGATCTGCTTTGATGTAAGTTTTGATGGCTCGGGAACGAAAGGCTACTTGGGCAGACAGGTTAAAAGCAAGACATTATGGATCACGGCCATGAGCCTGGTGCTGAAGGCTAAACATTCATCTCCATTTGGTCAGTTTTCACTCTCTCATCTAGGAGCATCATAGTCAATTAGAGAACTAAACCCTGAGGCTTTGGTTCAGATCAACCAAACCAAGGGAACTTTAGAAGGTCACAACCAATACATCTACAATCTCAACATGCCATATCTTTTTGCGACACTAGGATGCAAGTCTTGTTAACCATCCAATAGTTTTCCTTGTACCTGTTCCTCTGTTTGTAATTGTTTTCAGTTTCTCCCTCCCTTTTACCTCTTGATTTTTAAATGTTCGCAGGATGTTTTTCGTGTCTTTTACATTGAAGACTGACACAAAACACCCGTTTAATGCTTCTGCCATTTTTTTGGTCCCATTTTTAACTTCTCAATCTTGCTCTCTGAGGGACCAGCTTTCATTTTAGTTACACTTTAAAAAAATATTTATAGAAACTCTTCATATCTGTTTTTATATTTCGAGCTAGATTTCTTCCTTTTTTGAGTCATTCTGTGCAGGAACCTGTACACTTTTAAAAAAAATTTAGAATACTCAATTCATTTTTTCCAGTTAAGGGGCAATTTAGTGTAGCCAAACCACCTACGTGACACATCTTTGGGTTGTGGGGCGAAACCACGCAAACACTGGGAGAATGTGCAAACTCCACATGGACAGTGACCCAGAGCCGGGATCGAACCTGGGACCTCGGCACCGTGAGGCAGCAATGCTAACCACTGCGCCACCGCGCTTCCGTACACTTCTTATTTCAACTTTCCTTTGATAGCTACGGGTGGAACAGCCTCTCTACATCCCTCCACCTCGCTTTCCTCAAGACACTCTTTGAATCCTATCTCTTTGGCCAAGCTTTTGATCATCTGACCTCATATTTCCTTATGTGACTCAGTGTCATACATATAATGTTCCTGTGAAGTGATTTGGTACATTTCATTTCATGTGTACATATAGGAGTCATTATTGTCATTGTTGAATGGGTGAACACAAATCCATGCGTTTGTGAAGGAATGGAACCTCTGGAAATGCAACATTCCCTGACTGCTGTAATGGAGTTACAGCCTGGAAATACACACCCGAGCCTTGATATACCATATGAATTTATGACTTTTTAAAAAATTCATTGGATCTGGGTGTCACTGGCTAGACCAGCATTAATTGCTCAATCCTAATCACCCGCCAACCTAGTGAATTGATGGGATGGTCAAAGGGCATGTCAGAGTCCCATGTCGGCCAGGTGGGGTTGGCAGATTTCCTTTCCAAAAGGACATTTGTGAACCTGATGGTATTTCTGTGAATCTATAATGGTTTCATGGGGTGGGATTCCCCGACCCCACGCCGGGACGGAGAATCGCCGGGGGCTGGCGTGAATCCCGCCCCCGCCGTGTCCCAAAGTCTCCGCCACCAGAGATTCGGCGGGGGGCGGGAATCGCACCGCGCCGGTCGGCGGGCCCACCCCCGCCGATTCTCTGGCCCGCGATGGGCCGAAGTCCCGCTGCTGGAATGCCTGTCCCGCCAGCGTGGATTAAACCACCTTTTGAACGGTGGGACAAGGCGGCGCGAGCAGGTTCTGGGGTCCTGGGGGGCGGGCGCGGGACGATCTGGCCCTGGGGTGGGGGGGGTGGTGTGGGGGGGTGCCCCCATGGTGGCCTGGCCCGCGATCGGGGTCCACCAATTCGCGGGCGGGCCTGTGCCGTGGGGGTACTCTTTTTCTTACGCCTTCGCCATGGTCTTCACTATGGCAGAGGTGGAAGAGACCCCCCTCCCCTGCGCATGCGCGGGGATGTCGTCAGCAGACGCTGACGCTCCCGCGCATGCGCCGACCGGCGTAGACCTTTCGGCCCCGGCTGGCGTGGCGCCAAAGGACTTTCCTGACAGCCGGTGGAGCGCAAACCACTCCGGTGCGGGCCTAGCCCCTGAAGGTGAGGGCTTGGCCCCTAAAGGTGCGGAGACTTCCGCACCTTTGGGGTGGCCCGACGCCGGAGTGGTTCCCGCCATTCCATTACGCCGGAACCCCCCGTCCCGCCGGGTAGGGGAGCATCCCGCCCATGGTCAGAATCGGACTTTTAATTCCAGATTGATTTTAAATTCGAACCCAGGTCCCCAGAGCATTGCTCTTGGTGTTTGGATTACTAATCCAGTGACAATACCACCACACCACTGCCTCCCCCATGAACCCAGAAATAATAATGGAAGGATCTGAGACAAAGTGATGATCAGAGTTAGTATATACTTCAAATTACTCCCAGCAAAGATAGACATTTGGAAATAGACCATTTAATTTTTGTTCTCAAAAAGAAAATGAGTCCTTTTTACATAGTTTCCTATATCTACAACAATCTGTGCTGTCACAAACTAATAAGTAATTCAAAGCAACTAGCTCACTTCAAAGTGGAGGAGTTTGACTGTATTAAAATGGAAAGGGCAACCAGAAGGAAAATTCCAATTACGGGGTTAGTCTAGGCGATGAAGACAATTTCCATTTAGCTGCAAACGGTAAAACATCTATAGTATTTTACTTGAAACTTCAGATGGAATAAAATGATGTGAATATAAAATGAATTTCCTGTTTAGTTATATTAAGTGCTCCTTTATCTGAAAGAGAGAAAATTAAACTATACACAAATCGCTGAATCAATTTTCATTTCAGAGAGGGGGATGGCTGGTCTTAGGGAGCGAAGCATTCAGCCTACAGCTTGATTATATTAGAATTAGACTCTGCTTGAAAATATAAAATGCATGTGAAACGTGCAGATCCTTCACACGACCCTGAGAGTATGTTCTCAGCTGTTTAATTTGACGTGCAAGTCAGATTTCAGAAGTTTAAAAAAAAAAAAAAAAAATTTAGTGTACCCAATTATTTTTTTCCAATTAAGGGGCAATTTAGTGTGGCAAATGTGTGTGTGTGGGGGGGGGGGGGGGGTGCTCGTGCAGATACTGGAGAATGTATGTGCAAACTCCACACGGAGAGTGACCCAGGGCCAGGATGCAACCTGGGTCCTCAGCGCCGTGAGGCAGCAGTGCTAACCACTGCATCGCCCAGATTTGAGAAGTAACCTAGATTTGAAGTTGTTATCCCCAGTCAAGGTGGTAAAATTGATTCATAACATTGCATGATTCATGGATACCAGAGAACTTAACACTGCAAAACTGTTCTAGTTCAAAGGAATCTGGAAGATAAAAACAAATGCAGCCACTATTTCTGCAGCTAACTCTTTTACAGCCCTCGGATGCAGGTCATTGGGTCCAACGGATTTGTCGTCACGAAGTCCCAATAATTTCTTCAGTACTATTTCTTTTACTAATACAGTGAATCCGTGCTTAACGTTGATGTTGTTTAGATTACCATTCTTTTAACATGGTCCATTTAACATTGTCTGTTCAACATTGTCATTTTCACTTGCCACAGACCTCCTCTTCTGTGGCCTACCTGCTCACAGAAACTTTCCTCTAAGCCCTTCTGCTCTTGCCTTCATTCCTCGGTATCCCCTTGCCACCATTGCTTCCTGTTCTTCCTTGCCGCCTGGCACTGCTTTTTGCCCTTGCCTCCTGGTCTCCCCTTCCAGGCCTTGTCACCTCGCCTCCCCTCCTGGGCTTAGCCTCTTGCTCTCTGTTCTTAATTTAAGGCTCTGATTTGTTCCATTACTCCTTGCTGCTGGTTGCACTCCTGGCTTTGGCCATGACGGGCTCCAACTAGTGGCAGAGGTTGGCTTGTGCTGGTAATTATGGGACTTGGGTAACTGCACTGACCAACTTGTGCCACTAGATGGAGCCTGATAAATCAAAGTATGGTGGGTGTATTTTTTTTATTGTACATTGTATTGTACAGTATTTATTTTGTATTTAGTGATGTGTTTCAGCTAGAAGTGCACAGTGCTGCACATGTATGGTACAGTATTTCAACTTGTATGTTTTTTACAACCAATAATATCGCAAGGAACCTATCTCTGGCTTTTACACTGATTCCTATGGGAACCTCCGATTCTCTTAAAGTCACAATTTTCCGGAATCAAACCTTAAGTGAGGACTTGTACTGATTTTAAAAAATTCTCAATTGCCACTAAATCCTTGTTCCCCATTATATCTGAAATATTTTTGTGTCTCCTACTATCAAAGCAAATGCAAAGTAGGATTTGAATGTCTCTGCTATTTCCATATTTCCCAATATAATTTCACCCGACTTTGCCTCAAACAGGCTCCTGTTTACTTTCACTCCCATATTACCATTTACACACCTACAGAAACATTTGCAATTTGTTTTTGAAGCCACTTTCTACTCTCTTTTTTTTCTGTGTCAATTTAATCTTCCGTTTGCCAAATTCTCCCAATTCTCAAGCTTATGGCACTTTTTGGTAACATTAGAATGCCTCTTCATTTGATCTGATGCTTTCTTTAGTTTCTCTTAGCCATGGCTGGACCATTTTTTTTCTGTGGGGCGTTTGTGCTTCGAAGGAATGTATATTTGTTGCAAATTACTTTAAAATTCTTAAATTGCTAGTCATTGTTTTGTCTCCTGTCACATCTTTTTTTTAATGTAGTTTCCCAATCTGCCTCAGCCAACTCACCTTTCATACCTAGGAAATTTTCTTTGTTTTGATTTGAATCCTGAATTTCAGCCTTAACTGAATCACTTTCAAACTGAACATAGAATTTTAAAATCATATAATGGTCACTCCTCCCTAGATGCCCCTTTACGACACCGTTATTAATGAACCCTTTCTCATTGCACAGTACGAGATACATTGAGCAAGAGCAGCATAGGGCGTCGTGAATAGTGTTCTTACAGGGAAAAGATCAGTCCGAGGGGGTGTCATTGAGGAGTCTTGTAGCTGTGGGAAGAAGCTGTTCCTATGTCTGGATGTGCAAGTCTTCAGACTTCTGTACCTGCTGCCTGATGGAAGGGTCTGGAAGAAGGCAATGCCTGGGTGGGAGGGGTCTCTGATAATGCTGTCTGCCTTCCTGAGGCAGCGAGAGGTGTACACAGAATCAATGTGGGGGTGGCAAGTTTGTGTGATGCGTTGGGCTGGGTTCACCGCAGTCTGCAGTTTCTTGCGATCTTGGACTGAGCTGTTGCCATTCTAGGCTGTGATGCAGCTGGGTAGGATGCTGTCTAGCGCACATCTGTAGAAGTTTGTGAGAGTCGATGCAGACATGCCAAATTTCTTTAGCTTCCGCAGGAAGTAGAGATGTTGTTGGGCTTTCTGGACTGTTGCATCAACGTGAGTGGACCAGGACAGACTGTTGGTGATAGTGACCCCCAGGAACTTAAAGCTATCGACCATCTCCACTTCGGAGCCATTGATGCAGACTGGAGTGTGTGTCGTGCTGCGCTTCCTGAAGTCGATGATCAGCTCCTTAGACTTTCCAACATTTAGAGAGAGGTTGTTTTCGGTACACCATGCAACCAAGTGATTTATCTCCCTCCAGTAGTCTGATTTGTCGTTGTTTGAGATGCCACCCACCACAGTCGTATCATCCGCAAACTTTTAGATTGAGTTGGAGTTAAATGTTGCCACACAGTCATGTGTGTATAGGGAGTACAGTAGAGGACTGAGCACACACCCTTGCGGGGCTCTGGTGTTGAGGACTATTGTGGAGGAGGTGCTGTTGCCTATCCTGACCGATTGCGGTCTGTTGGTGAGGAAGTTGAGGATCCAGCTGCACAGGGAGGGGTCAAGTCCAAGATTGCAGAGTTTGGTTATTAGTCTTGTTGGGATAATGGTGTTGAAGGCAGAACTGTCGTCTTTGAACAGCAGTCTTACATAGGTGTCCTTGTTGTCGAGGTGTTTGAGTGTTGATTGCAGAGCCAGTGAGATAGCGTCTGCTGTGGACCGGTTGCGGTGATAGGCAAACTGCAGTGGATCGAGACCGTCTGGGAGGCTGGCTCATGATTAGCCGCTCGAAGCATTTCATGATAACAGATGTTAGGGCCACCGGTCGGTAGTCGTTGAGACAGGCTACCTTTTTCTTCTTTGGTACTGGTATTATGGTGGCCTTCTTGAAGGAGGTGGGGACCTCAGAGCGGAGGAGTGAGGTGGTGAAGACAGCTGCGAATACACTCGCCAGCTGGTCTGCGCAGGCTCTGAGTGCTCGCCCAGGGACTCCGTCAGGGCCGGTTGCTTTCCGTGGATTCACTTTCAAGAAAGCAGCTCTTACCTCTGAGGCTGTAATAGTGGGTATGGGTGTGTCCAGGGCTGTTGGGGCGGGTGCCACTAATACATTGGCTGACTGCTCAACGCAGGCACAGAACTTGTTCAGATCATTGGGTAGGGATGCTCCAGCGCTTTATAGCCTGTGATCTTGTGTAGGTCCTGCCATAGTCGTCGTGGGTTAGTGTCGTTGGCCTGGGACTCTAGTTTGATGCGGTACTGTCTTTTTGCATCCCTGATGGCTTTCCGTACGTCGTACCTGGATTTCTTACATAGGTAAGGGTCGTCAGACTTGAACGCGTCCGTCCGGAACTTCAGCAGGGAGTGAACCTTTTGGTTGAGCCAAGGTTTATGATTGGGGAATACCCGTATTGTCTTCTTCGGTACACAGTCCTCGACACACTTACTGATGAAATCTGTGACGGTGGTTGCATTGTTGCTCTCTTTTGGTGGCTATAAATATGGCGATTAATAAGGTTGCCTCTCTTAATCTTAATTATGAATATGCTTTCAGAGTCACCAGATATCTCTTGATACCGCCACAAGGTTCAACCGAATACTGATCCAAGAACCAATACACCAGTTCGTTAGGTCAAAGTCAATGCTACTTTATTTACACACCGTATGATCTACTCATGCACAATAACACTACAGGCTAAACTATGTCTATCACTAACACCTATACTTAACTTTGGTACCGGGACAAGGATGAGCAGGTTCTTTGGGCGTGAGGACAGGTGTGTTAGGTGCTCAGGGAGCCCAGCAAATCACACCCATATGTTCTGGGCATGCCCAGCGCTGGAGGAATTTTGGAAGGGCGTAGCGAGGACGGTGTCGTGGGTGGTAGGATCCAGGGTCAAACCGGGCTGGGGGCTCGCAATATTTGGGGTGGCAGAGGAGCCGGGAGTGCAGGAGGCGAAAGAGGCTGGAATTCTGGCCTTTGCATCCCTGGTAGCCCGGCGAAGGATTCTCCTTCAGTGGAAAGATGCGAGGTCCCCAAGCGTGGAATCCTGGATCAGCGATATGGCAGGGTTCATTAAATTGGAGAGGGTGACATTCGCCTTGAGAGGGTCGGTACAAGGGTTCTTTAGGCGGTGGCAACCGTTCTTAGACTTCCTGGCAGAACGATAGACATTGGTCAATGGCAGCAGCAGCTCGAGGGGTGGGGGGGTTTACTTTATTTTTGTTTATGTTATTTACAGTGGAAGGGTCTGAGGGGGTGTATACACCTGTTGTCTTAAGTCGGGGTGTTAATGTTAATTTATTATTTAGGCACGGGGGGGGGGGGGGGAGGGATTTGGGGGGTTGCTTTTTTAGATTGTGTTTTGTACTTAACCCTGTTGGGTTCTTTTTTCTTTCTCATTTTGTTATTGATATTTAATGAAAACCTTTAATAAAAATTATTTTAAAAAAACAACAACTTTGGTGCCCACTTAGGTCAGAGGAACAGTGGCCGTTGTTTGGATCTGAGGCTGTTGGGTTCGAAGAAGTAGCAGGAGTATAGCTATGGTCGTCCGTCTGGTAGCGAGCGTTGAACTTGAACTTACTTGCTTCTGGTGGTGCAGGTGGAAGGGTCTCTCCAGTTGAGAGCCGAATCCAAGAGGCTGAACATATGGCAGGGGTTCCTTCTTATACTCGGGGGGTGGGGGTGGAGGGGGCTTGCGCGCTTTTAGGCGGGCCTTAACCTTGGCCCCAATTAATTGTGCCGCTTCTCGATCACTGCCATCGATCTGAGCCAATGAAGGGGCGGGTGCCTTGATGGCTGGGCGTGTCCTAAGTGGTCATTGGCCTTGCTTTGTTTGTTGTTTCTTGCTGGGGGTGGTAGCGCCGGAATGTCTGGGACGGTATCGGCTACCTGAGCACCAGTCTCTGTTCACCGGAAATGGGCCATCAATGTGCAAATCGGCCAAGAGTTTCGGTTCTGTCTGCAGTCTGTCTTTTAAATACACATTCAGGCTCTGTGCCTGCTTGTTACTTTGCATTGTCCATTTTTCCCTGTATGCTCTGAGAGTGTCCATTTTATATACTGGAAGTGGCCATCCCAGATGTCTACAGTATACTCGTCCAGGTTAGCTGCCGCGGCCTTGAATATGGACCAATCCACAGTCTCCACTATACTTTGGGTTTCTGAGCATAGGTACTTTCCCTGAACTGTTTTTATCCCGTTTTATCCCGTCCTTTATTAGCAAGGCTACCCCTCCATTTCTCTGTGCCTGCTGCCTCCACAAGTTCGGTATACTTGAATATTTAGTTATCAGCCCAAGTCTAATTCTTTTATACACAAACGATTGTCAGATTTATCCTACAAGGTTCAGTTACAGTGCTTTGCCATTTTTTTTCAGAATTGTAGACGGCATGGTGACACAACACAATCTTCTGCGCAATAGGGCAATTGTTAGTCCCATCATGTGTTATTCCCTTATCCCATATAAAGCAGCAAGTTTTATAAGCGCAGGGACTGCTTATTGAAAATACACCTTGGTATGAACACTAATGAAGAGGGTTTAAAGAGAGCCTAAAATGTAAAAGATACATTTCGGTAAACCTCTGTTTTGTTGCTGTTGATATATTTTGTGATTTCTAACAACAGAGGTGTAGTTCAAAATGTATTAATGCATTCAACTTTGGATTTTGACTGAATTCACATTAATTTTGAGCCTAGAAGCTTGACGACACCTTCCACAATATAAATGTTAGTTTCAAGGCCATAGATCTTAAGCTATTTTTCCTCCATAGTCCCTCCCCCATCTCCTTTGCAGCCAATAATTGTTGCAGGGTGTATTTGTGCCTGCACAGTCAGCACTGCGATACTTCACTCAAGTGGGTTAACCTTAATGCAAGAGCCTTCACGGAATGTGTTAACTGGCTATTTAACTGTCAGATTTTGCTGGGCTGTTATTATGTAACACATTTTCTGCTGGCATTACTTCATATTAATGGTGAAGAGTGAGAATGTCTGCCTGTTTATTTTTAAATAACCAAGGCTCCTTAGGCAGAACCTTACAAACCCATAACTGCTACAAACCCATAACTGCTACCATCTAGGAGGACAGGGCAGCAGATACCTGGGAACCCCACCAGTTGGAAGTTCTCCTCCAAGTCGGTCATCATCCTGACTTGGAAATACATTGCCGTTCCTGGGTCGAAATCCCACCCTAACAGTACCATGGATGTACCTACACCTCAGGGACTGAGGCCACAGGAGAGCTCCTGGAGGACTGGATGGTAACCAATGTGGTACCTTTATTGAAGAAAGGATGAAGGGATGAACCAGGAAACTAAGTTTAACCTCCGTGGTGGGAAAACTATTGGAAGCAATCCTGAGAGTCTGAATTCATCTGCATTTGGAGAGGCAGGCATTAATCAAAAACAGTCAGCATGGTTTTGTTAAAGGGAGAATTGTCTGACCAATGAATTTTTTGAAGAGGTGGCCAGGTATGTAGATGAGGGAAATGCATTTGACGTAGTCTACTTGGACTTCAGCAAGGCTTTTGGTAAGGTCTCACATGGGAGACTGATAGCAAAAGAAAGAGCCCATGGGATCCAAGGAAATTTGGCAAATTAGATCCATTATTGGCTGAGTGACAGGAAGCAGAGGGTGATGGTAGAGAGGTGTTATTTTGTATCCAGTGGGGTTCCGCAAGGACCAGTGTTGCGGCCCTTGCTGTTTGAGGTTTATATAAATGATTCAGATAAGAATGAAGGAGGGTTGATTTGCGGAAGATATGAAAATTAGTAGGGTGGCAAATAGTGAGGGGCTGTTCAGATGGACTGATCAGTGGCAAATGGAACTCAATCCAGATAAATGTGAGGTGATGCAGTTGGGCAAGACCAACAAGGCAAGGAAATATGTGATAAACGGCAGAACCCTGGGAAGCACCGAGGATCAGAAGAATCTTGGTGTGCATGTACATCCTTCAGGTAGCAGAGCAAGTGGATACAATGGTTAAGAAGGCATTTGGTATACTTGCCTTTATTGGCCGAGACATAGAGTTTAAGGGCAGGGAAGTTTTCCTGGAACTGTATAAAACATTGGTGAGGCACAACTAGAGAATTGCCGTTCTGGAATCCACATTATAGGAGGGATGTGATAGCACTGGAAAGGGTGCAGAGGAGATTTACCAGGATGTTGCCGGGGCTGGAGATTATTAGATATGAAGAGAAATTGGATAGACTTGGACTGTTTTCCTTGGAGCAGAGGAGACAGAGGGGGAACATGATTACGATGTAAAAAATTATGAGGGACATGAGAGTAGGCAGGAACAAAGTTTTCCCCTTGGTGGATGGGTTAATTACCAGGAGGAATAGTTGCCCTGCCTGAAAGGGTGGTGGAGGCAGAGACCTTCTAACATGCAAGAAGTATTTTACACAGATGCGATGGGCTGAAGGGCCTTTTCTGTGTTGTATGATTTTAAACCTCTGACTACAGCAGTTCAAGAAGGCAGCTCACCACCACCTTCCCGAGGACAATTAGGGATGGGCCACAAAGGCTGGTCTAGCCAGTGAAGCCTGTAAAATCCTGTGAAAACATTCCGGGGAATGGGGAATGGGGGATGGGGGAATGGGGGGCTGGGCATTTGTGCTACAATTAGAAGAGCTGTTCCAAAGACCAGTCAAGCACCAGACTTGCATAGTCCTACTCACCGAATCATACTGAACTGCTAATATCCCAGACACCACCATCGCAATCCCTGGGAATGTCTTTGCTTACTAGCAGGACAAGACCATCAATGTCATGGCACAGTGGTGTATGGACAGGAGGGAGTGAACCTGAGAGTCTTCAAATTGACTTCGGACACTGGAAATTCTTGTGAAATCAGGTCAAACATTGGCATGGGAACCTCCTGCTGATTGACACCTACTGTCCTTTCTCAACTTTTGAACCACTACTGTTCCATGTTAAACACGACTTGAAAGAGGCAGTGACTTTAGCAAGGGCACAAAATATACTTTTGGTGAGGGACTTTGCTGTTTAGCATCAACATTTGCTCAGTGACATTATCATTGATCGAGCTGACCGTTCCTGAAGGCCATAGCTGCGAGACTGGGCCTGCAGCAGGTGAACCAACGAGAGTGAGAATCCTACTGAACCGCAGCACCCTACACTCCCCCAGTCACAGGTGCTACTGTTTATCACAGCAGGAGGGACCACCGCACAGATTTGTCTTCACACTGTGGACACTTTCCATCGTGTTATGTGGCACTAAAAATGTTCTAGGATAGATTCAGGACAGATCTTGTCGCCGGGAGATGTTATGGGCCACCATCAGCAGCAGAATCGTACTCCAAAACTGGTATGTCACCTCGGTCTTGCAGATCCTTCACTCTCCATTATCATCAAGCCAGGGGACAATCCTGTTGCAGTGAGGTGTGTGGGAAAACATTCCAGGCACAACACCAGGGTGAGCTTAAAATTGAGGCACCAACCTGGTGAAACCTCAATACAGGACGACAGACATTGGAACAGCAGAAGCAGCACATGAAAGACCGAGGGAAGCAATTAGGTTAAACAACAGATGGGCAGGGCAGCATGGTGGCACAGTGGTTAGCAGTGCTGTGTCACGGCAATGTTTGATCCCATCTCTGGGCCACTGTCCTTGTGGAGTTTGCATATTCTCCCCGTGTTCGGTGGGTTTCACTCGCACAACCCAAAGATGTGCAGGTAGGTGAATTATCCACGCTAAATTGCCCCTTAATTGGAAAAACTGAATTAGGCACTCTAAATTTACATTAAAAAAAACAACAACAAATGGGCTAGAACTCAGCAGCACGGTGGCGCAATGGTTATCACTGCTGCCTCACAGTGCCGAGGTTCGATCCAGGCTCTGGGTCACTGTCCATGTGGAGTTTGCACATTCTCCCTGTGTTTGCATGGGTTTCACCCCCACAACCCAAAGGTGTGCAGGGTAGGTGGATTGGCCTTGCTAAATTGCCCCTTAATTGGAAAAATGAATTGGGTACTCTAAATTTATAAAATAAAACTCAGCAGCCCTGCCAAATCCAGTCAAAGTTGGTGGTTAACAATTAACATAGATTAACATAGAATTTACAGTGCAGAAGGAGGCCATTCGGCCCATCGAGACTGCACCGGCTCTTGGAAAGAGCACCTTACCCAAGGTCAACACCTCCACCCGATCCCCATAACCCAGTAACCCCACCCAACACTAAGGGCAATTTTGGACACCAAGGGCAATTTATCATGGCCAATCCACCTAACTTGCACATCTTTGGACTGTGGGAGGAAACCGGAGCACCCGGAGGAAACCCACGCACACACTGGGAGGATGTGAAGACTCCGCACAGACAGTGACCCAAGACGGAATCGAACTTGGGACCCTGGAGCTGTGAAGCAATTGTGCTATCCACAATGCTACCATGCTGCCCCAATTAGATGGTTGAAATGATGAGGCCCCATGTATATCCCAGTCCACCATGATGGGGAACCCAGTATATTAGCGCAAGGGACAAGGTTGTTGTGTTTGCAACCATTTTTAACCAAAAATACCAAATGAAGGATCCAAGATGACATCCCCTTGAGCTCCTCTAACATCACAGCTGCCAATCTTTGGACAATTCAATTCACTGTAATATCAGGAAATGGCTTAATGCATCAGAAATGGCAAAAACTATGGCTATTGATAAAACCATGCTGCAGTGCTCAAATCCTATTTTCCGGAATTTGCTTTGGCCCAATAATCTGCAGAACATCTGGCATCAATTTGACTGTGTTCAAAATTGTCTAGGTATGTCCTTTGCACAAAAAGCAGGTTAAATCCAATTTGCCCAATTCTCGCACCATCCTCCTACTCTCAATCATCAACAAGGTGATGGAAGATGTCTTCAACATCGCTGTCAAGTTGATCTTACTCCCCAAATGCCTGCTTACTGATGCTCAAATTGATATCCACCATGACACTGTGTTGCAGATCTCATTGTAGCCTTAATCCATACAAGGAGAAAAGAGTTGAATCGATGAGGTGAGAGGAACTATCCTTGACAAGAATGCAAAATTAATGGGAATTTGGGGAAATCTTTTCATGACCTGGAATCAAACCCAACACAAAGGAAAAAGGTTGTGGTTGTTAGAGGCAAACAAACTCAGTCCCATGAACTCTGCAGTGCAGGAGTTCCTCAGGATAGTGTCCTTGGCCGAACCATCTTCAGCTGCTTCATTAATAACCTTCCCTCCACCGTGAGGTCAAAATGGGAATGTTTGATGATTTGCAACTCAAATATTAAAATGGACCATGCACGCATGTAGAAACATCTGGACAACACTCAGGCTTGGGCTGGTAAAGACATACATCCCACGTCGGTACTAGGTGATATCCAAAGACTGCGGTTCGAAGAGCAATTCCGCGGCTGGGAATTCTGCAGCAAGTAACTCTCCTCACTCCCCAAAGCCTGTCCACCAACCACAAGGCACAAGTCAGGAGCGTGATGGGATACTCTCCACTTGCCTGCATGAATGCATGCCCAGTAACACAAAATACTGGACTCAATCCAAAACAAAGTAGCCTGCTTGATTCCACCCCCCCCCCCCCTCTCTCTCTCTCTCTCTCTCTCTCTCTCTCTCTCTCTCTCTCTCTCTCTCTCTCTCTCTCTACCATCTTCAAAACTCACTACCATTGCACTGTGGCAGCAGGGTGTGTCATCCACTAGATGGAACTTGTCATGGCTCCTTTTGAGAAAAACAAGTACTCCCGTTCCCTCGGGTGCGGAAACCTCCAAGGTTCTACCCCTCCCATTTCCACCATTAGCCCTGCCAACGCCTTCGCCCCTCTTTCCCCCCCCCCCCCCGCCCCCCGATGGGACCAGCGAGCGCGACCGTGACCTGTCCAACCTTGGCTCCTGCACCAAGTTCTAGGTCCCCCCCCCCCCCCCCCCCCCCCCCCCCCCCCCACTATCAGTTTGTGTGTGTCCAAGTCGGGGATGGCCCCAAACACCTTTGCAAATCCCACATGGTCCCAATTGGGACCATATACACTTACCAGCACCACTAACCTCCCCTCCAGCGCCCCTGTCACAATTACATATCTACCCCCCTGATCTGCCACCACTTTCTCCATCTGGAAGCGTACTCGTTTGCTTACAATTACCGCTACCCCTCGAGCCCTTCCGTCAAATCTAGAATGAAACACCTGACTAACCCAGCCCTTTTTAAGTCTCACCTGGTCCTTCACCCTCAAGTGAGTCTCCTGCAGCATTGCTACATCGGCTTTCAAACTTTTAAGATGCACAAGCACCCTTGACCTCTTGACCGGACCTCCTAACCCCCTCACGCTCCACTTGACTATCCTAACTGGGGGTCTCTCACCCACCCCACCCTTCTTATCCACCGTCATCATACCACCGGGCCCTGCCCCATGAGCCTGACCTGCCCCTATCCATTATGAACATCGAACCCCTTCCCTCCGCCCCCCCCCTACATTTCCTCTCGAAAAAACATCTCCCAGCATCACCCCCCTCCCCCCCCCTCGCTCGCCTCGTAGGCCCATCGAAATCTGCTAACCAGGCTCCAATGTCCACAGCCCTCCTCTCACCTCCGTTCACTAGCCAACTTTAGTTAGCTAGCGCGGGTGGCTTCCCCCGCCAAGATATACCGTCCTCTCCCACCCATTCCCAGAGAAAGAAAAAACAACAATCCAACCCATACAATTCACTAACATAAGATATAAGAGTGGCAACACAGAATGCCAATCAACCCAACCAATAACTTGAACTCTGTAACAATGTGAAGAGAAGTAAATTACAACATACATCAGTAAAAAGAGAGTTATAGCACTTATACATTTTCCAGCTCCCCAATCACAGTCCACAGTCTCTCTTCCAGCTCTGCTCCTCACGTCTGTCCCAAGCCTTCTGCCCTCACGAACGCCTCAGCTGCCTCCGCTCTCTCAAAATAAAAGTCTTTGGCATCAGACGTCACCCTCAGATTCGCCGGGTATACCACACCAAATCACACACCATCTTTGTACAGTGCCGCCTTCACTCGCCCGAACAAGTCTTTTTGCCAACTCCACCGTCAGGTCCTGGTAGATCCAAACTCCAGCACCATCCCACTGCACCTCGCGCTTCTGCTTCGCCCAGCTTAACACCTTCTCCTTCATGCAGTAATTATGGAAGCAGGTAATTACTGCTCTCGGCGGCTCATTCACTTTGGGCTTCGGCCTTAACAACCGATGGGCTTGGTCCAGTTCGTACCGGGAGAGGTTCTCACCCTCCCCCATCAGCTCCGCCAACTTCTTAGCGAAGTACTCTGTTGGCCTTGGACCCTCTGCCCCTTCGGGCAAGCTCACAATTCTCAGATTGTGCCGCCTCGTGGTGTTCTCCAAGTCCTCGAGCTTTGCTCGGAGTCGTCTGTTGACCTCCGCAGCTCGTCCCCCATCGAGGTGAACTGGTCGCTGTGCTGCGACATGGCCTCCTCCACTTCCTTCATCTTCTCGCCCTGCTCTCTCACCTCAGCCGACGCCTTTGCCACAGCTACCCTCACCGGGGCGATTGCCTCCTCCACAAATGACTTCAATGCGACCGCCGTGTCCTTCCTCAAAGCCTCTGTGCCTCGCAAAACGCTTTTCCAGCTCCATCGCCATCACCTCGGTCATCTTCTCCAACGTAAGTAGTGTGGCCCCACCATGCGGTCCGGCATCCGCCATCTTGTCAGCACTAATGCTCGTCCTCTCATTCAACGGCGAGCCTGCGTTTCCTCCCTTCTTCGACACTGCTCTTCGTATCCTTTAACGGCTTATTAGTTTTCCTTTTTTTCCCCCACCCTTCTTTCCTTCTTCAATCGTTTTTGTTCTTTTTTTTTTAATAGAAAAAACACAACATTTTTGTTTTCCTTTATAAAAAAAAAGGAAAAAAAAACTTTCACCAAATTTCTTTAAAACTTCTTTCTCTTCCTTTTTTGTATTCCTCCAGAATTTCCCTGGGACTGGACTTCAATCTTCTCACCACATTCTAGGCGGCAGCCATCCGATGGGAGACATCTCACCTACATCACGCCCTGGCTTCGGGCCTGCCGCCTCGGCCTCTGTTTAGCTCCGCCCCCGCTGCTCCGACCTCCGCGCGCACTGGGCCTGACGTCTCAGCACCAGCCGCCCCACACATGCGCGGGGTTCCTCGCCGGTTTTCAAAACGGCCCTGCTTGCTACCTGGGACGGCCCCAAAGGCCGCCAATAATCGGCGGGGGGAGAGCGAAGAATCCGGGAAACCCCCAAAAGCGCCGCAAATAGTGGCCACCGGCGGGAGCTCTTCTCGATCTGGCCGACTCGCTTCCAAACACCACCGGAAGTCCCTCATGGCTCCTTATGACAGCACCTTTTAAGCCTGTGACCTCTACTACCTAGAAGAGAAAGGCAGAAAACTCATGGAGTGAAACCTTACATCCTCCTGACATGGAACTCTGTCACTGTTCCTTCGCTGTCACTGCGCCCCTGGAATTGCTTCATGAAGAGCACTGTGGGTATTCCTTGCACTACAGGGACTCCTATGGCTCAAGAAAGCTGCTCACACCACCTTTTCGAGGGCAGTTAGGGATGGGCAATAAATGTTGGCCTTGCCAGTGATGCTCGTAATACATGAACATACACTGTAGTGTATCTTTTTTCTATGAACGTGGACAAGGAATATGTTGAAAAGTTGGCAAAAAATTGTGACAATCGCTGGACTTGAATGCCAGGCTTTGATCGACTAAAGCCATTATTCACACTCTAGCTGAGTTTCTCTGGTTCATTGGTGTTGGAGTGATGGAGCTGGTGAGTGTAGTGTTTTAAGTGTGTTGACATTAAGCTGCTGTCAGATTTGACACAGGTAAATTAAACAGCAGCAGGAAAAAACCTTGTGCTTTGTTCAGGGCATTTGTGGCAACAGTTAATGTGACACAATGCACTCAGTCAGTGTCATGTTGATGCAATTATACTGAAAATGGGAACTTTTGAGTCTGCCTTCTGCGTGAAATGCATTTGTAATGCTGATTATGCGATGGAGTAATTTAAACTGCTGCACACTGCAACATTCTTGTAACAGACTGGACATTGTTTACCTTTTCCAAGTTTCTGATCTGGCCTCGAGGTTGCTGGATAGAAAACGTTTGTCTACAAAAACAGAATGTGTATTGTTTCAAGATTTTCAGGTCATTTGTTTGCAAAAAGAGTTTTGGATGTTTTTCTGACTATTTTTGTCTACAAAAAGGGTTTAAGAAAATCTAACAGGAGTGTATGGGCTTTGAAAAAACGAGTGGATTTGCATAGATTTTCAAAAAGGCAGTCCACAGGCTGTAGGAATGTGCTGATTTTGTATTAAAACCCCCACATTGATGCTGTTATTCAGTCTACCATCTGCAGAATTTTGCTTTTGACGAACAAGGTCTTCTAATTAATTGCTCGGCAGGGGGAGGTGGCAGAAACTAAACCCTGACTTTCTCTGTGCTGGAATAAGGTAAACAGAGCTGCACTTTGAGAGCTGAATGGCAAAGCGCTGTGAGAAGGATTTTAAAAATGTACTGCAGGAGCCTGCAGCAAAAAGAGGCTCTGCTATGGACCTTGTGAAATAAGACAGAATATTATTTTCTGCTTAAATTTAAGTTAGACAAACAAAATAGCATAACTCACCAGCCCAAATCATGAGGGGATAACATTGTTACATTCTTGGATAATGCCTTTGTACAAGGAGATGTATAGCAGTGTAATGAAATCCCATGAAAAACCTGCTCTGCCCATCAGCGGCTGATAGTGAACATGGGAATGGACATCGAGAAAGTATTTGATAAAGTCCCACACAAGAAACTGTTAACTAACGTGGAACCTCACAGAGTTGAGGGCAAATGTTTGACATGGTAGGAAACTGGTTGAGTGGCAGACAACAGACAGTGGGGATAATGGGTAAATGCTCATTTGGCAGGATATGCCTAGTGGTGTACCACCGGGATCTGTCTTGGGGACTCAATTATTCACAGAATTCCTTAACGATTTGGGATAATGGCACAGAATTTGTGGATGATACAAAATTAGGTGGCACTGTAGACATTGTAGACAGCCTAGATGATAGCATAAAATTGCAAGGAGATATTGACAGACTAGGTGAATATACAAAATTGTGGCAGATGGAATTTAATGTAAGCATGTGTGAGGTTACCCATTTTAGACCAAAAAAGAATAGAGCAGAGTACTTTCCAAATGGGAAGAGGTTGGGTACAGTGGATGTCCAAAGAGACTTGGGGGTTCAAGTGCATTGGTCCTTAAAATGGCAGGAACAAGTGCAGAAAATAATCAAAAAGGCTAATGAAATGCTAGCCTTTATATTCAGAGGATTGGAATATAAAGACACCGGGATTATGCTGCAGCTATGCAAAACCCTGGTTAGACCCCACCTAGAGCACTGAGCAATTCTGGGCACCACACCTTAGGAAGGATATTTTGGCCTTGGAAGGAGTGCAAAGTAGGTTTACAAAAATTAGACCTGGATTACAGGGATTAAGTTACCAGCAGAGAGTACACAAATTAGGCCTGTTTTTGCTAGAATTTAAGAGGTTAAGGGGTAATTTGATTGAAGTATTCAAGATATTCACAGGGAAATACAGGGTAGATAAAGATAAACTATTTCCAATGGTTCGAGACTTTAAAATGAGGGGGCATTGTCTAAAAACGAGGGGCATAATCTAAAAATGAGGGCTAGACCATTCAGGAGAGATGTTAGGAAGCACTTCATGCCAAGAGTGGTAGAGGTTTGGAACTCTCCCACAAACAGCAGTTGAAGCTAGAACAGTTTGTCATGTGAGAGTACCTTTAAGAAATGGGTGTTTATCAGTGATGTCAGAGTGTGGGTGGAGCTGGGCTGTCTGTCAGCTTTTTACTTTTGTTTTAGGCTGTTTGCTGCAGGGTGTGTTTTAGTTTTGTTTTCAGTGTGAAGCCAGACAAAGCAGATGTACCGCTATTCTCTCTGCCATGAAAAGACTATCTCGTGATCATTCGGTGAATTCAGAATTATAAATGTTCTCAATCATGAATGTAAACCTATTGTACTTCTGTTAAAAGGTGTTTCTTTTGTCTTCTGGATGTTGTTTGGGAATTTATTAAGGATTACTTAGTATTGTATTCCTTGGGGGTTGTATTTGAATTGATGGTTGCTAAGATGTTCACTATGTTTTAAAAAGGTTAACTTGAGTTCATAGAATAAACATTGTTTTGCTTTAAAAAATACTTTTCGATTTCTGCTGTACCACACCTGTAGAGTGGACCGTGTGCTCCCCACACCACAATCTATTAAAAGTTGTGGGTCAGGTGAACTCCATATACACTTTGGGGTTCTCGAAACCCTGGCCCATAACAAGTTGTTTAGTTTTAAATCTGTGATAGATGTGCGTGCCAAGTTATTAAGGGATATGGGCCAAAGGCAGGTATATAGAGTTGGTCACAGCCATACTGTCATTGAATGGCAGGACGTCCGAAGGGCTGAATGGCCCTACTCCTGTTCCTCTGCCACTGAATCCCTGAATTTGCAAGTTGGTGACTAATGCAGGGTTTTTTTCATTTGTTCATTGGATGTGCGTGTTGCTGGCAAGGTCAGCATTTGTCGCCCTTCGCAAGTTGCCCTTGAAGTGAGCCACCTTCTTGACCCTCTGCAGATTGTGTGGTGTTGGTATACCAACAGTACTGTTAGGTGAGAAGTTCATCAACCAGAAATGATGTAAAATCAGCAATTTGTGCCCTTCCCAAGTCAGTGCAGTGTGTGACTTGGAAGGGAACTTGCAAGTGGTGGCATGTGCATGTTTGGCTCTACTGGGTAATATGTCCAACTAGACTTTTGGGCTTACTGGAATATTGAAGTATTTATAAAACTTGAAAGGTTAATAAGAAATAACAATACTTCAGAGCCAGTTTAGATATTGCTGTCTTTGTAGTTTTGCTGAAGTTTGGCAAAATAAAATCAGAGGACTGGAATTGTACAGGAGTGGTGTTAGAAATGTTCTTTTAGTTACTCCAGAAAGGGCACTGCTCTTGTATTATTTTGACTATACCGGAGCGTGACATTACTCGTCTTGCTATACCTGGGTGCATGAAGCTAACAGCACAGTTGTCGCAAAATTTGGTTTGGGAATCCATTGAAATCACTGTTACAAAAATAAAATTGTCATTGGAAAAATTTAGTATTTTCCAACATTTGATCTTGTTATACTTGATCTTTCAGATCCTAATCACTCTGTGTACAATTAAGATTACTTAAATTCCGTTCAAATCATTAAAACTGATTCAATCCCAATTAATCCACTGCCGTTGATAGGGCAGTGGCCATGGTGGGCTGGTTGAATATAGTATTGTTATTGAAACTTCATCCAGAACCAGATGAGAGGATGGGAGGAGTTTGTTATTTGCCCCTGAATTAAAGCTAAACAATTGATGTGTTAGAATGAAACACAGCCAGTTAATGGAATACAATGAATGCAGTTGTAACATTGTGCTGATTTAAAAAAAATACAAGAATGGAAGCATTAAAAAATGCCATTTGACAATGTATAACCTGGCCTCAAGACTTGAGATGTTCATGCTGATGGCATCCAAGTCCCATGACTGCATTTACAACCATCCAGAGGTGCAGCTAACATTTTCATGGTGTGGTCAGAGCAAATTATCCACTCTGCCTGAATGCTGTGAAATAATTGAACTCCTAATTATAAGACATTTTCCTCTGTTGGTAGTGTTTCCGCACTTAGTACATTGAAAGTGAAAAAACATCAAAATTTTAATTACAGTTCACCTACTTCTGACAGTATGTGCAGCTTATCGGTAGATTTGCTGGTACCAATCTTCAAGTTTGAGCAGCATTCTTTTCAGTGTTTTTTGTAAAACTTATGCAAAAAGAGGTGGAATTATTAAGCTATGTTGTCAGTCGGCTGGAATTGCGTTGCGCTGAAATGACACCATCAGTGCCTTGATTCTGGTTGTTCATTAGCAGAATCTGGGTCAGGTGCATTCCTTGGCAAGGCTACATAGGTTTCACTGAGTTCACAATGTTGGCCGAAATGGATTTCAGATTTTAATTAATGTGCTCAACGGATTTTAGATTCCTGGGTCCAGTCATGCTGTGTTATTGCTCTGCAGATGGAATAGCCTGGGAATCTGAGACGCAACCTGCCCAGGTCCAGCAAGTCACAGCTGAGGAAATGTTCCTTTCCTAACTACATTTGTAACAGTGAAGTATTTGTGTGACTGCCAGAACACCGCTGTACAACGATAAGCCTTAGAAATAAGAATGATTGCATTTCCCGTGTGGCTCGGTCGGTAAGTGCACCATGGAATGTGACATTGAGCTAACAGCCCATGAGCGGTTCCACTCTCGAACCTGGGTTCTATTCTGAGTCAGTCGTCCTTGCCAGGGCAGAATTTGGAACATCGCAATTGACTTCAACACCCATGAATGTGGTGGAAAACAGACAGGCTCCTGCTATTGATTGCTTCCAGTAACTCTGCTTGGGCAATCCTCTATTTGAATATCAACTGAGGACAGGATCACGTTTGGCAGGGAAACCCTCCACAGTTGATTTGTTTGCTGATATTATTATTGAGATTCAAACATGGTGGCATGGTATTTAGCACTGTTGCCTCAGCGCGGGGATGTGCGTTCGATTCTGACCTTCGGTGATTGTGGAGTTTGCACATTCTCTCCGTATCTGTGTGGGTCTTCTGGGTTGCTGGGTGCTCTGGTTTCCTCCCACAGTCCAAGGATGTGCAGGTTAGGTGGATTAGCCTTGCAAAATTGCCCCTTGGGATGGGGTGCTCCTTCGGAGGGTTGGTGCAGATATGATGTAAGGATTTATTATTATTATTATTACTTTATCAGAGTTACAAAGCCAGAGCTCAGAGTGTGGACAGGGGCAAACCCCTAATCCAGCTCCTTACCTGCTCCAAAAACCAATTCAAATTGAATCCAATTCATGATCCCCACAAGAGAGACACACCAGATCCAGGCATTGCACCTGACCTCGCGCTCATCTTAGCCAAAAGGCCGAGAAGCGATCTGTAAGGATTTTATGAGGACTGTCTGTTCAGATGAGGCTGTGGTAATCAGCCAGCCCTGGTTTAATCGTACCACAGTAAAATGCAGCATCTCTGTTGAGGGAAATGCCACAAAAGAGTTTTGTTATTGCTGTAAGAGTCCTCATCTGGTGCACAGCCATTGCCAGAGTGTGTAAAACATGATTAATAGTGGATGTACTCACTGGATGTCAGCTACTCAATGTACCAGTTTCCTTGGAAAAGCCACTACTGTGATGCACCAATTAAAATGTCATGGTTGAGCCGATGTAGCAATGCTGCAGGGAGCCGATGTAGCAATGCTGCAGGACACTCACTTGAGGGTGAAGGATCAGGTGAGACTTAAAAAGGGCTGGGTTAGTCAGGTGTTTCACTCTGGATTTGGATTTGGTGGAAGGGCTCGAGGGGTAGCAGTAATGGTCAGCAAAAGAGTACGCTTCCAGATGGAGAAGGTGGTGGCAGATCAGGGGGGTAGATATTTAATTGTGACAGGGGCGCTGGAGGGGAGGTTAGTGGCGCTGTTAAGTGTAGACGGTCCCAATTGGGACCATGTGGGATTCGCAAAGAAGGTGTTTGGGGCCTTCCCCGACTTGGACACACACGAATTGATAGTGAGGGGGACTGGAACTTGGTGCAGGAGCCAAGGTTGGACAGGTCACACCTGCGCTCGCTGGTCCCATCAGGGGGGGCGAAGATGGTGGCTGGGCTAATGGTGGAAATGGGAGGGGTGGACCCTTGGAGGTTTCTGCACCCGAGGGAACAGGAGTACTCTTTTTTTTTTTCTCAGCAGTCCATAAGGTATACTCGCGGATCGACTTTTTCGTGGTGGGGAAGGCTTTGCTGGCTGGGGTTAAGGGGTCGGAATACTCGGCAATTGCAGTGTCAGATCATGCTCCGCATTGGCTGGATACGGTACTGGAGAAATACGGGACAGGGCTACATTAGAAGGAGCGATAATGGAGCAGGAAATGAAGGATGCGTTTGGGAGAATGCCGTTGGGGAAGGTGGCACGGCCGGATGTGTTTCCAGTGGAATATTATAAAAAATTGAAGGATAAGCTGGCACCCCTGATGGTGGGGATGTTTGAAGAGGCGATAGCGAAGGGGGTGTTGCCACAAACTTTGGGGCAGGCATCGATTTCCCTGTTGCTAAAAAAAGATAAGGATCCGACGGAGTGTGGGTCGTATAGGCCCATATCACTTCTGAATGTAGACGCAAATGTTTTGGCGAATGTAGTGGCAGGTAGGCTGGAGGAGTGCCTCCCGAAGGTGATAGGTGAGGATCAGCCGGGGTTAGTGAGAGGGAGGCAGCTCTTTTCAAACATTAGAAGGGAACGTCATTATGGCACCGGCAGAGGGGAAGGAAACAGAGGTGGTTGTGGCATTGGACGCTGAGAAGCCGTTTGACCGGGTAGAATGGGGGTACTTGATGGCAGTTCTGGAGCGGTTTGGGATTGGACCAAGATTTGTGAACTGGGTAAAGTTACTATATAAGGAGCCGAGGGCAAGTGTCCGCACAAACAACATCAGCTCGAGATACTTTTCTCTCCACCGTGGGACTAGGCAGGGATGTCCTCTGCCCCCCCACCCCCCCCCCCCCCCCCCCCGGCTGTTTGCACTCGCGATTGAGCCGTTGGCCATCGCATTAAGAAGTTTGGAGGTATGGAAAGGAATAGTGCGGGGGGGGGGTGGTGTTGATGGAGCATAGGGTGTCCTTATATGCCGATAACCTGCTGTTATACGTGTCGGAATCGAATGTGTCAATATGGGGAATATTGGAGCTGCTTCGAGTGTTTGGTCTTTCTCGGGGTACAAACTAAATCGAGAGTTTCGGAGGAACTTCTTCACCCAAAGGGTTGTGAATTTATGGAATTCCTTGCCCAGTGAAGCAGTAGAGGCTCCTTCATTAAATGTTTTTAAGATAAAGATAGATAGTTTCTTGAAGAATAAAGGGATTAAGGGTTATGGTGCTCGGGCCGGAAAGTGGAGCTGAGTCCACAAAAGATCAGCCATGATCTCATTGAATGGCGGAGCAGGCTCGAGGGGCCAGATGGCCTACTCCTGCTCCTAGTTCTTGTATGGGGATTGACATATTTGTTACTGATTACTGTTTATTATTGGTGGGTGAAAATGTGAAAAAGGAGAACAAAAAATAATTTAAAAAAATAAAATGTTATGGTTTGAAAACTAGGGCAATTGGCAGTGAATTAATGGTGCAGCACAATATAAAACCGATGCGTTTAAAATTATTCCTTATATTAAATACATATGAAAATCACATGTTGAAATGAATATACAATCCAATGAAATAATCTACCTACTAATCCTTGCATTAGTTAAGATATGACCCATCAATTATATCTCATCTCATTTTCATGATTTGTGTAGCCACCTGGATAATGGAATCCAAATATGAAATGTTCAAAACTGAAAGCTACGATACTCCTCAATACCAGGGCCCCACAAGGCTGCGTACTTTAGCCCCATACTATACACCTTGTACGCACGTAACTGCGTGGCAAAATTTGGCTCCGTCTCCATCTACAAGTTTGCTGATGACACTACTGTAGTGGGTCGGATCTCAAACAATGATGAGTTAGAGTGCAGTAGGGTGGTAGAGAACTTAGTGGCATGGTGCAATGACAACAATCTTTCCCTCAATGTCAGCAAAACTAAGGAGCTGGTCATTGACTTCAGGAAGCGAAGTGTCGTCACGTCCCTGTCTGCATCAACGCTGCCAAGGTGGAGAGGGTTGACAGCTTCAAATTCCTGGGTGTACACATCACCAACAATCTGTCCTGGTCCACCCACGTCGACCAAGAAAGCCCATCAGCGCCTATACCTCCTCAGGAAATTAAGGAAATTCGACATGTCCACAATGACTCTTACCATTTTTTATTGATGCACCATAGAAAGCATCCTATCTGGCTGCATCACAGCCTGGTATGGCAACTGCTTGGCCCAAGACCATAACAAATTGTCATGGGAATGTCACTTTAAGAAATGTCTGTCTTCCTCAAGTGGCTGCAGTGATGTCAGTGTGAGGGTGGAGCTGGGCTCTGGCTCTGCTTTTTACTTTTTGTTTTGAGCTGGAAGCTGTTTTTGGCTCTGAGTTTTAGTTTCGTTTTCAGTTGGAGAGCTGCATTCAAACCAAGGAGGTGTATTTTGCTCTCTCTGCATGCTAAAGTATGTCTCCAGATACTTGATGATTTCAAAATAATACCTGTTTCTGTAAGGAATGCAAACCTACTGTCTTTGTTAAAAGGGTCTTTGGCTTATAGATGTTGTTAGGAAAGTTATCAAGGGTTACCTATAGTGTACTGTATCTTTGTGTGGTGTGGGGGGGGGGGGGGGGGGGGAGAGAGAGTATCAGTGTTGGTAGTTGCTACGCTATTTACTGTGTGTTTATAAAATGTTAACTGGATTCATAGAACAAATGTTGTTTTTGTTTTAAAATACTTTAGATCTCTGTTGCATCACACCTGTAAAGTGGGCCTTTGTGCTCCCCATAACCAAAGTCAAAAAGTTGTGGGTCAGGTGAACTCCATGATATATTTTGGTGTTCTCTAAACCCTGGCCCATAATAATTTGACATGTCCACAATGATTCTTAGCAATTTTTATAGATGCACCATAGAAAATATCCTATCTGGCTGCATCACAGCCTGGTATGACAACTGCTTGCCCAAGACCATAACAAATAGAGTCATGAACACAGCCGAGTCCATCACGCGAACCTGCCTCCCATCCATTAACTCTGTCTGTGCCACCCGCTGCCTTGGTAAAGTGGGCAGCATAACCAAAGACCACGCCCACCCAGGTTATTCTCTCTTCCAACCTCTTCCATCCGGCAGAAAATACAAATGTTTGAGAACACGCACAAACAGGTTCAAAAACAGCTTGCCCTGCTGTTTACAGAGTCCTCAATGGCCCTCTTATGGACTGAACTGATCTTTCTACATATCTTCTATACAGTTGTAACAATATATTCCGTATGCTTCACCTGATGCCTATGTATTGACATTGTGTGTTTATCGTATGTCCTCATTTTCATGTATGGAGCGATCTGTACGGACTGTATGCAGAACAATACTTTTCACTGTACCTCTGTACACGTGACAATAAATCTAAATCCAATCTAAGCTGAATTTTTAGACAACTTTGCGAAAACCGTGATTATTCCTGGTGTTTGTGTATTTTCAGTGGATTTTGGCTTGGACTGAACTGAGATGCAATAAGTGGCATCCAATGCCCCAGGTACAAGGAGAAAAATTAACAGAGGTCATTGTTTCAGATGGTTATCCTGTGATACCTGCTGGTATAGTCTTCCACTATTGAATACTGTCTTTGATGGGATCTTGAAGAGCTTTTGCCATCTTTGAAACTGTAGCACAGGAGTTGTTGGCATGCTTGTCTCTCTAGAGGACAACAACTTGAATTTGCATACCGCCCTTAACAGAGGCAAATATCCCAGCGCTGTTTGCAGGAGTGTTACAAAAGAAAATTTGACACCAAGCACATAGAGGTATTGGGACAGATGACTAAAAGCATGGTTTAAGAGGTAGGTTTTAAGGAGGATCTTAAAACGAGCAGTTGTGTGTTGGAACATTTTAGGGTGTAGGTAGTCGATGACGCAGCCAGCAATGGTGGACAAGTTAAAAGCAGGGATGCATAAAAGGCCAGGAGTGCAGAGACCTCTGATTGTCAGGCTTGATGGGTTTACAGAGATGAGATGAAAGCCACAGAGGCATTTGAAAACAATGATGCGAGTTTAAACTTGAGGTGTCGTCAGAATGGGAGCCAGTGTAAGTCAACAAACACGGAGTGGTGTGTAAATGTACTTGGGATTAAGATTTTTTAAATTCTTGTATATCTACCCTGGCCTTGCTCCCTCCCCACTTCCATCTTCCTATAACCTTCCTAGGTAATCACACCTCCAATTCTGGGCACACACCTTGCATTAATCTCTGTTACCATTGGCAGCTGTACATTCAACTGTTGAGCCCCTGAGCTTTGGAATTCTTTTCCCAAATTCCACAGTCTCTTTCCTCCTTTAAGATGCTTCTGAAAAACATGGCCTTTTGCTCAACCTTTTAGTCACCTTCATATGTGGCTTTGTGTTGCAAAAATGTTTGATAATGTTCCTATGAAGCACCTCAGGACATTTTACTCCATTTCATGATGCTGGGTAGCACAGTGGCACAATGGGTAGCTCTGCCCCCTCAGCGCCAGGGAACTCCAGTTCAATTCCAGCCTTGGGTGACCGTGTGGAGTTTGCACGTTCTTCCTGTGTCTGCGTGGGGTTCCTCTGGGTGCTCCAATTTCCTCCCACAATCCAAAGATGCGCAAATTAAGTTGATTGACCATGAACTATCAGTCAGTGTCCAAAGATGTGCAGGTTAGGTGAGGTTACTGGGATAGGGGAGTGGGTTAAGCTAGGTTACTCTTTGAGGGTTGGTACAGACGTGATGGGCTGAATGGCCTCGTACTGTAGGGATACTATGATTCTATACGTCAGTTCAAGTTGTTTTTGGGTGAGATCAGCACAGTGTTCGATGAACCTGGGAGTATAAAGAATGGAAGTTTAGGATAGCATTGGAATTGTTGAAATTGAGTTCTTTCAGCCCTCCGTCTGGTCTCAGTCAAGCGCTGAGTCGGATTCGTAGGTATTGATTTATTTTATTTCAAATAGCTTGCAAGCTGCACTCACCCTGATAAAGGCATGAGACTACAAGCCTCTTGAAATTTCCAGAGCGAGTGAACAAAAAGAGACAAAGCATGTGTTTTCATATACATTCATGTAGCATCAAGTTTCACATACACCCGACCAAATAAGGTAATGGTAACGAATGCAAGATTTTCATAGGTCTTTCTCACACATTCCTTGACCTGGCCATAAAACCTGACCCTGGGGCCCCTCTTACCCAGCATCCTCTGCACAAAGAACCGGTCCTAATGGCTGCCCATCCCCCTCTTCATGCTTTGTGAAATCCCAGTTACAGGCAATTACACACTGCCCCCCCATTTTCTCCAGCCTAAGCTAGAGATGTTTAAAAGTCTGCTAACCAACTCCTTATTCTACTGTAGTAAGGTTTTACTCCTAACTTGGCCTAACTGCTTATAGCTACTTATTCCCTTTCTAGTACCTTGCTCTTGCTCCATTCCTCAGAATAGTCAAGTGCATAGCATTGTAGCTAGCAAAGTATTGGATAAGAGTTTCAACAGCAGATGAGCGGAGGCAGGGAGAGAGGTGGGTCATGCACCCACTGATTACAGAGTACATAGGACGTGCTGAGGTACAGATATGGCACAATATAAACGCAAGTTTTTATTTTTTGCTCTTTATCCCCCCCCCTTTCATCCTTTCTTTCACGACCATGACAGCACTCCAAAAAGCAATTAATTGGCTGTAAAGTATTTCGGCTGCACTGAAGATTTGACCTTTTATAGGCAAGCTGTGTTTTTTCAGAAAAGGATGAGAGAAAACCCGGGAAATAAGAGAACATGCCTTTCCGAAGCAAAGCCAAAAGCAATTTTTTCTTTTGCAATTTAAAATGAAGCGATGAACCCTATAATGGGTGATTGTAAACTGAATTTGTGGAACTGTGTTTTATTTCCAGTTGCTGTCATTTGCTGTCATTTCTTCAGGCATTGATTATTGTCATCGGATCTATAGGGAAACTGATATGCCTTGGGTTTGTAGGAGGCAACGAATCAGAGTAATTAAAACTACTGTCTGAGGCAAGAAGGATTTGATGCATTTAATCTACAGGAAAGTTAAAAATTCTGAGTGATTCAATAAAATCTTTAAGTAAAATGCCCACTGTGCAAAGGACTTGATGTAATCAATAGGAAGTTACGTTTTTTTTCAGGCTGAAGATTGTTTCAAAGCCAACTTTCCAAGACACACAATTGATTGAGCAGAGTTGCATCTATTACTGATTTGATTCAGTAGGCAGTAGAACGTAAAGTAGGTTCGTCCCAAGTTACACTTTCACTGTACTCCATGCCTCTGATTTTCTATCAAATCTTTGCTAATGCTAACTCATGAATGTCACTGGGGGAACTAATTGAATATCACTCTTTACAACCATGTGAGCTGAAAATAACTTTACGTCAATGCATGATGTGCTGTAGAACTGTGCCAAAAACACAATTCTGGAGTGGTTTCTTATTGTTGATGTCTATTGGACTGTGAGATATGTAAAGGTTTGCATTTTTGATTCTGAACTTTAATTTGTAACATTGTTTTCAATGAATAATGTCATTCATTGGTCTATAAATCCAATATACCCTTGATTATTGTATGCTAATAACTGGAAAATGGAAAACTTCTGCTGTTTCTGTTTTTCAACTGGCAATTCCTCCTCACTAACTGCTACGTCTGTGTTAGCAGCTTTAAACACTGGCCTGTGCTTGTATGTCATTCATTTTGTGTCAATAACCAGAAGGAAGCCCTTGAATTCTCTCAGCTTTGCGCTCAGACTATATACAATTGCAGTACTTTATTGAAGAGTTATTTCAGAAGAAGTCTTTACGGTTTTGCATCTATTTTCAGAATGATGAGTTTGCACTTATTGGCATATGGATTACAAGATATCTTCCTCTCCTGGCTGAAGAATAAAGTGCAAAATCTGTGAAAACAGAACTGCGTGAGGCATTTTGTCAATACCAGAGACTAATGCTAACAGTTAATAAAGTCTTTGTACAGAAACTGGTGCATAATAGATTGTAATCCACAATGGTTCACAGATGATGCCATCTCATTCTTGTCACAGTACATGGCAAACTATTTAGTGCAGTAATGTTCAGTGGTGTGTGACCGCTGCCCCCAGTATGACTACCAATATTATATGTAACTCGATTGATTTGTAATATTTATTTGATTTGCGCGCTCAATAGAAGTACTCATGAGCAGAATGTGAACAGTGCACATTACCTTCATGTGTCCCCTTTTAAATTTCCATAGAACCCCAACAGTGCAGAAGGAGGCCATCCAGCCCATCAAGTCCTCACTGGCCCTCTGAAAGAACAAGCCACATTCACCCCCATCCCGGTAACCCCACCAAACCTGCACATCTTTTGACACTAAGGGGTAGTTTAGCATGGCCAATCCACCAAACCCGCACATCTTTGGACAGTGGGAGGAAGTTGGAGGATCCAAAGGAAACCCACACCAACATGGGAGAACGTGCAAAATTTGAACAGTCACCCAAGGCTGGAATCGAATCCAGGTCTCTGACACTGAGGGAGTAGTGCTAACCACTGTGCCCTAATTGATGGTGACCAGAATGTTGGTCTTAATGGAGTAGTCTACTGGCCCCATTTTGAGACACTCCCAGCATTGCTAACCCCAGTATAGTGAGTAAAAATCAACCGTATTAATTTCAGGTGGCAATGCCAATTTTAGTGCCTGACTGTGGCCCTACCCATGACTAGCAAAGTTGGCTGAATGTTTTGTGTGTCTCAGTTGCATGCCGCTGTTAACTGAGCTCATGGGGAAGCTTTGGATCCAAGGCCTTGGTCTGTATGTAAAAGGTTTATATTCTTGATTTACTTTTATTCATGTAAGGTGCCCGTTAATCCTCTTTGGTTTGTCAATATTTCCTTCTCCTGTGCTAATTTGTAAATCCCTGCCTTGTCAGCGAGCCACACTTTTTACACTAATTGGAAACGTTCAAATTTACAGCATGTCTCAAGGGTGTTTCATATGTGCAGCAAGCATGCAATAACCAGCAGATGCAGATTGTGCCAAAGTAGCTGAATTCTTCTGTAGTGAACCTTTTAACAAAACATTTAGTGTAATTTAAATATGTGTTGCAATGTAATACAATGTAAAATTTCTTGGCATTGACGATGCATTCTTTTGGATCTAATTGTATTAAATCTGTTGAATGCAGTTAGCAATCTTTTGTAAGGGCCACGAAGAATCCAGCACGGGTTTTAACAATACAAAGTAATAACATTTATTTACTATAACATATATACATAACAGAAGCAGTAACTTCCCTTGCTACATACTCCTTCCTGCTGGTTCCTAAACTGGCCAGCTTTATTTATACTAGGAGTTTACTAGTGGTTTCTCCTCCCCCCACATTGGGGAAGCTCATACTCCCACAGGATTGTGGGATAGTCATTAGTCCCCAGCCAATGGTAAGTAGGTAGGTTATAACATCCCTCCCACCCCAAAGTCCAAGGAATCCACCAAAGACCCTGGCGAAGGAGGGCATCGGACGCGTTTGGCCGCAGGCCGGACACCATTTGCACCCGGCGCTGGATCAGGCGGCGTGTAACGAGACGGAGACCGGCGCTTCCGTGATGAACGGCGCAACGGTTGTACATCCACGGCCCGTGGACGCGAGGATTCCCCCTCTGATGCATCCTGTGTCTCCATCTCGGAGTCAGAGTCTGCTGCCTCCGTCATGTCAGCGTCTCTATCTCCATTTGGTCCCGTAACGACCTGCGCAGGCTTAGAGTGAGGCACCAGTGGAAGATTGTGAGGACTACCTTCCCTTGTCTCTGGGGCTGTAGAAATGAGCTCCGGGGGCGGGGAATCTTTTGAGGGGATAGTCTTCTGGACCGAACGTGGTCTACATGTTTTCGCTGGAGACAACCCTGGGCTTGCACTTGGTAAGATATAGGGCCCGTTTGGTGAAAGATTACACCAGGAACCCATTGGGCACCACCAGCAAAATTCCGAACGAACACTGGGTCACCGGGCGCAAACTGCCGAATCGGCTGATGCCGAGAAAATCCTTGTCCCTGCCGTTCTTGTGTGCGGCGTACTTTTGCGCCAATGTCCGGGAAAACCATACTAAGGCGGTTGCGAAGTCTCCGGCCCCTTAGGAGTTCTACGGGAGCTACCCCAGTCACTGCATGGGGGGTGGTCCTGTACGTAAACAAAAAGCGAGCCTGTCTCGTGTCCATTGATCCGGAAGACTGCTTCTTTAGGCCTCTTTTGAATGTCTGCACTGTGCGTTCTGCCAACCCATTTGAAGCCGGGTGGTAAGGGGCAGTGCGGATATGGCGGATGCCGTTCATCTTCATGAACCTCGCAAACTCCTCACTCGTGAATGGAGTGCCGTTATCCGTGACCAGCACCTCGGGGAGGCCATGCCTACTAAATGCTAAACGCATCTTTTCAATTGTTGCGCAGGATGTTGTCCCCTGCATCTTATGCACCTCTAGCCATTTGGACTGGGCGTCAATTAGTAGAAGGAACATGGATCCTTGAAAAGGGCCTGTGAAATCTGCATGCAAGCGTGCCCAAGGCCGCCCTGGCCATTCCCAGTGATGTAGGGGTGCGGCCGGCGGAAGCTTCTGATGCTCCTGGCAAATGGAGCAGTTTTGGGCCACCTTCTCAATGTCGGTGTCGAGGCCTGGCCACCAGACATAACTCCGGGCCAACATTTTCATTTTGGTCACGCCTGGATGTCCATTGTGCAAGTCTGTTAGTATCAGCTCCTGGCCTTTTTCCGGGACAATCACACGCGTCCCCCACAAGAGGATGCTGTCCTCCACGCTGAATTCTGACAGGAAATTCTGGAGGAAAATGCCCGCAACTCGCCTGGGAGCTGTCTACGCTGCCCACCATACAGGACTATGTGCCGAACCTTTGACAGGACTTGCTCCGTCTGGGTCCACTCACGGATCTGTGATGCCGTGACAGGCAAGGTGTCCATAAAGTTTCGGGTTGCAACCACCTCACCGGTCGTGGGGGTCGACATGGGGCCGGTCGATAAAGGCAATCGGCTCAGTGCGTCGGCATTTGCTATCTGCGTACCTGGTTTGTGCTCCAGAGAATACTCGTATGCAGCAAGCAACAAAGCCCAGCGCTGGATCCGTGCAGAAGCAATGGGTGGTATTGGCTTATCCTCTCTGAAAAGTCCCAGCAGGGGCTTATGATCAGTCACGATAGTGAAATGGCGGCCGTACACGTACTGGTGGAAGCGTTTCACCGCAAAAACCACTGCCAGGCCCTCCTTCTCGATCTGCGCGTACTTTTTCTCCGCTGCAGTCAATGTGCGGGAGGCGAAAGCTGTCGGTCGCTCGGCCCCGTTCTCCATCTTGTGGGACAGGACGGCCCCAATACCATACGGGGATGCATCACATGTGACTAGCAAAGGCTTTCCAGGATCATAGTGGGTTAGTAACCCAGACGACGACAATTGTTGTTTTACCCGCCAGAAAGCGGTTTCTTGCGGCTGACCCCAAACCCAGGTGTGATTTTTCTTTAGCGGAAGGTGCAAAGGGGCCAGATTGGGGAGGAACTTCCCATAATAGTTTACGAGACCGAGAAAAGAACAAAGATGCGAAGTGTCAGTTGGGGCGGGGGCATGTTGAATTGCACGCACCTTCTCTGCGACGGGGTGCAGACCTTCGCGGTCCACCCGATAACCTAGGTAGACTACTTCCTTTGCCTGAAATACGCACTTTGTGCGACGTAAACGGACTCCAGCCTCCGAAAGGCGTCTAAGGACAGCCTCCAGATTTTCCAAATGTTCCTGCTCCGACGTCCCTGCAATCAAAAGGTCATCTAGGTAGACAGCCACACATGGTAAACCTCTCAAAATGCCCTCCATAACACATTGAAAAATAGCGCAGGCAGAGGATACTCCAAAGGGCAACCGTGTATATTCATACAGGCCCCGGTGTGTATTAATTGTTACATATGGTCGGGAGGCAGGGTCCAGCTCCAACTGCAGGTAGGCGTGACTCATATCTAATTTTGTGAACGAGAGTCCACCTGCAAGTTTCGCGTAGAGATCCTCTATGCGAGGCATTGGATATCGGTCGAGTCGGGAAACCGTATTCACTAAGTTTATAGTCGCCACACAAGCGAACTGTGGCATCTGGCTTCATTACAGGTACAATTGGTGCTGCCCAGTCAGCAAAACGGACAGGCCTGATCATCCCCAAACTCTCCAAACGAGTGAGCTCCCCTTCTACCTTGTCGAGCAAGGTGTAAGGCACCGAGCGCGCCCGGAAATAGCGCGGCGTGGCTCCTAGTTCAACTTGGATACGGGCTACGGCCCCTTTTATTTTCCCCAAACCAGGCTGAAATACATCTGGGTATTGTCCTAGCACCTCAATCAACCCTTCAGAAACTGTTTGGAGGATGTGCTGCCATTGCAACCGCAAATGGCGCAACCAGTCCCGACCCAACAGGCTGGGCCCATGGCCGCGCACCACGATAAGTGGGAAACGCCCCTCCTGGCGTCCATAGACAACAGGGGTCATTGTAGTTCCTGCAATGTCCAGTGGTTCCCCCATGTAGGTGGCAACCTGGCCTGTGAGTCGGTTAATGTAAGGGTCTGTATACCCTGCTTGATGCGGTCGAATGTCCTCTGGGCGATCACGGAGACCGCTGCGCCAGTATCCAACTCCATCTCAAGCGGGTGGCCATTGACCCGTACTGTCACCTTAATGGGGGCCGCACGGGGAGCTGCCACACAATGCAGCTGCAGGTAGTCGTCCTCCGTCTCCACGTCCTCTGGAGTAGTCGCCGCAGGTTCATCCACATGGAAGGTACGGCCTCTGGGCTGGTCCCAGTTATGGCCCCTGGGCTGGTCCCAGTTTTGGTCAGAACGACGGCGCCCCGAGGACCGCGGTCCACGACGGGGTCGGCGCCTACAAGTCTGACACGGACATGGCTCCTCATCCATTGGCTCTGGAGAAGGCTCCCTTCTGGGAGGAATGTCCGACGGCCACTGGCTTCGGTCCGGACGTTGCCTCGCCCAAGGTACCGCAGGAGTGCGGGGGGACATTTTCGGACGGAAGGGGTTGCGCCCCAAGGCATGTACTTCCATTCCCTGTAGCTCCTGTACTCCTCACTCTGCGCTCTCCCGGGGCAATACTATTTGAATGGCCTGTTGAAAAGTCAATGTTGGCTCCGCTGACAACATTCTCAGGGTGGCCGCATTGTTAATAACGCAAACCAAACGGCCGCGTAACATTTCTGACAAGGTCTCACCATAGTCACAGTACACCGTAATCCTGCATAGTCTGGATAGAAAATCGGCAAGGGATTCTCCAGGGGTCCTCTCAGCGGTATTAAACCGGTAACGCTGGACTATCATGGACGGGGTTGGGTTAAAATGTTGCCCCACTATATTCACAAGTTCATCAAACGTTTTGGTGTCCGGCGCAGCTGGGTACGTAAGGCTCCTAATCACCCCAAACGTATGCGGGCCGCAGGCGGTGAGCAATATGACCACCTGGCGCTCGTTTTCGGTGATATTGTTTGCCCGGAAATAGTAACGCATCCGTTCTGTGTACTGGTTCCAGCTTTCCAGCGCAGCATCAGAAACATCCAAACGTCCGTACAGAGGCATGGTATAATAGGAAACAACTTCCAACCTGTATCCAACAAAAATCCAGGGAGGTGGCTTCAGCAGTGTAGACGGCTATTCACTTTAACCTTCGTCGCCAGTTTTGTAAGGGCCACGAAGAATCCAGCACGAGTTTTAAGGATACAAAGTAATAACATTTATTTACTATAACATATATACATAACAGAAGCAGTAACTTCCCTTGCTACATACTCCTTCCTGCTGGTTCCTGAACTGGCCAGCTTTATTTATACTAGGAGTTTACTAGTGGTTTCTCCGCCTCCCTCATTGGGGAAGCTCATACTCCCACAGGATTGTGGGATAGTCATTAGTCCCCAGCCAATGGTAAGTAGGCAGGTTATAACACAATCTAATTAAGTTTTAGTCCACTTTTCCTCCTTTCATTGTGTTTCTTCAAGCTTTTGTGGTCTTTATGTGCAACTAATATTTCCTCTGTTCTTCATCTCCTACGGGAACCATGGCAAAGCCCAATCTGCAAACTGTGCTTTCCTGCAGGTTTTATGACCTTATTCATTGTTTAGCTGGCCATTCTAAATATTAAGGTGTAACCTTTACATTAGAATGATGAATACACCAGACGCTACTGTGGTGGTTCAGTGTTGAATGGATTCTTTCTGGAGCACTGCAATATGGGGCAATGTAACTGGAGTCGTTTTGTTATTACTTTGATGAATTCCTGATTTCAGCCATACCACTAAAAGCGGTGACCAAGGGAAGACTAAGAAACCAGGCCTGGTAGTTCTAATCTTTTCAGTCTCCTTCACTCTATCTGGACAAAATCCTGTTTCCTAATACCACTCTATTATCTTCTTTCACTGGGGAAAGTGGCAGAATAGGTACTAATGTTCTTTCCAAGGAGACTTTCAATGGAGACTCCGACGTATATGGGAGCAGCATGTTTGCTGAGTGGCAGCAGGCATAAGTTCCCTGGGCAATGTTTTTAACAAACCCTTTTGTATCGCTCTTTTGAGAAGGACTGTGGTGTACTTTGTGCAGTGTCTGTTGACACCTTTAGCCAATGAGTTGGAGCTGGGGCAGGATTTATGACGGGGCTTGATGGATACAGCCAATGGATTGGGTACAAAATTGGGCCCAGCAGTGCCTGTTAAGTGCTACAGGTGTTCTTCAGGAACGACAATGCGGTCGTCACATGCACACTTATATCTGCTGTCAGTTGTGGCTTCTTACTGGTGAAGACATTATAGCTTGGGCAGACTGCCCACTGGAAATATGCAGAGCAGACAGGTTGAGCATTAAATTCAAGTTGATGTCAACATGTCATTTTGGAACACCATACTCTTTACCTCCACACAGCATTGAGCAGCGTGAAGGACCCCTCTAGTGTTATTTAGGGATCATCAACTACTTACAAGTTAGTTGCTGGTTGATTTAGAACATAGAACATAGAACATTACAGCGCAGTACAGGCCCTTCGGCCCTCGATGTTGCGCCGACCTGTGAAACCACTCTAAAGCCCATCTACACTATTATAGAATATAGAACATTTCTTCTGGTTAGTACAAGTGTTTGGTGCTTGGCATCATGGCTTCAAATTACTTAAGTCTACAGGAAGTGGTGTGTGGCATGTGCTACCTCCTAAGGCTTCCAAGTGAGCAGTTGCTCCCAGATTTGGTTTAGCTTCCTCTTGGCCTTGAATGTATCTGGTAAAAAGGAGCAGGGGGACCACAGGGCAAAGCAAAATTCTAGAAGGAGGGTGGGGAGAAGGACTCCCAGCAGGAGGCCATATCTGATGTGGGTCTTTAGGGAGCAGATCTTTTGGAAACGAGATTGCAGGAGTACTGCAATGCCCTGTGAACCCCTTTGTACATACAAATGCACCAGCACAACGACTGTGATGGCAGTAGTCTGAGTTTCACTGCAGCACTTTGACTTTGGGTGGATGCTGCAATAGAAGCTGAGACATTAGCCATCAGACACTGCATCAAGTGTGCTCGTGGAGTTGGCCACTACTTCGATGCTGGAAAAGATAAGCTCCAGGTTCTGTGTAAAACACTCTGCCAATTTGATGTGAGACACCTCCATACTCCTAATTATTGAATGCAGGTTCTCTGGCAGCTTCTGGAGATGCGCTTCCTGACTGTGACATCTCCTGTGAGGCCACTGACCCATTTGCGCCACTGGACCTAGGTCCTTGAGGCTGGACTCCTGGCATTGACCTGCATGGCTGTCTTCTCCCACTGCCTTTTCATAGTGAGTCTGGAGAGCCTTCTGACTCCTGGCAGATACAGGCCATTTTTCCTCCATTTTACATCCTCCGTGTGATACTCTGTGTAGAGGTGTTACGGTACCTGGTGATGCTGGAACACCATTGGTAGTTATTGTAGGTTTCCTATTGGTCAAGCTGTATGGTAGCTCCGCCCTGCAAGGCGGGGTATAAGAGCCCGTGCCGCCCCAGCAGCCTTCATTCTGTACCTGAGCCGCTGGGGGAAACATCTAGCTTATTAAGGCCTTCAGTTGGACTACAACCTCGCTTTAGTGGTCATTGATTGTGCATCAATTTAATAAGCTAGATTTAAAAGGATGGAGCTCCGAATCAAGCCGGAGTGTCTGCAACTCAGCCCCTACACGGCGAACTCAGCGGCAATCTTCAAGCACTGGCTGGCGTGTTTTAAAGGAGATCTCGGAACGGCCGAAAACACACCCACGGGAGAACAGAAAATGCAAGTCCTGCACTCGAGGGTGAGTCTGGACATTTACACCCTCATCGAGGACGCGGAAGACTTCGATGCAGCAATAGAGCTGCTAAAAGGACATTATATTCGCCCGGTAAACCAGGTCTACGCACGACATCTGCTAGCAACGAGGTGACAAATCCTTGGGGAATCACTGGAAGAATTCTACCGTGCACTCCTGGTGTTGGGGAGAAGCTGCAGCTGCCCGCAGGTTTCGGCGAGCGACCACACAGAACTCTCGATCCGGGACGCTTTTGTGGCAGGTATGCTGACCTCCCAAATCCGCCAGCGATTGCTGGAAAAGGACACTCTAGGCCTCAAGGAGGCACGGGCCCTTGCAGGCTCCCTGAATGTGGCCTCCAGAAACGCCCGCGCTTATGTTCCCGACAACGCGGCAGCCCCCTGGGCAGCGTGGAACCCTTCCGTAGTTGACCCTGAGACATCCCCCATCCCCCCACAAGTTTGTGCTGCAAGGCGGCCTGGCAACCCCGCGGAGCCCCGCTGCTACATTTTGATGGCAGGCCAAGCACCCCCGGCAGCGCTGCCCGGCCCGCGCATCCACCAGCAAGGGATGCAGTATAAAGGGCCACTTCGTGGTGGTATGCCAGGCCCGTGTGGTCGCCGCGGTCTCCGGCGGCGAATGCAGACCGCCACCACAAACCTCTCCACGGTCCCTGTGCAGCCAGCGGGTGCCGCCACCTTCCTACTCCAAGTCCACGTGCGGACCCCGGGCGCCGCCATCTTGTCCCACGGGCACCACGTTCGATGGATGAGCGCCACCATTTTGTGCACCCCCAGCCATGTGCGACCAATGGGGAGCCGCCATCTTGGATGGACCCCCAGGACCCCAGCTCGGATGACCGTACACCGCCCAAAGAGAACACTCAACTGCTGAGATTAGCCTCGCTAACCCTGGATCAGTCCAGGCCTCGAACACTCTCAACTGCTACAACAACAGTACTAATCAACGGGCACGAGACGTCCTGCTTAATCGACTCTGGGAGTACGGAGAGCGTCATACACCCCAACACGGTAAGACGCTGTTCTCTCCTCATCACCCCGTTAATCAAAAAATCTCCATGGTCTCCGGTTCCCACTCAGTAGAGATAAAGGGGTTTTGTGTAGCAAACCTCACAGTCCAGGGAAGGGAGTTTAAAAATTACTGGCTCTACGTCCTTCCCCACCTCTGTGCGGCCACACTCCTAGGTTTAGACTTCCAGTGTAATCTCTAAAGTCTAACTTTCAAATTCGGTGGCCCTATACCCCCGTCATTGTCTGTGGCCTCGCGACCCTCAAAGTCGATCCGCCTGGGGACTTCCGGTGACGGCAGGCGGGAGGCAGCCGCACATTGGAGGGCTCCCGTTCGGGAACGGCATTTTCGCGGAGTAACGCCCGGTCCTATGGCCAGCGACGGCAGTAAAAGTCGGGGGATAGCGCAAGGAGAAGAAGGATGTCGAAAATCACCAAAAAAAACGGCCGGGAAAAAAGCGGCTGAAAGCCCGTTGGAGAGGGGAAAGGTCACTGCGGGGTCAACAAAGAAAATGGAGGCTGGAGCACCAGGGGAGGCCGCAGAGCGTACGGCTGAAGAACTGATGGCTGCGGAATTCCAAAAGCAGTTGGCGCAGATTGAGAAATGTATGGAGATGGTGAGGAAGGAGATGAGGGAGGTTTTGAATGTGCTGGTGGAGGAGGCGGTTTCCCCGGTGAAGACGGCGGTGGCGAGCGCAGTGGCTGAGGTGCGAGAGCAAGGGGAGGCGCTGAAGGAAGTGGAGGAGATGGTATTGCAGCACGGTGATCAACTTGCCTCGATGGGGAAGGAGATACGGAAGGTGATGGACACGAACAAGAATCTGAGGGAAAAATGGAAGATCTCGAAAACAGATCCAGGCGACAGAATTTGAGGGTCGTGGGGCTGCCAGACGGAGTTGAAGGACCGAAGCCAACTGAGTATTTTGCCGCGATGCTGGCAAAACTACTGGGGGAGGGGGAGGACCCCTCCCGATATGAACTGGATCGGGCTTATCGGTTGTGGAGGCCTGTACCAAAGGCGCGTGAGCCGCCAAGGGCAGTGACTCTGTGCTTCCGTAGGTACAGTGTGAAGGAGAAGGTCCTGAGCTGGACCAAACAGAAGCGGGTGGTGCAGTGGGCTGGAGCTGGTATACGTGTATACCAGGACTTTACGGTGGAGCTGGCGAAGAGGCGGGCTGCCTTCAACCGGGTGAAGAGGGCACTGTACATTGGCAAGATGCAGTGCGGCATTGTATATCCAGCGAAGCTGAGGGTGACTTACAAGCTCGGACTTTTATTTTGGAACGGCGGAAGCAGCGGAGGAGCTTGCGAAGGCAGAAGGACTGTGGCAGAACTGACAAATTGAGGAATGGTCATGTGCCGATGTAACCTCATGACTGTATTTTCTTCTTTTTTTTTTGTATCACTGCGCGTGGGTGTAGAGGCTAAAGGAGCCAATGTTGCATATATTTGGACAAGGGAAGGGACGGGACTTTCACTCGAAAGGAGGGCTCTTTGGGGTGTAGGTGGATATGCGGGGTTTGTGTGCTAAAAGGGAATCTTTGGCCTTTCCTAGGGCCGGGCAAGGGGTAAAGGGACCCGGGCGGGGGCCTCCACGCTGGCCGGTTTAAGCCGGCCAGTGAACGGGAGTAAGGTGGGGGGAGGGGCTGCGGCCATCGGAGCCTGACAGAACGGGGTCTGAGTGGTCTAGCCGGGGTGGAAAGTTGGGGGGAGGGAACCGAGGTTGGGGGAGGGAACAGAGGTTGGGAGGAGGAGTTTTACAAGAGGCATTGGAAGGGAGGAGCTGGAGACTTTGGGGGGGGGGGGGGGTGCAACTTTGGGGTATCATGTACGGTACTCTCTTAGAGGCTGGATGGCGTTGGTTGGGGGGGGGGGTGGGGGGGGGGTGTGGGGGGGGGTGTGGGGGGGGTGTGGGTGGAGAGCCGTGTAGATTAAGGGTGACTATGGGTAATCCCTGATTCCTTTTTATCATTTGTTTATGTAAACAGGCGGGTTGAGGTTTGGGGGTTGGTGGGCGGATGGGATCGTTGTTATTATGGGGATTGACATATCTTGTTGATTATTGTTTATTGTTGATGGGTGTAAATGTGGGAGAAAACGTGAAAAAGGAGGAGAATTAAAAAAAAATTTTTTTAAAAAAGTCGATCCGCCTTTCCCATTTGCGAACCTCACCCTGGATTGCAAACCTGTCGCCACCAGGAGCAGACGGTACAGTGCCCAGGATCGGATCTTTATTAGGTCAGAGGTCCAAAGGCTACTGAGGGAAGGAGTCATTGAAGCTAGCAACAGTCCCTGGAGAGCTCAAGTAGTGGTGGTAAAGACCGGGAGAAGCATAGGATGGTCATCTACTACAGTCAGACCATCAACAGGTTTACGCAGCTGGACGCGTACCCTCTCCCCCGCATATCCGACCTGGTAAACAGGATCACGCATTACAAGGTCTTCTCCACGGTGGATCTTAAGTCCGCCTACCACCAGCTCCCCATCCGCACTAGTGACCGCATATACACTGCCTTCGAGGCAGATGGGCGGCTCTATCATTTCTTAAGGGTTCTCTTCGGTGTCATCAACGGGGTGTCGGTCTTCCAGCGCGAGATGGACCGAATGGTTGACCGGTACGGTTTACGGGCAACATTCCCGTATCTCGATAATGTCACCATCTGCGGCCACGACCAGCAGGACCACGACACCAACCTCCGAAAATTCCTCCAGACCGCAAAGACCCTTAACCTTACATATAACAAGGATAAATGAGTGTTTAGCACCGACTGCCTAGCCATCCTCGGCTATGTAGTGCGAAATGGAGTTATAGGCCCCGACCCTGAACGCATGCGCCCCCTTATGGAGTTCCCCCTCCCTCACTGCTCCAAGGCCCTGAAGCGCTGCCCAAGGTTTTTCTCTTACCATGCCCAGTGGGTCCCCAACTAGGCGGACGAGGCCCGTCCCCTGATCCAATCCACAGCTTTTCCCCTGTCGATAGAGGCCCTCCAGGCCTTCAGCCGCATCAAAGCAGACATTGTAAAGGCCACGATGCACACATCGACGAGTCCCTCCCCTTGCAGGTCGAGAGCGATGCGTCTGACGTAGCTCTGGCGGCCGCCCTCAACCAAGCGGACAGACCCGTGGCCTTCTTCTCACATACCCTCCATGCTTCCGAAATCCGCCACTCCTCAGTCGGAAAGGAGGCCCAGGCCATAGTAGAAGCTGTGCGACATTGGAGGCATTACCTGGCCGGCAGGAGATTCACTCTCCTCACTGACCAATGGTCGGTTGCTTTCATGTTAAAAATGCTAAGATCTTGCGGTGGAGGATCGAACTCTCCACCTACAACTACGAGATCTTGTATCGTCCTGGGAAGCTAAACGAGCCTCCTGATGCCCTGTCCCGCGACACATGTGCCAACGCACAAGTGGACCGCCTCCGAGCCCTCCACGAGGACCTCTGCCACCCAGGGGTCACTCGCTTTTTCCACTTTATCAAGACCTGCAACCTGCCCTACTCCATGGAGGAGGTCAGGACAGCCACCAGGGACTGCCAAATCTGCGCGGAGTGCAAACCGCCCTTCTACCGGCCAGAGAAAGCGCACCTGATAAAGGCTTCCCGTCCCTTTGAACGCCTCAGCATGGACTTCAAAGGCCCCCTCCCCTCCACCGACTGCAACACATACTTCCTGAACGTGATTGACGAGTACTCCCAGTTCCTATTCGCCATCCCCTGTCCCGACATGACCACAACCACCGTCATCAAGGCCCTCTATAGCATCTTTGCACTGTTCGGGTTCCCCGCTTATATACATAGTGATAGGGGGTCCTCCTTTATGAGCGACGGACAGCGTCAATTCCTGCTCAGCAAAGGCATCGCCTCGAGCAGGATGACCAGTTACAACCCCCGGGGTAACGGACAGGTAGAGAGGGAGAACGGAACGGTCTGGAAGACCGTCCTACTGGCTCTACGGTGCAGGAATCTCCCAGTCTCCTGCTGGCAGGGAGACCTCCCGGATGCCCTCCACTCCATCCGGTCACTACTTTGTACCACAATCAACCAAACACCCCACGAACGTCTCCTTGTCTTCCCCAGGAAGTCCTCCTCTGGGACCTCACTCCCAACCTGGCTGGCAGCTCCCGGACCCATCTTGTTCTGAAAACAAGTGCGGGCGCACAAGTCGGACCTGTTGGTCGAGAAGGTCTATCTTCTCCACGCTAACCCCCAGTAGCCCTACGTGGCGTACCCCGACGGCCGACAAGATACCTGGAGCCCGCCGGAGCCCCACGCACACCCCAGCCACCAGTCCCACCCTCCTTCTCACCAGTGCACCTTACAGGAGGATCGGTCCTTCCGCCGGCCCCGTCTAGGCCCCCCCCACCCACCGACGCACCCCGCAGATGCTCCCTTCCCAGGTCAACCGTTTTCCCCACCAGCGCCGTCTAGGGGTGTCGAAGCTGCCACAGAGATCGAGGCCACGCTCCCGGAGTCACAGACGCCCGAGCCTCCACCGGAGTCACCAGCGAAGCTTCGACGATCACAGAGGACGACCAGGGCCCCCGATCGACTGATTGCTTCATTTTAAAGTGTATAGCTAATTATGAATCATTAATTGTAAATTGTAAATAGTTACAAAACGCTGTACGGAGGTATTACGGTACCTCCATAACTATAATTTCTACCACGTTACCATGTTGTAATATCAGGCCACCACCCACGGCGGACTATATTTTTTAACAGGGAGTGAATGTGGTAGTTGTGTAGAGGTATTATGGTACCTGGTAATGCTGGAACACCTTTGGTAGATATTGTATGTTTCCTATTGGTCAAGCTGTATGGTAGCTCTGCCCTGCAAGGCGGGGTATAAGAGCCCGTGCCACCCCAGCAGCCTTCATTCTGTACCTGAGCTGCTGGGGAAAACATCTAGCTTATTAAAGCCTTCAGTTGGACTACACCCTCGCTTTAGTGGTCATTGATCGTGCATCACTCCGCCAAGACTTTCAGTGCAGCGTTGGAAAACCTTGATGCTGCTCTCTCCCATGTTGTGCCATTCTGTACTCTTTCCCCAGTGGGAATCACTTTTTGCATGATTCCCAGCAACTGCTGCAGTCCTCTCTGGTTAGCTATAGCTGGCTAGCTTCAGATTAACCTGGAAGTTATAATTTTTGATGTACCACGTCTTGGGACATCATTTCCTATTGCCAAGACCAGACTCTGCGACAATGGATGAACAGACATTGCATGACAATTACCACTTCAGCAGTCAAGGGCATTCAGCCTCTGATCTTCGGTAAGCGTTCTCCAAGGTGGCCTTCCGGACTCACGACAATGCAGAATCCACGTTCTGCACGCATGAGTACGGCCTCAACCGGGACCTTTGATTCATATCTCACTACATTTAACCCCTCACCATCTGGCCTGGGCTTGTGAAATCCTATCAACTGTCCTGGCTTGAGACAATTTGTATGTCTTTAACCTGTGATTATCCCTCTCTCCATTTGCACTGCCTGGACCTGTAAAGACTTAATTACCTGCAAAGACTTGCATTCAAAGTATCATCTTGCATTATTGGCTTTGTCTTTATATGCTGTGTTTGTGTAACCTACCTCTTCATTTACCTGATTAAGGAGCTGCGCTCGGAAAGCGAGTGATTCCCAATAAACCTGTTGAACTTTAACCTGATGTTGTAAGACTTCTTACTGTGCCCACTCCAGTCCAATGCCAGCATCTCCACGTCATGGCTTTCCTGATCTGGCCTACATGTGACTCCAGATCCATGACAATGTTGTTGACTCTTAAATGCCTCTGAAATCTGAAGGGCAATTAGGGATGGGTAATAAATGCTGGCACACATCCCATGAATGAATTAAAACCGTTGTCTCCTTCATTTTCAACTATTTCAAATTTGTTTTTGATAGTCTGTCCCAATCAATTTGAGTAATTCAGTCCTCTTACTTTTGTTGCATGTTTAAGCTACCCTTTAAGGCTTTGACTATTAATTAATTTAGCTTTATTAAAATAAATTGCAAAGGATGCAGACTGCATGCACACTGGAATTATTTTTCTTCCTTCACCCCTTCAAATATTTTCCATTTCCACAAGGCACTGTGATATTGGGGTTTTATTCAACAGATACCAGGTGGCCCTCTGGCCATTCATGAATTGTGACTCATGACTCATGAACGTCATCAGGCGCTTTGACTATAGAGACATCACACCAAGCTCCATACTGACTTCATTTGATATCCATGTGGAGCTTTCTTTACTTGGAGGTGATCAGAATGGAAAACATGGCTGGTGATTAACTCCTCCCTCTGAAACACTGACTGCTGCCTTGTTCAATAACAATAATCTTTATTAGTGTTACAAGTAGGCTTACATTAAAACTTAATAGCGTTACTGTGAAAAGCCCTTTTCGCCACATTCCGGTGCCTGTTCAGGTACACTGAGGGAGAATTCAGAATGCCCAATTCACCTAACAAGCACGTCTTTCAGGACTTATGGGAGGAAACCGGAGCACCCGGAGGAAACCCACGCAGACACTGGAAATGGGAGGAAACTGGAGCACTGGGAGGGAACACATGCAGACACGGGGCGAATGTGTAAACTCTGCACAGACAGTGACCCAAAGCTATAATCGTTCATTCAACAAAGCTGAAAAATTTTACAAAAATTACTCCTATTTGCACTGTGTGTCCACTTAAATTGAAACAAGCAATACTTATGCAGTGCATTGCAAAGGAATAGAATCCAGCGTTTGGACCAAAACATGAACAGAGATTAGGAAGGGTGCTTTTACAATTGTATGCTATAGGCGTCCGTTGCCATGTTGCTTTCTGCTGTTGTGGTAGTGTTCAGAGAGTGCTTTTATCTAAATTGTTTCAAAATGAGTGCCTGAGCTTGTCTTTGCTCTTGAGGCATCTAGTCTGGCAGACGTGCCACACTCTGGAGTCAAAACTTTGAAGATCTTGGTCTATTAATTTTAATTTAAGAAGATTCTTTTTGTGATTAGCTGCGCATTAACTGCCAAGAATGAAACGTGGAACGAATGTAGAAAGAGAGAGAAGACTGCGATACCTCAGCGCACATTGTAGTGCTTCCTTAGCAACTATGCTTTGAAGGGGTGAAAGAGCAGTCATTTTTTCAGTGCACAGTGCAGTCAAACAAGTGAATTAAACAGATTATATTTGGCACTGGTATGTAATTTATTCCCGATTGACCATCATTCATTTTAGGGAGGAGATGTGTGTGCGTGTGAATTTTGTTTGCTTTATGGATGAAATTTTGATCAGAGAGAATATTTATGTAGTTCACTTAATTGCACTGTGGTTATTACTTGGGGAAAGCACAAGTAACCAAGATTCTTCACTTCCATTCCTGTTTGTCATCCTCCAAGGAGATAGAAATCGGAATGAGTTCAAACTGTAAATTTGTTTTTTGGTTTGGTTTACCACAGAGATTCAATTGATGGAGTAGCCTATGTCTTTAAACTTTTCACTGTTGCTAGCTGTTTTTCAATCTATCAGTCTCCAACAGGCTGCAATTTAAATTTCATAGCATTCCTACAGTGCAGAAGGAGGCCATTCAGCCCATGAAGTCTGCATCGACCCTCTGAAAAAGCACCCTAGCTAGGCCCACTCCCACACCCTATCCCTGTAACTCCACCTAACCTGTACATCATTGGACATGTCAAGGTAGCATGTCCAATCCACCTAACCTGCACATCTTTGGACTGTGGGAGGAAACCAGAGCATCCGGAGGAAACCCACGCACACACGGGGAGAAAGTGCAAACTCCACATAGTCACCCAAAGCCGGACTTGAACCCAGTCTCTGGCGCTGAGGCAGCAGTGCTAACCACTGTGCCAACGTGCCGCCTGATGACTAATGTTATTTATTTTCCGTTGATGCTTTTTTTATCTACAAAATAGTGTATATTATGCTTTAGCTGAATTTTCCAGTTCTCCCCGTCATCCTGTGGTGTGTTTAATGGTGGATGAGAGGTTGGAAACAAAGTCAGTTTCCCTACGGTGTAGAATGATGGCGGGAACAAACACTTCACGCATCAAGGTGGGTCGACATTCCTGCCGAAGGCCTGCGTGAAACCATTTATCCATCGGCACCCCCACCCCCAAAAGTCTGTGCTGCTGACTGGTTTCTACGCAGGTCCAGAACATATTTTTCTGATATAATCTTTATTGTCACAAGTGGGCATTGTCCCAAGTAGGCTTACATTAACACAGCAATTAAGTTACTGTGAATAGCTCCTAGTTGCCACATTCCGGTGCCTGTTCGGGTACATGGATGGCGAATACAGCATGTTCTTCGGGACTTGTGGGAGGAAACTGGAGGACCCGGAGAAAACCCACGCAGACACAGGAAGAAGGTACAGACTCCGCACAGATAGTGACCCGAGCCAGAAATCGAACCTGGGATCCTGGCACTGTGAAGCAACAGTGCTAACACTTTGCTACCGTGCTGCCCATCTTGGCTAATGTGCCGTGCAAACGTCAGCAGTTATCTGAAGAAGAATTGGGCCACACTGCAGAGATCAGATGGGAGCCTGCAGTGAACCTTGGCCCTAAAACACCACATCCAGCCGTGGGTGGGCAGAGCTTCAACCATGTGACTCCTCTCACTCCAGCTTCTCCCAGGAAGTGGATCATCAGCAGCTTGTCCCAGGAGGTGAGCTTCTCCCAGGAGGTGGATCTTCAGCAGCTTCCCCCAGGAGGTGGATCTCCAGCAGCTTTCCCCCAGGAGATGGATCTCCGACACCATCCCCCAGGATGTGGGTCTTCAGCAGCTTCTCCCAGGAGGTGGATCTTCAGCAGATTCCTCCTCCAGGAGTTGGATCTCCAGCAGCTTCCACAGGTGGTGGACCATCTGCAGCTTCTCCCAGGAGGTGGACCTTCAGCAGCTTGTCCCAGGAGGTGGACCTTCCGCAGCTTATCCCAGGAGGTGGATCTCCAGCAGCTTCCACAGGTGGTGGACCATCTGCAGCTTCTCCCAGGAGGTGGACCTTCAGCAGCTTCCCCCAGGAGGTGGACCTTCAGCAGCTTGTCCCAGGAGGTGGATCTTCAGCAGCTTGTCCCAGGAGGTGGACCTTCAGCAGCTTGTCCCAGGAGGTGGATCTTCAGCAGCTTGTCCCAGGAGGTGGACCTTCAGCAGCTTCTCTCACGAGGTGGATCATCAGCAGCTTGTGCCAGGAGGTGGACCTTCAGCAGCTTGTCCCAGGAGGTGGACCTTCAGCAGCTTGTCCCAGGAGGTGGACCTTCAGCAGCTTGTCCCAGGAGGTGGAACTTCAGCAGCTTGTCCCAGGAGGTGGACCTTCAGCAGCTTGTCCCAGGAGGTGGACCTTCAGCAGCTTGTCCCAGGAGGTGGACCTTCAGCAGCTTCTCCCAGGAGGTGGACCTTCAGCACCTTCTCCCAGGAAGTGGATCTTGTGTAGCTGCTCCCAGGAGGAGGCTTTCCCCGGGGTAGAGGGGTCAATAACTAGGGGGCATAGGTTTAAGGTGAGAGGGGCAAGGTTTAGAGTAGATGTACGAGGCAAGTTTTTTACACCAAGGGTAGTGGGTGCCTGGAACTCGCTATTGGAGGAGGTGGTGGAAGCAGGGACGATAGTGACATTTAAGGGGCATCTTGATAAATGATAGGATGGGAATAGAGGGATACGGACCCAGAAAGTGTAGAAGGTTGTAGTTTAGTCGGGCAGCATGGTCGGCACGGGCTTGGAGGGCCGAAGGGCCTGTTCCTGTGCTGTACATTTCTTTGTTCTTTTGTTCTTTGAGGTGGACCTTCAGCAGCTTGTCCTCGGAGGTGGACCTTCAGCAGCTTCTCTCAGGAGGTGGACCTTCAGCAGCTTGTCCCAGGGGGTGGACCTTCAGCAGCTTCTCTCAGGAGGTGGACCTTCAGCAGCTTGCCCCAGGAGGTGGACCTTGTGCAGCTTCTCCCAGGAGGTGGACCTTCAGCAGCTTGTCCCAGGAGGTGGACCTTCAGCAGCTTCCCCCAGGTGGTGGACCATCTGCAGCTTGTCCTCGGAGGTGGACCTTCAGCAGCTTGTCCCAGGAGGTGAACCGTAAGCAGCTTGTCCCAGGAGGTGGATCTTCAGCAGCATCACCCAGGAGGTGGACCTTCAGCAGCTTCTCCCAAGAGGTGGATCTTCAGAGGCTTCTGCCAGGAAGTGTATCTTCAGCAGTTTCCTCCTCCAGGAGTTGGATCTTCAGCAACTTCCCCCAGGAGGCGGATCTTCAACAGCTTCTCCCAGGAGGTGGACCTTCAGCTTCCTCCTCCAGTAGGTGGGGCTTCTCCCAGGAGGTGGTCTTCAGCAGCTTCCTCCTCCAGTAGGTGGTTCTTCTGCAATTTCTCCCAGGAGGTGGACCTTCCGTTTCTCCAAGGAGGTGGATCTTCAGTTTCTCCCAGGAGGTGGACCTTCAGAAGCTTCTCCCAGGAGGTGTTTAATGACTAAGGAGACTGGTGATAAATGAACACACAGGTCCGCATAACTCAGCATATTGTTCCCAGTACAATCATAGCTGGGAGGATTACCTAACCAAGCCCTGTTTTGTGCTTGATTTTATGTTAGCTCAAAACGAACCCCAGGTGGTTAGCCTCCGCAACCTCCATGGGAAGCTGGTACTCCATGGGTCCCACGGGGAGATCAATAATGGTTTCCCATGGTACTCATGGGGGTTATGACGAGGTGGACTTTTAGCAGCTTCCCCCAGGAAGTGGATCTTAAAACTATAGGTGGATGGCTACAGGACATTTGTTGGTCAGCGATGGTCTGGGGTGTTGGGGAATAAATGGGGAGGAGAGGAATGAAGAGGCGAGGGGGTTTGGGATCTTAAGAGGGGGCAGTGGAGTTTGAGGGTTGTAGGGAAAAGAGATGTTGCGAGGGTCTTCGAATGGATGAGCTGGCATGGAGCAGGTGGGAAGGGGTGTGCATGTGTGAATAGTCATGGGGGGGCTAAGAGGGAAAGGGGATCAGAGGAAGGGGTCAGTGGTGTTAATTGAGGAATCCCAGGGGCATGCACGGAATCAGTGATGGGAAGCAGGGGCATGCACTGAATCGGTGATGGGAAGGGATAGTGAAGGTAAGAGCTTGGCCAAGGTTGGTGAAGATGAGATGCTGTTCCTCCAGTTTGTGTTGGGCTTCACTAGACATTGCTGGAGGCCAAGGACATTTGCACGAGAGCAGGACGGTTAGTTGAAATGGCAAGCGACAGGAAGGTGAGAATGTTGTGCTCTCCTTTTGAAGAGTTCCACGTTTACTGTTAATGTTTCAATCCTGTCAAAAACGAACTTCATATTCTCATTGTGAGAACAGTTAGACCATAAGACATAGGAGCGGAAGTAAGGCCATTCGGCCCATCGAGTCCACTCCACCATTCAATCATGGCTGATTTCAACTCCATTTACCCACTCTCTCTCCATAGCCCTTAATTCCTCGAGAAATCAAGAATTTATCAACTTCTGTCTTAAAGACACTCAACGTCCCGGCCTCCACCGCCCTCTGTGGCAATGAATTCCACAGACCCACCACTCTCTGGCTGAAGAAATTTCTCCTCATCTCTGTTCTAAAGTGACTCCCTTTTATTCAAGGCTGTGCCCCCGGGTCCTATTCTCCCCTGCTAATGGAAACAACTTCCCTACATCCACCCTATCTAAGCCATTCATTATCTTGTAAGTTTCTATTAGATCTCCCCTCAATCTCCTAAACTCCAATGAATATAATCCCAGGATCCTCAGACGTTCATCGTATGTTAGGCCTACCATTCCTGGGATCATCCGTGTGAATGTCCGCTGGACCCGCTCCAGTGCCAGTATGTCCTTCCTGAGGTGTGGGGTCCAGAATTGCTCACAGTATTCTAAATGGGGCCTAACTAATGCTTTATAAAGCTTCAGAAGTACATCCCTGCTTTTATATTCCAAACCTCTTGAGATGAATGGCAACATTGCATTTGCAGGACTCAACCTGCAAGTTTACCTTTAGCGAATCCTGGACTAGGACTCCCAAGTCCCTTTGCACTTCAGCATTATGAATTTTGTCACCGTTTAGAAAATAGTCCATGCCTCTATTCTTTTTTCCAGAGTGCAAGACCTCGCACTTGCCCACATTGAATTTCATCAGCCATTTCTTGGACCACTCTCCTAAACTGTCTAAATCTTTCTGCAGCCTCCCCACCTCCTCCATACTACCTGCCCCTCCACCTATCTTTGTATCATCGGCAAACTTAGCCAGAATGCCCCCAGTCCCGTCATCTAGATCGTTAATATATAAAGAGAAGAGCTGTGGCCCCAACACTGAACCCTGCGGGACACCACTCGTCACCGGTTGCCATTCCGAAAAAGAACCTTTTATCCCAACTCTCTGCCTTCTGCCTGACAGCCAATCATCAATCCATGTTAGTACCTTGCCTCGAATACCATGGGCCCTTATTTTACTCAGCAGTCTCCCGTGAGGCACCTTATCAAAGGCCTTTGGGAAGTCAAGATAGATAACATCCATTGGCTCTCCTTGGTCTAACCTATCTGTTATCTCTTCAAAGAACTCTAACAGGTTTGTCAGGCATGACCTTCCCTTACTAAATCCATGCAGACTTGTCCTAATCTGACCCTGCACTTCCAAGAATTTAGAAATCTCATCCTTAACAATGGATTCTAGAATCTTGCCAACAACCGAGGTTAGGCTAATTGGCCTATAATTTTCCATCTTTTTCCTTGTTCCCTTCTTGAACAGGGGGGTTACAACAGCGATTTTCCAATCCTCTGGGACTTTCCCTGACTCCAGTGACTTTTGAAAGATCATAACTAACGCCTCCACTATTTCTTCAGCTATCTCCTTTAGAACTCTAGGATGTAGTCCATCTGGGCCCGGAGATTTATCAATTTTTAGACCTCTTAGTTTCTCTAGCACTTTCTCCTTTGTGATGGCTACCATATTCAACTCTGCCCCCTGACTCTCCGGAATTGTTGGGATATTACTCATGTCTTCTCCTGTGAAGACTGACGCAAAATACTTATTTAGTTCCTCAGCTATTTCCTTGTCTCCCATCACAAAATTATCAGCGTCATTTTGGAGCGTCCCAATGTCAACCTTTGCCTCCCGTTTGTTTTTAATGTATTTAAAGAAACTTTTACTATCATTCCTAATGTTACTGGCTAGCCTACCTTCATATTTGATCCTCTCTTTCCTTATTTCTCTTTTTGTTATCCTCTTGTTTGTTTTTGTAGCCTTCCCAATCTTCTGACTTCCCACTACTCTTTGCCACATTATAGGCTTTCTCTTTTGCTTTGATGCATTCCCTAACTTCCTTTGTCAGCCATGGCTGCCTAATCCCCCCTCTGATAACCTTTCTTTTCTTTGGGATGAACCTCTGTACTGTGTCCTCAATTACTCCCAGAAACTCCTGCCATTGCTGTTCTACTGTCTTTCCCACTAGGCTCTGCTCTCAGTCGATTTTCGTCAGTTCCTCCCTCATGCCCCTGTAGTTACCTTTATTTAACTGTAACACCTTTACATCTGATTCTACCTTCTTTCTTTCAAATTGGAGATTGAATTCGACCATATTATGATCACTGCCTCCTAAGTGCTCCCTTACTTTAAGATCTTTAATCAAGTCTGGCTCATTACATAACACTAAGTCCAGAATGGCCTGTTCCCTCGTGGGCTCCATCACAAGCTGTTCCAAAAAAAAAGTTTTACCAGTTGAGGAAGGGTTAGGGCATTATTCTTAAGCGTGTTGACCACTCGGCTGAAAAAGGCACCTCGAACAACGCTGCAGTCTCTCAGCACTGGACTGTAGTGCCAGTTTAAATATATACTCCAGTTCAGGTAAGGTGTGAATTCTCAATCTTCTGACTCAGAAGCAAACGTGTTCACAGCTGAACCAAGTTTACATGTGACATACAGTAGAGATGAGGTTGTCACAAATGTTTTATTGAAGTCACAGACCTGAAGAGGAATTTGTATAAAGGGAATTTCTATTTCCACTAATTATACATTTAAAAACAATCAGTTTTTTTGCTAGTGAATTGGGACAATTATACTGCCATATACCTCCTTATGAAACAAATTTTTCAGCTTTGTTCTATGACATTGAAAACCTCTCAGACTGTAAACTCGTGGCTACAAGTGAAAGGGAGGTGACCACAAGTTGTACCTTAACCAGAGTGTGTACACAGTGGGTGTAAGTTCACATTCACCAAAGAACCACTGTTCTGACGGACCCAACCTAAACTATGACTGGTTTGTTACAAGTATACGTGGGAAAACTTTATTTTGTCTTAGACTAATTAAAACTTTTTGAAGGGCAGCATGGTGGTGCAGTGGTTAGCACTGCTACCTCACGACGCAAAGGTCCCAGGTTCGATCCCGGCTCTGGGTCACTGTCTGTGTGGAGTTTGCACGATCTCCCCGTGTTGCGTGGAATTTGCCCCCACAACCCACAAGATGTGCCGGGTAGATGGATTGGCCTTGCTAAATTGCCCCTTAATTGGAAAAAAATGAATTTATAAGAAAAAAACTTTTGAAAATTTATACTTTTATAGCCGAAAGGTTTTCATTGAATTATTATTCAAATCTAACATGTAACCTGCACATGTTTTGATGCTCCCTGGCTGGCATATGTTTGAATGATAACCGCTTTTTTTTGTACTGAACTTTAGTGACAAGAATTTGGGAAAGTATTGTCTCCAATTCCATTTTAGGCAGCAGTGAAGGTTTTTGGATATTTTGGTACAGTGATAATGCAAGACAAAACCGCTGTGGTTGGATAGATGGAGCAGCTGAGATTTCAGACATCAAAGGATTGAAAATCTTCCAGTGGAGGAAACAAAACAGAATATTGTCAATTAATGGTTCCGATCCTGCCAAATTCTAATTAGCATGCGGTCTGGGTTCAGATGACATGTGGTTGTTACAATACGAGCGTTGTACCAATACATTTGGATTTATTCCATATATTTCTGTGTTTGCCCATTTCATTCTGAAGTGTGTTCTGCTACATTGCCAAAAGAATCTGGGGCGGGATTCTCTCTGGAGAATTGGCGCGACCGGTGAGAATTGCGCCACGCTGCCCCGACGCCGGGACATAGGAAAATTGGGCTGCTGCAGTCGGCGCGGCGCCGGCCGCGGTCCGCTCTACAGCCCCCCCACCCCGCCCCGGCGATTCTCTGCCCATGATGGGCCGAGCGGCCGTACCGAAAAACCCGGGTCCCGCCGGCTCCGTTCTAACCTGGTCTTACCCAGCAGGACCTCGGCGTGGAAGGGTCCGGGGCCAGCCTGTGGGGGGGTGGGTTTTCTCCACTGGGGGGGTGCCTCCACTGTGGCCTGGCCCGCGATCGGGGCCCACCGTTTAGCGGGCCGGCCTCTCGGGCTGGGGGCCTCCTTTGTTCTGTGCCGGCCCCTGTAGCCCTACGCCATGTTGCGTCGGGGCTGACGCGGAGAAGGGAGACACCGCGCATGAGCGGAAATCGCGTCGGCCCACTGCGCATACGCAGACCCGCGGTGCCCATCTGACGCCGGGATCAGCAGTTGGAGCGGCGTGGGTCGCTCCAGTGCCGTGCTGGCCCCCTTGGGGTCAGAGTTGCTGATTCTGAGGCCACGTTGACTCCATCGGGAAACGTGACGGCATTTACAAGGGCATCAACACTTAGCCTCAGGATCAAAGAATCCCGCCCCTGGTATATTAACAACAGTCTGTAGAACATTCTGCTTTCATGTGCTTGCTCCATTTATCCCTTTGGCTCGACCCGAGTGATTCTTATTGGGATTACCATTCTACAGGTGCCCTTGGCTCTCTAACACGACACGGTGGCACAGTAGTTAGCACTGCTGCCTCATGGCATCCGGGACCTGGGTTCAATTTCAAACTTGGGCGACAGTTTGCACTTTCTCCCCATGTCTGCCTGGGTTTCCTCAGGGTGTTCCAGGTTCCTCCCACAGTCCAAAGATGTGCAGGTTAGGTGGATTGGCCATGTTAAATTGCCCCTTTACTGTCCGAACATTAGAGAGGGGGTGGCGGGGGAGTGGGTCTATGTAGGTGCTCTTTGAGAGGGTTAGTGCAGACTCGATGGGCCAAATGGCCTCCTTCTGCACTATAGGGATTCTATGATGATCTTGCCAATTGTTCTTCATCTGTAAATCTGGACAATGACCTTTTGGAGTTTGATTCATACCAAGTGTAACACTTACCAAGGGTTAAGTATACTAACAGGAGGTCTGCCATCATTGGTGACAGTCATGGGAGAATTTGAGTGATGAGTTATCTCACATGAAGGAAATTGAGAAGAAATGTGTGTCACTAAAACTTGGTGATTTAGCTGCAAATTTTCAAATTTTGCTTTGGTACCAAGTTACTGATCAAAAATGATTTTTAATGTAATGGTGCCAGCCATTGATATCGTTATCAATTGACTGCAATCTGGAATTTACCATAACTGCACCATATGTTTTGCAGAAGTATCAATTCGGTGGAATCAGATGTACCATTTTGCAAAATTAAGCACTCAACATAGACCAGTGATTGATTGTCATAACAAATTGGAATTAATACCACCGATAGACTGGTTGCTTTAAATTTGTTTTTAAGATCTGTCTCCAGTCACGTAGCTTGCTCTAAACCTAGATATTAGCCGTCTCTCTCTCTTTGAATAAAAATCTAACTTTAAAACTTCCAAGAAGCAACTAAATTAAAGACTTCCACCTGTGCACACAGCAGTATATTGCAAGAGTCTTATGTACTTTCAAGCTTTTATTTCCAAAACACATTATATTTCGTGCACCTTCAATCCAACCACCACTGTTTCATCCTGTTCCTGCATGTACGAGCACTGGGAAAATCCCCGTTAATGCCCACCTCCTAAATACAGATAATCACCCAATTATAGCACAATACGAAGAAATGCAGACCCAAGATCTTTATTTGATTATCAATCTGTGTTTAGTTAAATAATTTCAGATGGAGGTTTCATGTGGATGATGAAGGGGGGAGGGGAGAATTTGGTTGGATCACCTCTCTGGACCACTGTCCAGTGAGATCAAATGGAAAAAAGCACTTCTGGTTTTCTGGCAAAATATATCCGACTCTGCAGCATTAACTGTAGTCCAGCAGCCTGCCAAGGTTCAAGTTTCAAGAGTGAGCACTTGGCTGAGGCTACTGGTATCTGTGGAATCACATTCCAGCAGCACTTGGCAGAGGAGACAATTAGCAATAGGTGGGAGCTGAAAACTTTGGACAGAAGATGCTATCACCAGCAAAACATGGCAGCGCACTCTTTTTTTTTCCAACTTCCCGACATCTAATTTTACTTGATCGCTCTCCTTCTGCCTCCCCTTTACAATACCTCATACATTATAATGTCTCTCAGTCACCTTTAGGGTGTATGGCAGCAAGTCTCTGACATTGAGTGTCATGTGTCAATGTGGAAAGCCAAGTAGAAACATCCTACATCCTAGGTTGGTTTCTGACACCTCCTACCAGTCAATCTCAGAAAGCAAGTGGCAGAATCCCATCCGTTTGAAGCTGGTGTGATTTGTGCATGGGAGCCAGAATACAAATATATCTATGATTCAACACCCAGAGCAATAAAGCTGCAGCAACTCGAAACTGTCTATTTATTGGGTTTTTAAGGTTTTCTTCTCCTGTTGGCCTTCCAGCCACCGTGTTGTCTGCACTGTTATCAATGGGTTTGAAAACGTTCCATGTTTTCTGGGTTGTTTGGTACAGGCATTCCTTTTAATAGGCATTGATATGGTCTCTCGAGAAGAAGCTTGCATGTTTGAAACGGCAGTATTTCTTTTGTGCAGTGGGTGATCCTTCTTCGTGCAAGAAAACAGTTCCAGACAGAAAACAAGATGTTCCTACTTGTTTCCCAGTACTGAAAGAAGAATTCTGGTAAATGCCATGTGGAATTTTAACCCCCCCCCCCCCCCCCCCCCAGGCAGACATTTCTAAAGCTGTTTGTTGCATTATTTTTCTCTTGTGAAAGACTCCTATTGATGCATGTTTTGTGTAGGCTGTTCATTTCTCCACTATCTCGCTGAAGTGGATGTCGACAGACAACATTATTACCTACTCGGTTTAAATTTTCAATTTCTATCAGTGATCAATGAGACAGCATCTAAAATTGGGAAGCCTGGGTGTGTTTTTTGGCAAAGGAAACAAAGATTGGCAATGGCCCTTTAGATGGGAACAGTTAGTAGGTATTTGTTATTTTTCATTCTTAACATTTTTCTTCTTTGGCGCTAGAAATGCAAGAAGTTATTTTATATTCTATTCAATGCTTCGTGCTGTAGATGAGTTCTCTGTCCAACAATTGCATTTTAAAACACTGTTGCTTTGAGTACATCAATCTTTAGATTTGGAGGCCTTTGGCGCGATTGTGCAGCCTCGTCGTGCCCAATGCAAACTGGCTGTTAAAGCTCGTGAAGGCCTCTCGTGAGATTTGCAAGAATCGAGATGCCTTGCGAGATCTAATGAGATCTCGTGATATGTTACGAACTGGATCTTGTCCTCACTGTGTGGGATCCAGATTTGCATATTTCTGAGCGGTGAGCTGGCTGCGCCGAGTCTTCCAAGGTCCGGGATTGAACGCTCACGCTGTGGCGCTGTTTTAGCACTGGTCCACACAAATGTAAACCAGGTGTAACAGCATCTGGGGAATGGAGGTGAGTCTTTCAGACCATCGGCTACCCTGGAACTCCCATGCGGCCACCTGGACACCTTAGCACTGCCACCTTGGTACCCTACCTAGACCCACTCCCCAACTAACCTGTACAAGGTGCAACAGGTTAATTGCAACCCCAACTAACCTATACATCTCTCAACACTAAGGGGAAATTTAGCATAGCCAATCCACCTACCCTACACCTTTCGATTGTGGGAGGAAACAGGAGCACCTGGAAGAAACCCACGTAGATACTAGAAGAATGTGCAGACGCCACACAGATAGTCACCCAAGGCCGGAATTGAACCCCTGTCCCTGGCGCTGTGAGGCAGCAGTAACAACCACTGTGCCACCCAGGTAAAGACAGATAGCACCTTACCAAGCGGTGCACTAAGCTGCAAGTAACAAAGAAACTTGCTCAAAGATATTACCCAGCTAGAAGAAGGGCACATAGGTTCTTGGATGCAGTTATAAGGAATTGGTACAGCTTAGCAACAGGAGGAGGAAGAGGTCATGGAGGAGGTCAACACCAGGCAATGAAATTTTCGGCATTTTAGCCCTGTACAGGGAGCTAAAATACTTAGCTCCCTGGACAAGGCTAAAATGCAGAAAATTTCATTGCTCTTCAGAAGGGTTATCAAGTAAAATTCGTACTGATCACCTCAATTACTCAGGCCTCATATCCGCTGCCACACACTATTCCCAACTTCCCTTCATTCTCCTGTTTGTACAAAGAACAAAGAGAAGTACAGCACAGGAACAGGCCCTTCGGCCCTCCAAGCCCGTGCCGACCATTCTGCCAGTCTAAACTAAAATCTTCCTGGGTCCGTATCCCTTTATTCCCATCCTATTCATGTATTTGTCAAGATGCCCCTTAAATGTCACTATCGTCCCTGCTTCCACCACCTCCTCCGGCAGCGAGTTCCAGGCTCCCACTACCCTCTGTGTAAAAAAACTTGCCTCGTACATCTCCTCTAAACCTTGCCCCTCGCACCTTAAACTATGCCCCCTAGTATTTGACCCCTCTACCCTGGGGAAAAGCCTCTGACTATCCACTCTGTCTATGCCCCTCATAATTTTGTAGACCTCTATCAGGTTGCCCCTCAACCTCCGTCTTTCCAGTGAGAACAAACCGGATTTATTCAACCACTCCTCATACCTAATGCCCTCCATACCAGGCAACATTCTGGTAAATCTCTTCTACACCCTCTCTAAAGCCTCCACATCCTTCTGGTAGTGATGCGACCAGAATAGAACACTATACTCCAAGTATGGCCTAACTAAGGTTCTATACAGCTGCAACATGACTTGCCAATTCTTATACTCAATGCCCCGGCCAATGAAGGCAAGCATGCCATATGCCTTCTTGACTACCTTCTCCACCTGTGTTGCCCCTTTCCGTGACCTGTGGACCGGTACACCTAGATCTCTCTGACTTTCAATACTCTTGAGGGTTCTACCATTCACTGTATATTCCCTACCTGCATTAGACATTCCAAAATGCATTACCTCACATTTGTCTGGATTAAACTCCACCTGCCATCTCTCCGCCCAAGACTCCAAACGATCTAAATCCTGCTGTATCCTCTGACAGTCCTCATCGTTATCCGCAATTCCACCAATCTTTGTGCCATCTGCAAACTTACTAATCAGACCAATTACATTTTCCTCCAAATCATTTATATATACAACGAACAGCAAAGGTCCCAGCACTGATCCCTGCGGAACACCACTAGTCACAGCCCTCCAATTAGAAAAGCACCCTTCCATTGCTACTCTCTGCCTTCTATGACCTAGCCAGTTCTGCATCCATCTTGCCAGCTCACCCCTGATCCCGTGTGACTTCACCTTTTGTACCAGTCTACCATGTAATTGTAGCATCTTGGAAGACTGATGACCATTAAGTAGATTAATGAATAAACAGATGATTAAGGCAAATAACTAATTACAGAGAGTGATATAAAGGCAACCATTATCCACGACTCCTAACTAATAGTAAAACCTGCACTCAGCCGCAGGATTCATGCGCACAAGCCCGATTGGTCCTATGGGTCAGACGACCCACTGAGAACATTGAGAACAATGGGGCTCATCACGACCGTGGAACATCTCACTGTGAGGCAGCCTGTTCGCATGCTAAACCACAGATTAGTTGAGGCCCAGTCCTAGTGTAATGGCAGTGATCCCATGGGAGAGGCCCTATCTATTTTGCCTTGAGATGAGGGCTGGACTCGAACCTAATTCCTGGGATTGCTCCGGTTTATGCTTGCTGAAATCTGCAGTCAGGTCTTCAAAACCAGAGCTTCATTTTCTTTATTCATGGTATATTGGTGTTTATTGCCTATCCATAATTGCCTTTGAGAAGGTGATGGTGAGCTGTCTTGAACGGCTGAGGTCCACGTGGTGCAGGTGCACACACAGCACCATTAGGGAGGGAATTCCATGATTTTAATACAGTGAAAGAAATATATTTCTAAATCAGGTTGGTGTGACTTAGAGGGAAACTTGCAGCTAGCGTTCCCATGTAGCTGCTGCTCTTTCCTTCCAAATGGTAACAGTCGTGGGTTTGGAATGTGCTGCCAAAGAAGCGTTGGTGAGTTCTTGCAGTGCATCTTGTAGATGGCACACGCTGCTACTACTGTGCGTCAGTGGTGGGAGTGTATGTTTATGAAAATGATGCCAGTCAAGCAGGCTGCTTTGTCCTATATGGTATTGAGCTTCTTGAGCCTTGTTGGAGTTGCAGTCTTCTAGGCAAGTGGAGAGTATTCTATTAACTCCTGACTTGAGCCTTTTAGATGGTAGACACTCTCCACGTGACTCCTGATCTTTGACCTGCTCTTTTAGCCATAGTCTTTATATGACTGATCCAGTTCAGTTGTTGGTCAATGGTGACCCATTGGGGGGGGGCCCCACCCAACAAGATGATAGTGGATTCTTCAGCGATAGTAATGGCATTGAATGTCAAAGGACGATGATTAGAACTTCTGTTTTTGGAGATGGTCATTGCCTGCTGCTGCTTTGCCGTGAATTTCACTTGCCACTCATCAGCCAAAGACGTGATATTGCCCAGGTCTCGCTGCATTTGGACATGGACTGCTTCAGTATCTGATGAGTCACGATTGGTGCTGAAGATTGCGCCATCATCAGTGAATGTCCTTTCTGACCATGTGATGAAAGAAGTTCATCAATGAAACAGCTGAAGATGGCTCGGCCGAGGACGCTACCCTGAAGAGCTCCTGCAGCATTGTCACTCACCATAACCATCTGAAACAAAGCAGCATTTCATCTCTCTGGCTGTAATCACTTTGTAGGATCACTTGAAAGGTAAACAAGGACACCGTTAAAAAAGTGATTCTTTCTTTCTTCCTTCTCAAAATTGTAGATTTTGATGGAATGTAGATATTGGATAATCTTTCTGTATTTGATCTGTCTGTGTGGAGTAAGCGAGGGCAAGACAAAGGAAGCAAATTAGATGGTGGTAAGAGTGGTAGTGATGAGGATATTTGGTCATTTTAATAGTGTATTGCTGTTATAGAAAATTGCTCTCTAATAGCTCTCGCAGCTGGAGGTACTGGTGGCCGATGATTTAACTGTTCTTCATATAGCATTTCCTGCAAGATAGGTGGAGGGAGAAACCAAGTTAATGGGCTTGATTTTTAAATGTGTAAATGAATTGGTTTTGAGTGAGTTAAAATCAGCCCCAACGTTTCGGGGCAATAATCTTTTGTCAGATGAAAGGTCGGCAACCTGCAACATTAATTCCATTTCCCTCTCCACAGATGCTGGCAGACCTGGAGTATTTTCAGACTTTTCTGTTTCAGACTTTGAGGGACTTATACTGCTCTTGATTTAAGATCTCTTCTGACAAACAAAACCCTCGACTCCCTGAATGCAATATTTCACCGGATTGAGTTGCCTGAAATCTTGAGCTGCCACTTTGTGGCAGTTTAAGGATTGAAGTAAAATATGTACATTAGTGTGGAAATTGATTGCACTTTTGTCGTATATTTTAGGTGTACAGTGTGCATAACACAGTCATTTATAGTGAATTGATCCCAAGTCATTATTTTACCAAGATATTGCGTTTCTCTGCACATTGTTGCTTGTAAATCTTGAGCAGCGAGGCCTTGTTATGAGCTCAGCAAGTATGCATTCAGAAATCAAAAATACTCTTGCTGCCAAGAACCATAAAAGTAACCATGGCACAGTCGAGGAGTCTAAATGGATATATTTTAAGAGTATTGCCTATTATGCAAACTTGATTGACTATCTCAGTAAAGATTGCATGTGTCTTATCTGGAGAATATTCATAGAATCATAGAAGTTTACAGCATGGAAACAGGCCCTTCGGCCCAACCAGTCCATGCCGCCCAGTTTTTACCATTAAGCTAGTCCCAGTTGCCCGCACTTGGCCCATAACCCTCTATACCCATCTTACCCATGTAACTATCTAAATGTTTTTTAAAAGACACAATTGTACCCGCCTCTACTACTACCTCTGGCAGCCCATTCCAGACACTAACTACCCTCTGAGTGAAGAAATTGCCCCTCTGGGCCCTTCTGAATCTCTCCCCTCTCACCTTAAACCTATGCCCTCTAGTTTTAGAGTCATCCGGCAACTATCCTCTGCATCTCATAATTGGCTGATTTTGAAATTGTAGCTAAACAAAGAATGAACTCGGCAATTAAAAATAGCATATACACTGTACTTCCCAATCTATCAAAAAAAAACCTTTGTAAATGGAGCCAATTATATCGGCAGGTGCTACGGTAATAAAGATTTTGGGCCCATCACTATTTGAAAGCAGCAGGTTAGGAATGTAAAGTCTGTAACATGCTTGCTCCTGTTTTGCCCCTACCATATTCATAAAACAGCAACAAACCGCTGCAGAGCAACTTTGAAAATTCTCTTGGGGTTACCAGTCCCATAGCCTTGATTACAGGTCCATCTCTGACAACTTTTTTTGTATTCCTTACCACCCAAGTGAACTGGGAAACTAGGTTAAGGGATAAGTCGGTCAAGATGCAGTGGCAGAGATTTAAGGAGAAATTTCCTAACACTTGGCAATAATACCTTCCAGTCAGGATGAATAATAATAATCTTTATTGTCACAAGTAGGCTTACATTAACGCTGCAATGAAGTTACTGTGAAAAGCCCCTAGAAGATTCTAGAGGAAGGACAGACCATCCATGGCTAACTAAGGAAGTGTTAAAGATAGTATCGAATTGGAAGAAAAAGTGTACAATTCTGCAAAGATTAGTGGCAGGTTAGAAGATTGTGCAGAATTTTTAAAAAACAGCAAAAAATGGCAAAAGAAAATGAGGGAGAAATTGGTAAGTGAGGAAAAAGCTCGAAATATAGGGCGGGGCTTTCTGGCTATTCACTGGTGGGACCTTGCAATTCCGCCGAAGGCGCACCCCTGCCGCAGGTTTCAGGGCGGTGAGGGATTTGTTTAACTGAAAACCCCATTGACAACGGTGGGACCAGAAAATCCTGCCACTGGCGGGTCAACTCCCACCACTGGGAGACACACCCAGGAGGGGGGAGGAAAATCCCATCCATAAAAATAGATAATAAGAGTTTCTACAGGGAATTTAAAAGGAAAAGAGTAAGAAAAATGAATGTTCATCTTCTGCAGAGTGGGTCCGGAAAATCTATAACAGAAAGTAAGAAAATAGCGGATGAATTGAACAGATATACCTTTACAAAAGGGGGATAAAAATAATATCCCAGAAATAAATGTACATCAAGAGGTTAAAGGGAGAGAGGAACTTAAACCAATCCAACCACCAGGGAAACAACACTGACAAACATATTAGAACTAAAAGTTGGCTAGTCCCCAGGTATTTCTGAAAGAGTCATCCAGACTCGAAACATTAGCTCCCGTCTCTCTCCACAGATACTGTCAAAGCTGCTGAGATTGTCCAATATTTTCTGTTTTTGTTTCAGATTCCAGCATCCGCAGTAACTTGCTTTTATCTTATATAGGTCTAAGGGGACCTGTAGCTGTGGTGTACTTAAATTTTCAGAAGGCATTTGACAAGGTGCCATTTCAGAGGTTACTGCACAAAATAAGAGCTCATGGTTTATGGGGTAACATATTAGCTTGGATAGATGAATGGTTGGTTAATGGAAAAAAGAGAACGCATAAATGGGTCATTTACAGGTTGACAGGAGGAGTTCCACAGGGATCATTGACTTCACTTCCACTCAACTTCCCTTACTGGCCCAATGCTAGCTAACATTGTATATGGTTCCCTATCCTCACTGTAATAACCCTTGAGACCCATGGAAACTACCCAATTTATCTCCTTGTGGAGATCATGGAATACGAGCTCCCCCACTGAGGAAGGTTTGGGAGGAGGGGGGGGGGGTTGCTGGTGGTATAGTACATTTCCCTCCTCATTATACTCTACCTGTTTGCATCCTTGACATGGACATCTTCTAGTGAGCTCAGTGGGACTGCCCCTGTTGAGACTACCTTTCCCAATTTAGTCACAGCCATTGCATCTCCAGCAATGATTTCTGTAGGTGCCATGCACAGTTACCGCTGGTGTCCACTGAAGATGCACCTTTGAGCTCTTCATTACTTTCATCGTCCACCTGGTGCTGCTGCTTAGTGGCATCAACTGTCGACACAGGATCATCTTCCACCGGTGATGTGCCATCAATGAACACAAGACGAGTAGTGAACGTAACTGAGGCTTTAATAAACTAAACAGAAAGCCTCCTGGCCTCTGATCCCGAACTGGAGCGGAGGCGGAGACCAGCCACCTTTATACCGAGCCCAAGGGGAGGCGGAGCCATCAGGCAGTGGTTTAGCACATTACATGTAATACAGTAGCCGTTTACCACAATACATATATAATATACTACAGTGGTTTACCACAACCGGTAACATCCAGCTCCACCTTTCCATCTTCTCGCTCAACACTGACATGGCTTCAGTGCTGTTACATTTCCATCCATTCTCAATGAGCAGATGTTTCCTCCATTTAAATGATGGCAAAACCAAAATCTCCTCCTTTTAAGATCTTTTTTATAATCCATTGTTTTGATGAAGCTTTGGGTGTCTCTTAATTATCTTGACTTAGCTACATTTATTGGTTTAATTGAGTCTCTGTGAAGCACTTGTGGATATTTTTCCATGTTGGAGCCATTCTTTTAAGGGCAAATTGTCATTGATTATCTTTCCACTCCCCATGGGATGTGCAGTTTTACATGCAGTTGGTAATCTAGAGAGGAACTCTTTTTGATCAAAAGTAATTAGCTTTTGATTGATCAGTAGATGTGCCTGATCAGAACACTTCACCACAGCCACTTGAGCACCTTTTTAACGGGGCAGGCCTGCTTCTGCTTCGACCATATGTCAGACAAAGAAATCCTAAAGGGGTTGGCGTAATATCCTGGACTGGATTTGCTGTTAAAAGTGGACCGGAAGCTTTGTTATTAAAAGTGTAATTTGGAAAACCTGATCTGGATTTCTGAAGCAAACCACTAAGATATAATGACAATAATAATCTTTATTATTGTCACAAGTAGGCTTACATTAACACTGCAATGAAGTTACTGTGAAAATCCCCTCATCGCCACACTCCGGCGCCTGTTTGGGTTCACGGAGGGAGAATTCAGAATGTTCAAATTACCTCAGCACGTCTTTCGGGACTTGTGGGAGGAAAGCAGAGCACCTGGAGGAGAGTGAATATTTTAAAGGTTGTTTTGGGGAGTTTGGAGTCACATGATAATCATCTGGGGGCATGCTGAGGAGACACTCACAAACATTAACTTGGGGTTCAGAGTGTATTTTCGCACAGTCATCTTGTGTGCTTCGAACGGACTTTGTGTCAATGAGGCAGTTGTAGATTAAGCTGTACTATGTAATCCATTTTAATCCTAAAACGTGTGTAATTGTTAAGGTAAGAGGATCATCCAATTTTTTTTCCTGTTAAAATTAATTAGTTGTCCTGTGACTCTGTTCCTCCATATGTTTTTTTTTAATGTAAAAGTTGTGGTCTTTTGAGCTAGGATTCCATTCTGGGATCTTCCTGTCCAGTTGTAACATCAACTGGGATCGTAATAGTTGTGACTATTTTCTTTGGCAAATTGTTCCATTGTGATATTGTCCTTGGGAACAAAGTTTGCTGATACTGTCACACACAAATTGTATTTCATGTTTGTCCATGTTCAAAGTGTTTTAGTTTGTGAGGTTAGTGCATATTTCCTTCCCCTCTGAGTAGTTGTCCCAAATTTAGTAATTTCTGGCAGCAAGCTTTTCTAAATATTTTAAAAATAATGAATGATTTATTATCATACATTTTCCCCAGAGGTTTTAATACAACATCTCGCACATACCACCACACACACAACGCTGAGATACAGGTGAAAGAGAAAACAATATAACGACAAGTTATAATGATTTCAGTCTCTTTTGTAGCAGGCCTGTAGTTTCTCTGTTGAAGTGATACTTTAGTTGGAATGGAGAGGAATCTCAGTCAGCAGCGGTGCTTTTTGAAGTTGAATTTCCAGGAGGCTGGTTATCAGCTGAACTTTAAGTCAGAATGGTTGGAGGAGAGATTCCTTTTTCCCCTTTCAAGATATAGTTTTTTTTTTTACATCGGCTGCATTGTTTTTCTTGCAGCTGGTTTGCTGGCTTTTCAGGTGATGTTTCTGATCTGAACAGCTGCAGCTGTTAGTTTTAAAAGAGAAAAGATAACAAAAATAGCTGCCTTAAATCATGTGACCAATTACAAGTTCAAAGACCTTTTGAAAAGAAAGTGTTGGTTTGTTTTTCTTCACATTCTGTGTTTTTAGTCTATCACACATTGAGAGCTTTTAAGACAGACAGCCAAGGTCATCTTAATTGAGTGATCCATTCAATTCAAATGATCCTTTGACTTTTCATGCATAGCGTTGGCTCGATGGCCCAGGATGACTACATGGCTGATGCCTGATGGTCTTTTTCTGTTTACAATTGATCTTTAATAAAAGGACTTGAGTTTCACAAGCTGCTGAGATTGTTCATATTTTAATGAGGTATTTGCAGGGCTGATACTAAAGGTATTTGTGGCCCCAAGCAACCTTCAGCCTGACTCTAATCTCTCTTCCCCCCCCCCCCCCCAAACACATGCATGATTAGCATACCCCTGTACATTAACAAAATGACCATACTCTCAGGCAAAGGTTAAAAATTGTCAAACTCCTGGGTAGTTGATATTTGCAGCCTGCCTTCAACCTTTGCTCTGGTCTCTGCTTCCTGTCCCTTCTCACTGCCCTGCTTTTGCAGCACCACTTGGGAAATTGATGGGATTGAAGGCTGATAAACCTCCAGGGCCTAATGATCTACATCACAGAGTACTTAAGGAAGTGGCTTTGGAATAAGCGGATGCATTGGTGGTCCTCTTGCAGCATTCTATAGACTCTGGAACAGTTCCTACAGATTGGGGGTAGCTAATGTAACTCCACTACTTAAAAAGGGATGATAAGTGTGATAAATTTGGATCAGTGTGAGGTTATTCACTTTGGAAGCAAAAAGGGGAAGGAAGATTACTACCTGAATGGTTGTAAATTGGGAGAGGGGAGTGTGCACCGGGACCTGGGAGACCTTGTGCACCAGTCGCTGAAGGTAAGCATGCAGGTGCAGCAGGCGGTAAAGAAGGCTACTGGTATGTTGGCCTTCATAGCGAGAGGTTTCTAGTATAAAAGCAGGGAAGTGTTGCTGCAATTATACAGAACCTTGGTGAGGTCACACCTGCAGCATTGTGTGCATTGGTCTCCTTCTCTGAGGAAGGATGTTCTTGCTCTCGAGGGAGTCCAGCGAAGGTCCAGGGAAGGCGGGACTGTCATATGAGGAGAGATTGACTAGGTTGGGATTGCTCTCGCTGGAGTTCAGAAGAGTGAGGGGGGTGGAATCTCATAGAGACTTATAAAATTTTAACGAGACTAGACAGGGTAGATGCAGGGAAGATGTTACTAATGAAGGGTGTGTCCAGAACTAGGGGTCATAGTCTGAGGATTCAGGGTAAACCATTTCGGACAGATATAAGGAGACATTTCTTCACCCAATGAGTGGGGAGCCTGTGGAATTCATTACCACAGGAAGTCGTTGATGCTAAATCATTAAATATATTCAAGAGGCGGCTAGATATAGCACTTCGGGAGAATGGGATCAAAGGCTATGGGGAGAAAGCAGGATTAGGTTATTGAGCTGGATGATCAGAATGATCGTGGTGAATGGCGGAGCAGGCTCGAACGGCAAAAAGCCTCCACCTGCTCCTGTCTTGTATGTTTCTATGTAGAGAGAAAACAGAGAATTATAGACCTGTCAGCCTGATGTCAGTAGTGGGGGAGATTATAGAATCCATTATCAAAGATTTTATAGCAGAGCACTTGGAAAACAATGGCAGGATCAGACAGAGTGAACATGGATTTATGAAGGGGAAATCCTGCTGAGCTTGTCAGTGCAGGAAGAGATCGGGGTGCCATTTTTAAATGTCACCCTGATCTTTCGACCCCCTCAGCCAACATGCCACAGCCTCCAGACTCTCTTTCTCCCGCCCCCCCCCCATTCCCCATCCCCATCTTACTTCTAGGGGGTCCTTGAGCCCCGCCCCTCCATACCCCACCTCTTAAGGGTAGGGCACCCCTCGGGATAATCAGTCACAGACATATTTAAATAAGCTACTAATCTGGATCTTGCCCAACGAGGGCGAGATCCAGAATGCGGCATCTCATGAGATCTCTTTCAATCTCGCAAGGCGTTCTGAGCGTTGCAAATCCCAATATGGGGAGGAAGTGGCTTATTGGTATTGACACTGGACTTGTAATCCTGAGACTCAGGGTAATGCTCTGGGAACATGGGTTTGAATCCCAACAGGGCAGATGGTGGAATTTGAATTCAAGAATTTAAAAAAAAATCTGGAATTAAAAGCCTACTGCTGACCATGTTTAGCACAGGGCTGAATCGCTGGCTTTGAAAGCAGACCAAGGCAGGCCAGCAGCACGGTTCAATTCCCATAACAGCCTCCCCGAACAGGCGCTGGAATGTGGCGACTAGGGGCTTTTCACAGTAACTTCATTTGAAGCCTACTTGTGACAAGCGATTTTCATTTAATTTCATTTCATGAAAGCATTGTCGATTGTTGTAAAAACCCATCTGGTTCACTAATGTCCTTTAGGGAAGGGAATCTGCCGTCCTTACCCGGTCTGGCCTACATGTGACTCCAGACCCACAGCAATGAATGAAATGAAATGAAAATCGCTTATTGTCACAAATAGGCTTCAATGAAGTTACTGTGAAAAGCCCCTAGTCGCCACATTCCGGCGCCTGTTCGGGTATGCTTCCCGGGGTGGTACAGGGCAGCGAAAGTGCTTTGGAGAGGGGGGGGCCCACGGGGCAGCCAGAGCGCTCCCGGGGGGGGGGGGGTATCGAGGGGCCGCAAGAGCGTTCCCGGGGGGGGCTGCGTGGGGCCGCGAGAGCGCTCCCAGGGGGCGGGTGCGGTGCTGCGAGAGCGCTCCCAGGGGGGGGGGCCTCGCGGGCGCCCGTGGGAGCGCTCCCGGAGGGGCAGCGCGGGACCCTGACAATGCCCTTAGGGATGGGCAACAAATGCTGGCCCAGCCAGCGATGCCCACATCCCATGAACGAATAAAGAAAGAAAAATAGGCCTCTCGCAAAATTTAACGGCCTTGTCGCATCACAAGTCGGTTCAATCGCGATCAAGTTGTTCGATTCATACCCAGAACCTTTACAATTGAATACACAATGCAATTTTTATTGTATACTCAAAACTAGCTATTTTCGTTCTGTATCTATCGGGTAGTGCTACAGTTGATGTATGCTAAATGCATGAAAACAACTTATGAACATGTTCTAACCGAGGTTTGTTCATGTAGATTCAGAAAAAGACGGGCAAAGTGTATATTATTGATTTTTATTTGGTATGAACTGTTAGCCCCAGAGACGAAACAAACTCTGGAAAGAATAGATGGACAGCGGTCAAATGAAAAGCAGTAATTTAATCAAGCTGTCCTATTCGAGTAAAGCCTGAGTGACCTACAAATGTCAACTGGACCCTTGGATGGAATTACTGTTGTAAATGCTCTGCCAGCCCTTTGTTGTTCATTAATAATAGTGTTAAACTATACCAACCACAAACAAAGTTACACTGACAATAAATGGTACGCAAAGAGTGGTCAAAAGACCCAAAGGTCTATGGCTGCTTGGTATTTATTTCATCCTTTATTTCCATACGGTTACCAAAAAGTGAATAGTGTCCAAAATTGTGTAGAACATTTCCTATTGTCTACAATTTGACAATTTGCATGATTCGCAAGTATGGGAAAGGCAAACACAGTTCATGTAATTATTTATAAACTTATTTGTCTTGCTAGTTACTTGTCTATCAATCAGGCATTTAAAACAATCCATATTTAAACAGTCCAGGGAATGGGAAATAATTGAAAATGCTGATGCTTACTGGATTGTTTGTGACTTGGGTCGGTGAGATAGGGGACCAAAAGCATAGCAGATTAGCTGTTGCATATATGAACTGAACTTCACACCAGACAATACTATAGCTGAGTAAAAATTCAATACCCTCTTTAAGTTAATATTTTCAGGCAATGTAACCTATAGTTTCAATAGTTTTTGAAAAATCATTCTGTATATTTTAGTCTCGAATGTTCAATTTCGTATTTCATATAAAGTGGTTCATCCTATTGATTTCTGCAAGAGCAACAGAAGTGCTGAGTGAAGAACGTTTTCTTAGGCCCTGCTGGAGACATGTGATATCAGCTGCACCTAGTGCAGACAGCAGTGTTTTGACAAAGGAGGAGGGAGGGGAGGGCAATGAATTGAATGCTGTAGATTCCAAACACTGAGCCTGGAGCTAAAGCCTGGTAAAAGTGAATGTGTCCCATCAAAGTGCCCTTTATAAAGAAAGTTTCTGTCAGTTTTCAATCTAACAAGATCCAAACCTGTGGCATGGTCTAAAGGAATGCAAGAAGCTGAAAAAATTTGAAAGAAATCCAACCTGGTTTACAGGGAGAATTTGATTCATCAGGCCTTGTAGTGTTCAGGTAAGGGCACTAAACTTAAACTGTAGACTTGTTGCAGCAAGCCATTAACTTCTGAACGAACGCTATACAGTTTCCATTCACTAGCTCAGTCACCTTTAGCCACACTTGTAAGTCATCTGTATTAATTTACTTTTATTTGCATTTGTGTTTGCTTATCTGAGGTGATTCATTTAAAAATGTGATCTGTAAACATGCTTAAAAGGAAAAGTCTTGCAACGTGTGATTTTGTCTTTTGTTTGACTGCAGCTGAGTCACTGTTGCTCAATGTGACTTTGCTGTTGTACTTTGTCATTGCTTTACTGGCTACAGAAATTCCTTTGTTTTGATAACCTTCTGCACAATACTGTGTTTAAAAAAGACTTTGATCAAGAAAGTTTGTTGCTACATGTCTTTTGTCTTAAAAGAATAGAATTGAACACAAATTTTGCTATTGTTTATTCTGTTTAGTTTTACAATGCTGTGGGATATGTTCCTTCGTAAGAGTGACCTTGTAGGCTTGCTTACTCTAGTGTGTATTTTCCATGTTCATGCTTTGCTTGCTGGTCACGACCCATCAGTTTGTTCTTTTGGGGTGAAGCTGACCCATGTTCATTATCAGGAGTGCTGGGTGGGGATGCAGGTGACTGTTGAAGCTGATCTGTGCCTGCAGGTTCTGCTGCAACGAGGACAGGACGCTGCAGACCTCATAATAGAAGGAAAAAACGACGGATGCTAAAAATCTGAAATAAAAACAGAAACTGCTGAAAAAGCTCAGCAGGAGCTGATGTGGACAGATGCTACCTGGCCTGCTGAGTTTTCCCAACATTTTTCTCTTTTTTAATTTCAAGATACTGCTGATGATTGAGTTTTGGGTGGGCTGCTGGCTTGGGGTTTACTCACCACATGTTTTCTCTTTGGCTCCGATATGCGCTCTATTTCGATGGGGGCTGCCTCATTTTTTTCTTCTTTGGTTGCATTAGATGCAGAGATCCTGGGTGAGTTTCTCACACGTTTTGAAAATCGACCTCAAAACTCCTGAGTGAAGTCTTCAGAGTGTCCTTTGAATGTTTTCTTTGACTGCTATGAGAGTGCACCACAGGCTCGGGTCTCCAATGAAGATTTGCTTTGGTTAGTCAGTGTCATGCATCCTGGCAACATGGCCAGCCCAAATCGATTGTGACTGTCTCAATCTGATGTGAATGTTTGGCATTTTCCCTCGAGTGAGCATCTCAGTGTCTGGGATTTTGTCCTGTACCTGATTTTCACAAGCTTCGAAGACTATTCAAGTGAAAGTGATTGAGCGTCCTACTATGATGCTCAGACACAGCCGGCCCGAGCAGAGTGGGCAGGACTAATCCTCTCTAGGCTTTCAGTTTAGGAGGTAGACTTGTTCTCCTTTCATCCCAAACAGGTGTTGAAAGTCTGCCAAAGACCACCCTTACTTTAGCAATTCTTGCACCTGTCTCATCATTGAAATAAAGAGCTTGAGAAGTATGTGCTGAGATAAATGAGCTTATCCAGTGCTAACAGACTCAGGCCATGGACTTGTTTTCGAGGTAGGGTGGAGTAGGCTGGTATATCACTTCAGTTTACTTCATGCCGATCACAAGGCTGAAGTTGTTATACGCATTGAAGATCAAGTCAGTGCTACATTGCACTAGCTTCCACTTCAGAGCAGGACATGCACAGTCATCAGCAAACAGGAAATCACAGAATATATCCTTGGAAACCTTTAGTCTATACCTGGAGTCATCTCAGATTGAGCGACTTCCCATCCTTGCGCTATCTGCTTTCAATGACAGGAGCACCGTCATGTAAGGCATCTGAGAGCCTGGCAGAGAGAAATGTACTAATGATGGTTGGCACTACCATGCATCCTCTTTAACTCCATTTGTGACTGAGAATGAGTCAGAAGACTCCCCGCCTTCCAGGACATGTGCAAGCATGCCATTACAGAACTGTTAAACCATTGTGATAAATTCCTTAGGCTCGTGTAGCTGACTGAGTCAAAGGCCTTGGCCAGAGAAACAAAACTGGTGGGGTGGTCCATATCCTGTTCTTGGGCATTTCTCATGAAGCTGTCTGACTGCAAACACCATAACAGTGGTTTCTAAACTGATTCTCTGCAGCAGGTCCTGGTGGAGATTTTATAATAAGTGGTTCAGAAGGATTCTGAGAAATCAGACATAATTTGCAACAAGCATTCTATATTTTGAAGATTTACTATGGATACGTTCTTTGGCACAGCAATATTAGTTCGGATCCCCATCCCCTTTATGTTAACTGGCACTACTCACTATCTTGTACTATCATTAACCCCACAGCTATGACACTAGTAACCCTTTGAGATCTGAACTGGACATGTGTGTCTTCCATGTCTACCTTTGGCATTCCTCTCCAATGTTTTTGAAGGTGGACTAAGTAAACACCCAGTTTACTGGAATGTAACAGTTATAATCAGACTCCATTATATCAGTACAGTTTGGCTTAATGTAATCATTCAAAATAATGAGTACCATATTTCCTCACAGTTGTGTTTGTCATAGAATAGTGCAGCATAGAACCGCCTGTTAAGTGTTCTAGCTACTCTGTAACATCATCCACCTTCCTTAGCCTATCATTCAAACTTTGATATGTTTCCCTTTTTGGGAGAGACTAGAGTAGAGGGATACATTTTAAAAATAAAAGGTCTCCCATTTAAGATGGCGATCAGGAAAACTTTCTTACTCTGAGGGTCATCTGTAGGTGGAATTATCTTCCCTAGAGAGCTGTGGAGGCAAATGTTATTGAATATTTTTTAAGCTGAGTTGTATTCTTGAAGGACAAGGGAGTCAAAGATTATAGGGATAGACTGAAAAGTAGACTTGAGTCCACAATCACTTCAATTTAAAATTCTCCATTCACATCTTTTAATCCTTTCATGGATCTCGCTGATACCAGCTCTGTAACCTCTTCCAACATAATTTTAAATGAAGGCCGATCATCAAAGACGAAGTAGTTCAGGGTATGTGTGATGGGGAACCAAGTCTAGAGCGCTGTAGATGACTATAGATATAGAGGTTAAAATGAAACTGAAAAACCAGGCTTATGGTAACTCTTTAATTCATTACAGTATTTTTAAAAAAAAGTACAGGGGAGAACTGGAAATGGAAGACAGCATGGCAAAGAGAGTACATGACAATGGATTAGCAGATGACATAAACCTGTAAATAGAATAAAAGTGGGGCCATTAAGGACCAAAAGCGAGACGCCCTTGTTGAGGTATGGAGAAGGATATTATGGCAGCAACTTCTTTGGTGAAGACAGATGCAGTGTCACAGTAAAAGAGGGGGCAGTGGAGAAACTGAATGGGTAACAATAAAGGCATACATTGGGCAGCGTCCTCTGTATAAACGTTACTTGGTACAGATGTGATCGATGCTAGACTGCCGGGCAACATAAGGTTGGAAACCTGGAGGCTCTGGCTATAATCCTCCCATCCTCCCTAGTTCTGGGAGTGGTGCTGGAGGCCTGCATGATTGCAAATATTGCACCCCTGTTATGAACCCAGCAATTACCAGCCAATATCTGTGGTGGGCAAGCCCGTGGGAGATATTGGGCTGAATTTTCTGAGTGGTGGTAATCTCCGTTGAATATCTTTCTGCTGTATGTTAATGATTTGAATGTGTCTGTAGAGGCATAATTTCAAAATTTGACGGTCACATGAAAATTGGAATTGTAGTTATCAGTGAGGATGAACATGAAGAACCTTCAGGTCAATGACAGATGGGTGAAATGAGCGGATACATGTCGAATGAAATTACCATACAGAAATGTGATGTGATTTATTTTGCAAGGAAAAATTAGGAGAGGCAATATAAGTTGCATGGTACAATTTTATAGGAGGCACAAGGACAAAGAAACCTGAAGGTACGTGTGTGTGTATATCTCACACACACACTCGGACAGACACACACACACTCGGACAGACACACACACACTCGGACAGACACACACACACACAGACCGACACACACACAGTCGGACAGACACACACAGGTTGTTAAAAAGACATACCTGATCCTTGGCTTTAAATGCAAAGTTATATAGTCAAGATATTATGCTAAACATAGATAACTATATTGCATAATTAAGTCACAGCTGGAGTATTGTAGCTATTTCTGGGTACCACTGTTAAAAAGTTGTTGAGGCTTTTAAGAAGATGCAGAAGAGATTAAGGGCAGTGATTTACTAGAATGACACGATGGATGAAAGAATTTGGTTCATAGGAAGACTAGAAAAGCCAGGAGTTTTTATCCTTTCAACAGAGCAGGTTAAAGGGAGCTATGATCATCAATTTCAAAATCTTGAAGGATTTTGACAGAAGAATAAGAATGATCTAATTCCAATAGCAGAAGAACTGGGGCGGGATTCTCCGACACCCCCCCCCCCCCCCCCGCTGGGTCGGAGAATCGGCGGGGGGGGGGGGCGGCGTGAATCCGGCACCGGAGATTCGGCAGGGACGGGAATCGCGCCAGTCGGCGGGCCCCCCGGCGATTCTCTGGCCCGTGATGGGCCGAAGTCCCGCCTGCTGTAATGCCGGTCCCACCGGTGTGAATGAAACCACCTCCCTTACTGGCGGGACCAGGCGGCGCGAGCGGGCTCCGGGGTCCTGGGGGTCGCCCCCACGGTGGTCTGGCCCGCGATCGGGGCCCACCGATCTGCGGGCGGGCCTGTGCCGTGGGGGCACTCTTTCCCCTCCGCGTTGGCCATGGCCTTCGCGATGGCCGATGCGGAGGTGACCACCCTCTGCGCACGCGTGGGGATGACGTCAGCAGCAGCTGACGCTCCCGCGCATGCGCGGACTTCCGCAGGCTGGCGGAGTCCCTTCAGCCCGGCTGCCGTGGCGCCAAAGGCCTTTCACGCCAGCCGGCGGGGCGGCAACCACTAGCCCCTGAAGGTGAGGGCTTGGCCCCTAAAGGGTGCACTTTGGGGCGGCTCGAAGCCAGAATGGGTCATGCCACTCCATCCCACCGGGATCCCCCGCCCCGCCGGGTAGGGGAGAATCCCGCCCCTGGTAACCAAAGGACACTGATTTAAGCAAACGAACTAGGGGTGACGTGAAGAAAAACAAATTAACATAGCCATCTTAAGTTTCAGCAAAGGCCTAATGGTCTCTGTTCGAACCTTGGATCTGAAACAGCAGCCTTTTAGCAATAACTTGTTTTTGGGAGACTGCTTTCTGAAGATGGGTGTGGCTATGATGGTAGCTTTCTACTGTGTTCCTTTCTCCAGTTATTATGCTATAGATATATCATTCTTTCCCATTGATGTTACCCACTCTGTGGATCTGGATTTTAGCAAATAAGTGCCAATTCCCTTATCTCTCCACTTTGAAATCACCTCTTCTACACTCCTGGTCACATGGCTAAACACGTGGTTTTCTCACTAGTATGCTGCTTCACATTTCAAAATGCCCCTTCAGACAGCTGCACTTATCTATCCCATTTCTTTATTTTATCCCAGTTTCATTTCTTTAATCTTCGTTTTCCTCCATTTGTAATCTCTTCAAACTGCTGGTAGAACTAACTTGCATGCAACAGTTTGGTGCAATGACCGTAATTCACTGAATTGATTATCCCTATGCAAAATGCAATATAGTTTGTTTATTCTCCACAGAGTTTACATACATAGATACATAGAAGATAGGAGCAGGAGGAGGCCTTTTGGCCCTTCCGAGCCTGCTCCGCCATTTATCACGATCATGGCTGATCATCCAACTCAATAGCCCAACCCTGCTTTCTCCCCATAGCCTTTGATCCCATTCTCCCCAAGTGTTATATCTAGCCGCCTCTTGAATGGGAGTTTAATGGGATTTTATCTGTTTTTAATAAAATGGAAATATTTTAACAATGGATGATCTCAGTGCAACCTGAAATGTTCAGTTCAAATTGCAACCATAAAGTTTAAAAATATGTTGATGACTCTCACATATTGATATTGTCCTTTGCAGCCACTGTACATATATGTTAAAGACCGCCTTTCAATTTACTGAACTGACATTGTAAGGAGAGTGGAGGTCAAGAAAAATCTCATTAGGTTTTAGAGGATTCTTGGTCTTATTAGTTTCTTGATTAATAAGGGAATCAGGTGTTACAGGGAAAAGGCAGGATAATGGGGATGAGAAAGCTATCAGCCATGATCGAATGGTGGAGAAGACTCAATGGGCTGAATGGTCTAATTCTGCTCCTATAGCTTATGGTCCTATATGTCACAGAGGATAATTGAGTATGCTGCTTCCACACTGTGATTCTCAATTTTAATGAGGCAACTTCTACTATATGGCCAAACAGATGAGGCCCATTTAGCAGCACACACATAGCGCCCCTTATTCACTGCCAAAGTTAAGAAACACAAAAGTTATAGACTTTCATTGCAAACCGGCGTGAGCAAATTATTGCCTTGAAAATGTCAATTTCAGTCGCATGATGTATGAATGCCTCCATGTGTCACGCAGTGCTCTTTTTAAATATTTCATACGACGTCTGCATCACTGGCTCAGCCAGCATTTATTGTCCATCCCTAATTGTCCTTGTGGTGGTGAGCTGCCTTGAGCACTTGCAGTCCCTGTGGTATAGATACATCACAATGTTGTTAGGGACGGAGTTCCAGGATCTTGACTCCGTGACAGTGAAGGAATGGCGATGCAGTTCCAAGTCTCAGTAGTGTGAGACTTGGAGGGGAACTTGCACATGGTGGTGTTCTCATGTATCTGCCCTTGTTCTTCTTGCTAGTAGAGGGCATGGGTTTGGAAGATGCTGCTGGAGGAGCTTTGCTGAGTTGTTGCAGTACATTTTGTAGATGCTACACACTGCTGCCACCATGTATCAGTGGAGGAGGGAATCAGTGCTGAAGGTGGTGAATGAGGTGACAATCAACTGGGCTGCTTTTTTCTGGATCATGTCTAGCTTGAGTATTGTTGGAGCTGTGCTTAAGGCAAATGGAGAGTATTTCATCACACTCTTGAATTGTGCATTGTAGATGAAGGACAGTCAGGAGGTGAGTAACTTGCTGCAGAATTCCCAGCCTCTGAACTGCTCCTGTGGCCACTGTATTGATATGGCTGGCCCAATTCAGTTTCTCATCAATGTTAACCCCAAGGGTGTTGATACTGTCTCTTTTTGTCCAAACTACAACAAATTTATCCATTCTCGTGATGGGATGGATGACGAAGGCTATTCAGGCATTAAGTCTTTACATTGGCTATTCGGCACAGAAACTGACCATTTGGTCTAAGGAGTCCAAGCTGATGTTTATCCTCCCATCCAATCTTCTCCCATCTTTTCTCGGCTAAATCTAACATTATAACCACCTACGATCTTCCCCCTTCACATTTTTCTAGCTTCCTGTCATCTATACCATGCACTTCAACCACTTCCTGTGGTATCGAGTTCCACACTCTCAGCACTCTGGGTGAAGAAGTTTCTTCTTGATTCTCTAATGGATTTCTTGATGACTATCTTATATTAATGGCCCCTGTTTATGCTCTTCCCCACAAGAGGAAACCATATTTTGTATCCACCTTGCATGATTTTAAAGACCTCTGTTAGGTTACCCTTCAATTGCCTTTCTTTCAAGAAAGAAGAGACTCAGTCCGTCTATCTTTTCCTGATATTTATACCCATGCATTTCTGATATCCTCCTTGTAAATCTTATCTGCACCCTCTCCAGCACCTTTACATCCTGTGTATAATATGACAACCAGAACGGAATACAGAACTCTAAATGTGGTGTAAACAAATGCATATTTAGCATACTTTGCCTATTTTTCAATTCTATCTCTCTGAAGATAACGCTGATTGCTTGGTTTGATTTTTTTAATGATCTTACTAACCCGTTGCACAACTTTTAATGATTGATGTATTTGTACTTCCAAGAACCTTTTTGTTCCTCTACCACACCTAGACCTGCAACTACGTGATAAGTTACTTTTTGATTCTTATTGCCAAAATGTGCTATATCACTTTTATCTGTGTTGAACTTAATTTGTCAATTGTTTCTCCATTCTGCAAGATTATTAATGTTGTCTTGAAATTTGGAATTTGGTGTAGTCCTCCTCCCTATTGACTATCCTCCCCACCCACCCTAATTTGTTATCCATCGTTTGCAAATTTAGAAATTGTGTCCAAATCATTGATGTAAATTGTGAACAGTGGTCCCAGCACCGATCCTTGTGGAACACCACTTCCAACTATCTACCACTGAATAATTACCCTTTAATTCCCATTCTCTACTTTCAGTCCTGACAGCTGGACATCCATTCTGCCGTCCTGTGACTTCACATTCTCTGTCCCCTATTTATTCGTCTATTATGGGTCCCTTTTTTGAAAGCATTTAGAAAATCCATTTTAATTACGCCCTCTGCATTACCGCTTGCCTACTCTTTGTATTACCTCCTCAAAAAATTCAACATTTATCATCAAGCAGAGATTTTCCTTTTTGAAATCCATGCTTGTTATTCACTACACTTATAAATTATGGATGAAGAAGGGTATTCTGAAATGTGCTTTTGCTATAGTCCATGAATTATGTCATTTTAAACATTGGTATGAAAACAATGCAAAGACAGGAAATTAAAATAGGAATAAGTATAGCATGGTAGCAAGGATTTGCAAGAATCCTGCGTGATAGGTAGGGGGACGAGGACCATTGAGTATGAATAGGTAGGAATGTCAAAAGCAACAGATATATGTTTGAAAAAATAGAAGTCATGCATCTCATCCTGAAAATTTGATGTACACTAGTTGTCTGCCTACTTTTTACATGTTTGTTGCTCATGAGAGGGCCATGTCTGAACATAACTAACCTCTTCCAAAGAGTGAAACAAAGTGCTTGTATTGATGTAAGCCAAGGAGATCTCTTTGAGATATGTTGACATTTTAATAAAGTACATAATTCTTTTGTCATTTGGATTTCTCCACCCTATGAACCATCCATGGCACTGGGCGTTCGGTGGACAATCTGTGACCAGGCTTCTCCTTATCTTCTGGAATAACCATATGGCGCATAAATGCGGCTTGAAGATGTGTCTGTCTCCTTAAATGTGCAGCCTGAGATCTGATTCTCCGTGGGTGGAGGATGAGAATTGCACACACAAATCCACATTCCATCACTTCTCTGTCACTTCCCCCTTCCCCTCCTTCCCACACACATCCTAAACCTATGAGCTATGTTTCCAGTTTGGTCTTTCCATTTACACCCTTGTTATGATATGCTGATTACAGCCTGTCTGGATATGTAAACTCTTATAATTGTGCAGTTCTTTTCATTCATTTACATAACACTAAGAAATAAGGTGTTTTTGTTATTTGCAGTAGGTTAGTGTCTTTTACTGTAAGACTATAAGGCTAGCGTGTCTATCTTACAGCTGGAAATTGGCAATTATTTTTAAAGAAATTAACCTTCAAATGACCCCCACCTTTAGCCCTCTCCAGATTCTTTGACAGATGGTCTTGCTCACTCCTGCTTTATCAGAGACACTTTAGATTTTCTGGATACTGGTTTAAATAGACATTAACCAGGGCACGTTGTAAAGCCTTTATAAGGAAAGTTGGGTTTTGTAGCTGCGTAGTTATCAGTAACCTGTCCTCGAGTCAAAAAGAAGTTTGCCATAAACAGTGTTACAATAGCACTGAAGACAATGCAGGCTGTTTTTCTTGTACGCTTGATAAAATAACTTGGATTTATATGGATGGCCCATCATGAGTATTTTACATAGATTATGCCACGAGGACAAAGCTATTATTTTCTTTCTTAAAGAAGTGTTGTTGATCAAGAACGCTTAGCTGTAACTTAATTTTTTAATAAAGCTGTTTCTCTTTAACTTTATAAAAGCTAATCACTACAGTATTGTGTGACATGACAAATGTGCTGTGAAGAATAATTGAAACTTCAATCCTTTCTGTTGAAACCCTTAACTTGATATTAGTCAATTTGCATGGCATCCTGTTGGAATACAACTGGGGGTTGACATAATGTCCTACATCACATGAACAAAGCTTGTATTTGTGGCTTGAGTTTTCTCTCTCTGTCTTCTGTCTATACCCTTTTTTCCCACCTCTCCCTCTTCACTTTTCTCTCTTTCCCTCACTCTTCCCCTCTTTTCCTGTTGCAGCACAGAGGACACTTGGCCCATCTTGCCTGTGCTGGCTCTCCTTAATCGCAATTGACCCTAGTGCCACACACCTGCCATCTCACTGTAGCTCTGCACATCTTCCTTTTCAGGTGACAATCGAATTACCTCCTTGAGTGCCATGATTGAACTTGCCTCCACCACAATGTCGAGCAGCGCAGATCCTAACCACTCGCTGTGTAAAAGGTTTTCCCTTGTGTCATCATAGCTTCTTTTGCATCCGTGCCCTCCTGTTCCCGATCCTTCCACTAATGGGAAGTTTCTATCTGCTCCTTCCAGATTATCCACGTTTTCTTTTTCATTCCCCCACCCCCAACCCCCACCCCCCTCGCTCCAATTTCTTTCCCTCTCCTTTCCATTTTTCTCTTGCCCCTTCTCAAAAAAAAAAATCTTGCTGTGATATTTTGAAATTCTAGCCACAGTACATTTCCTGTTGGATTTAAAATGTTTTTGAGAATTTGTTCCCATCCCTATCGAAGATGGCGAGTCACTGCCTTGCGGGTGCAGTTACATGGGTCATGGCAACCTTTCAGCACCTCACTCGAGTGGAGATTCTTTGTGAATGAGCTGGGGGGGGGGGGGGGTGTCAGCACGGCTTCCATTTGAAATAGGAGCATGTGAAAGATGAGATTAATTCAGTCCCCAACGAACATTCAAATGTTACATTCTTCCCATCAGGTATTTTGAATAGTGCTGGGCAATGGAACCCTGCGTTTACCCCTCTCTCATCACGGATGCTGAAATGCTCAAAATATTTCAATACACCATAATTTTATTGTTTAAGGCTGTTGGTACCTCAATGCAAAATGTTATTTTTCAGAGCAAAGTTTGAGATGTACAGAAATTTGCTTTGTTATGTCTGTATTCTCTGGGTGTACTTTGCCTTCACTTATTGGTAGAGATGCGATAAAAGTTTATCTGGGGTATGTTGAGTGTTGGCATTTCTCTGCCTGTTGATCAGTTGCTAGCCAAAACAAGAAGTGCTATGCACAGAGAACCATATAATCCTCATCCCTTACTTCCAGGACAAAATCTTTTTACCACTACTTTCCCTTGCACAAGATGAATTGATATGAATATCAAATTTGGTGTTGCATTTAATTCCAAAATGAGCTTCTGCCATCATTAAGGCCACCTACCTTTATACCCATAATATTACTTCACCTCTGTCTCAGTTTATCTGCTGCTGAAACCTTGATTTATGCCTTTGCTACCTCTAGTTTCGATGCACTTCTGGTTGGTTTCCCACATTCTACCCACCATCAACTTGAAACTTTGCTGCGAGTGTGGTAATTAGCTGTAGATCACGTTCTGCGAGCAGCCTGTGCTCACTGACCTATATCCCGGTCAAGGAACGTCTTGATTTTAAAATTCTCATCCTTGTTTCCACATCCCTCTATGCCCCTTGCCCTGCCCCATATCCCTATAGTTTCCTCTAGCCCCAGAAACCTCAAAGATATCTGCGCATATCTAATTCTGGCCTCTTGCACTACTCCAGTTAAGTTGGTCCATTGTTAGTCGCTGTACCTTCAGTTGTGCAGACCATGCATTCTGGAATACCTTCCACATATCTGTTTGCCCCTCTTCCTGACTTGAGGGCACTTCTCAAACATACCTGTTCGATTAAACATTTCCTTGTGTGTCTCAGTGTCATACTTTGTTTTCTAATGCTCCTGTGTAGTGCCTTGGGATGTTTTATTATGTAAAGGTGCTATACAAATATAAGTTATGAAATTATCTAGTAGTGTGCAGGATATTGGTAGATGAGTAATATTGTACACCAAGAATCAGTCACAAAGTGGTTACTTTATATAATTCCATTGAAATCTGATTCTATTTCAGTGTGTTTTCATATTCAACGTAAAAATGCTGTGGAAATGTTGGAGTCAATTAATTGAAATGATACACCAATGAATACTTAGGAGCTGTAGTCATGATTTGAGAAGTAACTTGATCTGTTTCATTGTCAAGATGTCTCTTGTGCTTTGGCAGTGAATAGAGGACTCCAGCCATTCATGATAAACTGTAGATTGTAGAACTGCGATTTGCCACTGAGTCCATGTCGGGGTAGCAGGCACACTCTTCCCTAAACTCTGCTGAGTTCTCTGAGACTTTGATAATGGTGCTGGGTGAAAGTCAGCCGAAGCTGCTTCATGGAGTGTGACGACAGGAATAACACAGGCCCAGATCATTCCCTTCCAGCATCTGAATAGAGTACTTTGACAGAGGCCTGGGAGCTATCACGCCACCAATTCAAAGCCATTTTGAGGCTTGGCCAAGAATAATCAGGTAGAAAATAGTGATTTTTGTAGTCTTCTCCGCCCAGTTGTTCACTATTATTATATATGTCTGATTTTTTTAAATAACTAAAATTTAGGAAATCATGTTATGTTCAAAGAATATGGCTTGTGTTGAAGTACAATAATTATGGAGAATGGCAGGCTATCTGGTCTCTATTGTTAATGTAAACAAATGTAGGTCAGAGTTTGCTATGTACTGATGTGTTTGCACTGAAATAATCCTGAAAAAAAGCTCTGGCAGGTATAGAATTATGTAATGCCTGAATGCATTTCGCCCAAGTCAATCCCATTTCCAACAAATGGTTGACCACTTCCCTTCCTGGGCCCCATGTTAGCTGATATGGTTAATTGTCCTCTCACTAAGTGTTGGCCTTCTCTCCTTCAAATCTGCTACCATTGCACTTCTCTCCAAAAAAAAAAACACTTGCAAACTTTGACACTTGCAAACTATTTTCTCTCCAAAATCCTTAATGTGTTGTCTTCTCCCACATTTGTCCCGATCTTCCCTAGAACTCATATTTAATTCCCTCCAATCAGGTTTCTTCCCCTGCAATGATAGTGAAAGGTTCTAATCAAAGTCACAATGGCATCCTATGTGTGTGTGTGTGACAACAGTAGGCAGTCTTTGATCATTCCTCTTGAAGTGCGTGGAGACTTCAACATGGCGGACCACACCATTCTCCTCCAAGACCTTTCCATTGCTGTCTAGCTGGTTAGGATGGTGTTTGCATGGTTCCACTCTGTTATAACCTGCCTACTTACGATTGGCTGGGGACTAATGACTATCCCACAATCCTATGGGAGTATGAACTTCCCCAATGAGGGGGGCGGAGAAACTCCTAGTATAAATAAGCTGGCCAGTTCAGGAACCAGCAGGAAGGAGAAGGTAGCAAGGGAAGTTACTGCTACTGTTATGCATATATTATTATAGTTAATAAACGTTATTACTTTGTATCCTTAAAACTCGTGCTGGATTCTTCGTGGCCCTTACAAAACACTCATACTAATTGTAGCCAGAATGTCACTGGCAATGACTTCTCTTCCTCCTCTTGCGACCTCCCGGGAAAGATCCTTGCCCCCTCTCCTCCTTCTCAACTACATGGTGTTTCTGAAAGGATTAATTTTCGCACATACACTGTGGACAGCCATTTCTTTTTTTTTCTCTCCTTTTTAAAAAAATAAACTTAAGAGTACCCAATTATTATTTTTTTCCAATTAAGGGACAATTTAGTGTGGCAATCCACCTAACCTACACATCTTTGGGCTGCGGGCGTGAAACCCACGCAGACCAGGGGAGAATATGCAACTGCCATACGGACAGTGACCCAGGGTCGGGATTCGAAGCCGGGTCCTCAATGCTGTAGGCTGCAGTGCTAACCACTGTGCCGTGTGCTGCCTAGACAGCCATTTCTACCTCACCTTCACCACTCTTGACTTCTCCACTATTGTTAAATTATCAGATATCCAGCACTGCGTGAGCAATAATTTCCTGCAATTAGATGGTTCAAGCCATCTTTTTTGGCTCATGTTCTAATCGGCGTTCCTCAGTTACCAACTTCATCCCTCTTTCTGGCAATAATCTGGATTTGAACTCGACTGCTTGAAAACTCGCTATTAACTTTGATCTTGTAATGAGCTTCTGACCACATAACTCACACCCATCAGTACGATGGCTAATTCTACCTTTGTACCATTATCCGACTTCATCGTCTCTCAGCTCTTCTGCTGCTGAAACTATCAGTTATGCCTTTGCTACCTCTAAACTTGACTGTTCCAATGAACTCCTGGCTGCTCTCTCACATTCTACCCTTTGTAAACATGTGGTCATCCAATCCTGTACCAGCCTCCCCGAACAAGCGCCGGAATGTGGCGAATAGGGGCTTTTCACAGTAACTTCATTTGAAGCCTACTTGTGACAATAAGCGATTTTCTTTTCTTTTTTTTTCTTGGCTGTCCATGTCTTGACTTGCACCACATCCTATTTATCTGTCTTGTGCTCATGGACCTTCATTGACTCTTCTCATAGATGTCTCAGCTCTGAGTCATAGAGCTTTACAGCGCAGAATGAGATCCTTCAGCCCATTAAGACTGCACCGGCGAGAAGCACTTATCTATTCTAATCCCATTTTCCAGCACTTCTGTAGCTTTGTATGCTGTGACTCTTGACTATGCCTCATTATGTGTTCTTAGCTGAGAGCCCAGGCATCCATAGAGTGCTGAAACAACTGTGCCCCAGGGAAAACATATTGCTTGAATGAAAGCTCTGGCTTTCTGATCTATTCTCTCAATTTCACAAAGTTTATTTACACAAGATACATGTTTCAAATGCTTGTAGTTTCTGTTGGCTTTAAAGGGTCTGGATGATTGACACTTTTTACTGGGCTGTAGTAAAAGCTGTTTTTATGAATGGGTAACTTTTTACAAATCTTTCTCACATCCTATCTTACAAGTCTTATTGAATTCTTTGAGGAGGTGACCAAGCATGTGGATGAAGGTAAAGCAGTGGGTGTAGTGTACATGGATTTTAGTAAGGCATTTGATAAGGTTCCCCATGGTAGGCTTATGCAGAAAGTAAGGAGGCATGGGATAGTGGGAAATTTGGCCAGTTGGATAACGAACTGGCTAACCGATAGAAGTCAGAGAGTGGTGGTGGATGGTAAATATTCAGCCTGGATCCCAGTTACCAGTGGCATACCGCAGGGATCAGTTCTGGGTCCTCTGCTGTTTGTGATTTTCATTAATGACTTGGATGAGGGAGTTGAAGGGTGGGTCAGTAAATTTGCAGACGATACGAAGATTGGTGGAGTTGTGGATAGTGAGGAGGGTTGTTGTCGGCTGCAAAGAGACATAGATAGGACGCAGAGCTGGGCTGAGAAGTGGCAGATGGAGTTTAACCCTGAAAAGTGTGAGGTTGTCCATTTTGGAAGGACAAATATGAATGCGGAGTACAGGGTTAACGGTAGAGTTCTTGGCAATGTGGAGGAGCAGAGAGATCTTGGGGTCTATGTTCATACATCTTTGAAAGTTGCCACTCAGGTGGATAGAGCTGTGAAGAAGGCCTATGGTGTGCTCGCGTTCATTGACAGAGGGATTGAGTTTAAGAGCTGTGAGGTGATGATGCAGCTGTACAGGACTTTGGTAGGGCCGCATTTGGAGTACTGTGTACCGTTCTGGTCGCCTCATTTTAGGAGGGATGTGGAAGCTTTGGAGGGGGTGCAGAGGAGATTTGCCAGGATGTTGCCTAGAATGGAAGGTGGGTCTTATCAGGAAAAGTTGAGGGTGCTAGGCCTTTTCTCATTAGAACGGTGAACGATGAGGGGCGACTTGATAGAGGTTTATAAGATGATCAGGGGAATAGATAGAGTAGACAGTCAGAGACTTTTTCCCCAGGTGGAACAAACCATTACAAGGGGACATAAATTTAAGGTGAGGGGTGGAAGATATAGGAGGGATATAGAGGTAGGTTCTTTACCCAGAGAGTGGTGGGGGCATGGAATGCACTGCCTGTGGAAGTAGTTGAGTCGGAAACATTAGGGACCTTCGAGCAGCTATTGGATAGGTACATGGATTACGATAAAATGATATAGTGTAGATTTATTTGTTCTTAAGGGCAGCACGGTAGCATTGTGGATAGCACAATTGCTTCACAGCTCCAGGGTCCCAGGTTCGATTCCGGCTTGGGTCACTGTCTGTGCGGAGTCTGCACGTCCTCCCCGTGTCTGCGTGGGTTTCCTCCGGGTGCTCCGGTTTCCTCCCACAGTCCAAAGATGTGCAGGTTAGGTGAATTGGCCAATGATAAATTGCCCTTAATGTCCAAAATTGCCCTTGGTGTTGGGTGGAGGTGTTGGGTTTGGGTAGGGTGCTCTTTCCAGGAGCCGGTGCAGACTCAATGGGCCGAATGGCCTCCTGCACTGTAAATTCAATGATAATCTATGATTAATCTAGGACAAAGGTTCGGCACAACACCGTGGTCCGAAGGGCCTGTTCTGTGCTGTATTTTCTATGTTCTATGTTCTATTTTCACTATCTGGTTTATTTATACGAGTATAGTGGGTGAAAGGGCATAGAGGTTCCATAGCTGGCATGAAGAATATGTGGGTCTTTGGGGGTGGATCATAGGCGTAGCTTGGCATGAGGGGCCTGGGTGAGATATTTTAATAATTCCCTCATCCAGACTATGGGTCACAATATCTCTGCGATGCTATAAACCATGAGTCCTTTAAAAGTTGGCCCAACTCTATCATAATTGCTGGGGACATGCCGGTCCTTGCAATGGGGCCAGGCAAGTTGGGAGTGCAGGGTGTCGGCTCATGATCCTAACCAGCCCTCACTTGTAAACGGCAGTGGTGGAAATCAAAAATTTGTGAATGGGGTCTGGAATCCGGTGCTGGTCACTATTTTTGCACCTCCATGAAAATCCGGCCCATTGAGTTGAAAAGCCTCTGGTCACTTCTGGCTGGTATCACAGTAACTAGTGAAGAACAGATACAGTTAGTTATGTCTAGCAACAGCTGCAGTGTCAGTCAGGTTGTTAAAATGGAAAGGAGCGTGAAGAATATTTGATCAACAGAAACATGGCATGCTTGAAATTATTAGCAGTTATTTTGTTTAAGTAAATATTGTGGGCAGCATGGTCGCACAGTGGTTAGCACTGTTGCTTCACAGCGCCAGGGTCCCAGGTTCCATTCTGGCTTGGGTCACTGTCTGTGCGGAGTCAGCACGTTCACCCCGTGTCTGTGTGGGTTTCCTCCGGATGCTCCGGTTTTGGCCCACAAGTCCCAAAAGACGTGCATGTTGGGTGAATTGAACATCTGAATTCTCCCTCCGTGTACCTGAACAGGCGCTGGAGTGTGGCGACTAGGGGCTTTTCACAGTAACTTTATTGCAATATTAATATAAGCCTACTTATGGACAATAATAAAGATTATTATTATATTAAAGGACATTTGTGGGGAAGCACGGTGGCGCAGTGGTTAGCACTGCTGCCCTATGGCGCTGAGGTTCCAGGTTCGACCCCGGCTCTGGGTCACTGTACATGTGGAGTTTGCACATTCTCCCCATGTTTGCTTGGGTTTCGCCCCCACAACCCAAAGATGTATAGGGTCGGTGGATTGGCCATGCTAAATTGCCACTTAACTGAAAAAAATGAATTGGGTACTCTAATATTTTTAAAAAGGACATTTAGAGCTGGATTTATACATTTCTGAATTCAGGAAATCCCAATGCATTTTGGAATGTAAATATTGTAATACAGAAAAATCAGGTAGAATGACCTACTGATGTGTGGAACAGAATGTATTTGTTACTTTGCATTATTATCCATTGTAACCTACAGGCAGGCGGACTGTCTGCAAAAGGTGCAATTAAGATGTCATCAAAGTGAGATCATCATTCATTCCAACCATGTATATTGCTTATCTATATAGGACCAATGGAATTTTGTTTACAGGAAGAAGGTTCCCTTGGGTTTACATAATTGAGAGGTTGTGGTTAGCTTTAGTAAGGTGGTTGTAACCCAGTTAAAGGGATAGAGATTATTTAATTAATGGGAGGAGCTAGGTCTGTAGGAAGCAGTTTAGCTTTTAGTTTTTCTCGGAGCTTGAAGCTGAGCAGGAGCTTTTTCCAAAGGTGGGTAGGTTAAGCAGTTATCCCCAAAAGACAGCAAGACATGCACTGCTGCCAGAAAAGGTTTCTCTCTCTCTCTTCAAGCAGTATTTCTAATAAATCTCTATTCCGATGTACAGCAAGTACCCTTGTGTTTGCTAACGTTGAGTGGCTTTTGACCTGTGATGGGTGTTGATTAATTGAAGATAAAGAAGGCATCAGTTAGAAGTTAGTGTTTCCTTTTATTGTTAAGAATTGTTTCACTGTTAAGTGTAAGCTATTTTCTGAGTTCAATCCTGTATTAACAATAATGTTTATTTTAATATAAAAGATACCCATTGGTCAGTGGAATCACTCCTGGAGCAAAGTATCCTTCCCTCAAAGTTTTACAAATTTAAAAAGAATTGTTTGGGGTTCTTGTCCGGTGTCCTAACAAACGTTGGGGTCTGGTCCTGGATCTTAACAGGATAGGCACAGAAGTGATCAGAGTGTATAAGACAGAAAATTGTAACTGGACATTTTTATTTAATTTACCCTATGTGCAAGCAACAATGAAATTTATCTTTTAATGTCGATCCTTTTGGGACATCAAACCTCAGCTCCCTGTAATTTTCTTTCCATTATTTCCTGGATGCGCAGATTTGAAGCCGGACAATGTTTCCACGGTATTTCAAATAAGCTTGCATTCTTTATGCATGAGCTTAATGTTAGAATATTGGTAAAATAGATTCATAGATGTTCACAGCACAGAAGGGGACCATTTAGCCCATGTCCACATCAATCGACAAAGATCTGACTACACTAATCCCATTTTCCAGGACATGGCCCATAGCCCTGGAGGGTAACCTCCAATCAATTGCACATACTTGTTCTCCACCAACAATCTTTGGGTAATCACCTTATTTTTCTTAATTCCCATCATCACTTCCAGATACAAGATAGTGAGAGAGCCAAATTCGAACTCTTGGGGCCCTAGCACCCAGAATATTCAATCTATTAAATCAAATGTGCCATAAAATGTATGAAAAAGTAGGCTGATAGAATGTTACGTATTGTATTAATAATAAATCTAATTGTATCAGAATATCCTCTGCTTAAATGAAATATTTAGCAGAGACCCCAGGGAGAAGGCTCTGTAGGTTAATTCATTAATCTGACCTAGAAATTAAGCCAACCGAAGTATCCCTCCTGTTATCATTATTGTGACCAGCCAACACCTCACAAACCGGGATTGTACAATAACAGTGCCTGTTGTGATTTTACTGTTCACCATCTGAATTATGTGGCACTAGGGAATTAAAGGAAAGGTCATCAAAAGGTTAATTTTCAGCAAGCTATCATTCTCTGCTTCTGATAAAATTCTCAATTCATATGTGTAGCTGGTTGATGGCGCTGATCTGAAATTGACAGGAGGGGGTGTGTATCTTTAACTGTATAATTTGTCTCTTCAGAATATAGAGTATGAACCTTAAAACCCACATCAATAAATTGTGAATGTTATTTAATCCCGGAGGAGTTTACTCTCATTAATCAATATTGATTTCCTTTGCAAAACTGAGTTAACGTATGAGAATTTCTGATTAAACTTCCCAGTTTTCTCATTGGTGCATTGTGTTCTGTTGAATCGTAATGGCATATGCTAGCACACTGACAATACCTAAAGTCAACAAAATTGATGTTACGATTAAAGTATTGATCTTGACCCTGATAATAAATGCCACCAAAAAGCTTGTGAATTATTAAGTTTGCACATATGGTTTCTGTGGAGTGATTGATATGGACCGCGTTGGTGACATTGTATTCTTAACAAGTAAGCTGCTGTCATTGCTACATGCGCATTATTTCATCTTGTTCACATTAGTGCAATAGATCCTGTCTGTCAAATGGGGCGGTAAAACACATGCTCCCTAAAGTGCATTTGTTTGTCATGCAGTTCACAGCAGTGTATTAGTCGACTATCTGTTTGCCTCCATGATTTAACTGTTTGTTTTCTGTTGTGCGTGCGTAACTGGAGTGTATTTCTAAGCAATTGGGATCTTGTGTCACGTACAGTTGCATTGCATATACAGCATATAAACAGGCCATTCAGCCTTGTTGCCCCAAGCTGGTATTTATGCTTCATCTAACCCTGTCAGCATAACCTTCTGTTGTCTGGCATGTGTTTTTCTAACTTCCCATTAAGTGCACCTATGCTAGCCACCTCTACTACTCCTTTTATGGAATTGAGTTTTACATTCTAACCACTCTCTGGGTTAAGAAGGTTCTTCTGATTGCCCCCATTAGGTTTATTAGATTTTATTTATAGCCCTTAGTTTTGCACCCCCCCCCCCCCCCACCCCCCCATGAGGAAACCAAAACCGTATCAAGTCATTTTATGCATCCCATTTCTAATAAACTATATTATTTTTGTCACCTTGTATCAGGAGAGAAATATGGATTTAATTTCTGTATATATAGCGCAGGCTATGAAGTTGTCATGGATAATGCAACATCCTTTGTATGTTTGAAATTCTGTATGTTGGTTTGTTAGAGCATATTTTCGGTGTACTCTTTCCCTGTGTTTACATTCTAAATGGTGTTGTTGACGAAGTGCCCTCTGAAATGGCCTAGCAAGCCATTCAGTACAAGCGTATTGGGGATGGGCAACAAATGCTGGTGTTGCCAGTGACCCCACATCCTATGAAATAATTCATTTTTAAAATTAGAGTTTTTCCATTATTTATAAATAAACGCAACAAACCTTCATAAAACAAACTGTCCAGTATAGTGCTTCTGCAGTTGGTTCTTCAGCTTAATGCCTCCAACCAAACAATATATTAAAAAAACACAGATAAACTAGAGAATAGGAGAGAAGCAGTTAAGGCCATGCTAACATGGCAAACTGATGCACACCTTCACTTACATAAAATTCATAACTGTGCTGCATAACTTCTGGAAATCCTTGTAGGATCAATTCGGACCAGAGTTGAACCCAAGAATGCATCCGATTTAGAACTCCGTATACAAGTTAGGAACTCCATAGGGATGCACTGCATTATAATTTTATGCCAATTCTGAATTGAGAGATACTTGACATTAATCCAGTAGAAAAGAATGTTCTTCTGTGCCACGAAGATGAGTGTATTATATAGCATTATGAGTGTATGATATATTGACATTATTTTTTCATTAATGTCAATGGTTCATTAATGTAATGTGGCACACAGGTTTGATCCTGCGATTTCCTCCTGCAACAGAGCAGGTCCCACCTGATGGATGCAGTTAACGGGGGAAATTTGTCCCATACAAATGCTTAAAGGAGAAGGTAGCCACTATACCCAGATAAGTAATCCCCGATGGGGACCACTTGGATGGAAAGTTAGGAAAGCGGGGAGGTCTCCCTCTGAACTCGCCCAATGGCATATCCTCAGAATTGGTAAAATTAATTTTTGTAGATCGAGAATAGGCTAAATGACAGGTGTGGAACAGTGGCTTAGATGCAAACAGCAACACGTCATCTGCGTAAAACGTGATTTTATGCTACTTCCCTCCACTCTGTAACCCAAAGCCAAAGGATATTGTCTAATTGCCTCTGCCAGGGGTTCTATGGCTATTGCAAACAATAATGGGGGTAATGGGCAACTCTGTCTAGTTCCTCATTGAAGACAAAAATTCTCAGGTCGATAACCGCCTGTAAGTACTGCCGCCATTGGACTTTTAATAAAGCACTTGTATCGACTTAACATACTCCCAAACCTCTGCAGCATGTAAAATAAGTAATTGCACTCCAGGTCAAAAGATTTCTCTGCATTTAAATAGACCGTTAACCCATCCAACAGGGGCACGGTGGCACAGTGGTAGCACTGCTGCCTCACAGCTCCAGCGTCCTGGGTTCATTTCCGGCCTCGGGTTTGCACTTTCTCCCCGTGTCTGCGTGGGTTTCCTCTCGGTGCTCTGCTTTCCTTCCACAGTCCAAAGTTATGAAGGTTAAGTGGATTGGCCATGCTAAATGACCTCTTAGTGTCCAAAAGGTTTGGTGGGGTTACGGTGATAGGGTGCACTTTCCAAAGGCCGGTGCACACTCGATGGGCCGAATGGCCTCCTTCTGCACTGTAAATTCTATGATCTATGAACACTTTTTTTTTTTTTGAAAGACCTGAATAGGACTCAACAGTCCACTACCATTGTTACACGAGTTCCGACCCTTTCTGAGCTCAGCCTGATCGCCCTTGATGATCAATGGGAGAACTCCCTCGAGGCGCTGCACTAACACTTTAGACAACAACTTCAAATCTACATTCAGGAAAGAAGCTGATCTATTGGGTGTGCTTCACAATTCTTGCCTACCTTCAGGATCAGGGCGATATAAGCCTCTCGAACGATCTGAGGCAACTACAAATAATAATAATAATAAGTGACTACCCATCCTGATCAGCAGATCTCATAGCCAGTCTTTAAATTCTTTGTAAAATTTGCATCCAAAATCATCTGGCCCTGGGGGCCGTACCATACTGAAGTCCTTCAATGCAAGAGCCACTTCCCCCATTAGAAATAGGAGCATTTAGGCCCAACCTTTGGTCCTCAGAAATCGCTGGGAGCTTGAGGAGAGAAGACGCACTCCATCAGTGTCAGTGCATCCCTAGACTGGTCTGCGGTGTCCCTCAAGTAATAACTAGGCCCTTAAGTAATAACTAGAAAAACAAGATCATGATAATAAATCACTAATGCCGATGGAACTGCAGGCCACCAAATGCAGGATTGAACTTGGAATAATAAATAGTCAATTCTCTATCCTTAGGATGAAGAGCTCTCCACTTCACCCCCTTGCAAACCAACACTAGCACCCTTGCCTGTTGGTGGGGGGATTTCTGCTTACTGGAAGTTTGTTCATCAAGGCGTTAAGGTGAAAATTGAAAATGCTACCTATAAGGGAATTAGCTGATTCCAGGTCAGTAATGTCCGCAAAGACATCAGTAACAAAATCAGGGGAATGACTTCGAGGACCATACACATTAATTATCAAGACAGATTCCCAATATAAAAGTCCCTTGACAATTGCATATCCGTGCCCCCAGCCCCCCCACCCCCCTCCCCCAGGCTTGTCCTTCACACTCAACTCTATGTTGAAAGGAACATTTTTATTGACACATGCTGCTAATCCACAACTACCGCTTGAGAAGAAGGGGAAAGAAACCTGCCCCGCCCGGTCCCGCTTCAACTCCTTCTCCTCTAAATGAGTTTTATGCAACAAAGCTATGTTAATTTTCCTTTTTAAGGAGAGACCAATTTGTTTTTTCTCTTAATAGAATTATGTATTCCCCGTACATTCCATAAGCAAACTTTTAATTTAGCTACCCCCACTGCTCAAACAGCCAGAGAAGGTATCGGATAGGATTTTCGCACCACGTTCAGGTGTGCACCAAAACATCTCTCTGCCATTTCAAGACATGTCGGCACTTTTTCTTCCCTTATCAGTGCTGTAGTGATCTCTGTATATCAATATACATGATCAAACTATGTAAAACTAGTACAGGCAATTGAACACGGTAGCATTGTGGATAGCACAATTGCTTCACAGCTCCAGGGTCCCAGGTTCGATTCCGGCTTGGGTCACTGTCTGTGCGGAGTCTGCACATCCTCCCCGTGTGTGCGTGGGTTTCCTCCAGGTGCTCCTGTTTCCTCCCACAGTCCAAAGATGTGCAGGTTAGGTGGATTGGCCATGATAAATTGCCCTTAGTGTCCAAAATTGCCCTTAGTGTTGGGTGGGGTTACTGGGTTATGGGGAAAGGGTGAAGGTGTTGACCTTGGGTAGGGTGCTCTTTCCAAGAGCCGGTGCAGACTCGATGGGCCAAATGGCCTCCTTCTGCACTGTAAATTCTATGATAATCTATGAACACTAGATGTCTCACTATCAGGACCTATATAGATAGTTTTCCCGCTCTTTCTAAGAGGAGTGTGTATCAGGAGTGCAGAGAGAACAGACGTAGGAAAGCTAGAGAGAAGAAGTTATTAGTTAACAAAGTATTGTATTGTATATTTATTTATTTATTTATTTATTTTAGTAGTTCAGTATTAAGTAAAACGAACTCACAATATTAATTTATATTACTCAATAAATTAGTTTATCTTTACAAGAAGACTACTGCTCATTTCAATAACTTGACTGGTTCAAAAGAGTAATCCATATATTACACAAAGTAATTTAACATGGTACCAGGCTAAAGCAGGCTTTTAAGAAAGACTGGTGAAGAAAATTTGAACAAAAAAGACAACAACAACAAAAAAACAAAAATCAGAATCAACTATTCGACTGGTGAAGCCATCGCACCATCGGAATCCTCAACAAAACACAGTTTTGATGGACCAAGTGCAAGCTCCCAGACATCTAAAGACCACTGGTAATCTTAATTTAAATTGAAGATTGTTTAAACAACTACTCCAGCTCAATCTGGAAGCTAGTGATTTAAATGTGGCGTCTGAAGCAAGACCAATTGCTTTGCTTCTGTCCTGAGCAGGACAGCAAGCAATTGAAATCTACAATTTGTTTATTTTTGCTGCTGGCGTAAATAAATCAAAGTTTGAACATGTAATCGTGGAATTCGATGACCATTGCAAAATGTAAACTAATGAAATTTTGGAGCGTTTCAGGTTTCATAAGAGAGTCCAAAAGGTTGATGAACCGGTGAATAACTTCATTACAGATCTCAAACTCTTAGCTCAAACTTGTAACTACCCTGATCTTCATGATTCTCTTATGAGAGATCAAATTGTTTTTGGAATAACTGATGATACTGTAAGAGAAGCTTTAATTCGGAAAAATGATTTAACCTTGAAAATCGCGATAGAGAAATGCATCTCCAGTGAACAGACCAAAAGTCAGTATATAGAGTTTTATCCCAAGGAAAAAGACTCCAAATTCCACCACGAGGCTGAGAAAAAAAAATGGCGTTGCATGCACCAGAGAAGACTGTTCGGAACAGCAGATACCCAGCGCATGCATTTTCCAACTTGGGACATGCGCACTTCGCACAGAAATGCAAGACTCCACAAAAGTGGCCTGCGCATGCACAAATGTCACTAATACATCACAGCGACAACGTGATGACGTGTCATAGATGTAGCAACTGCTCTGTTTTTGGAAAACGCTGTTTGAGATGTTCAAAGATGAATCATTGTACTTCTCAGTGTCAATCATCTGCAAGTTATCTTCCTCCTGCACATAAAAAGAACTACAATGTGAGAGCTGTTGACAAAGATGAACAAATCAACACTCAACAAGATTTTTCCCAAGATGATATGTTCTCGTTCGAAAATACTTTCTTTGTTGGAGTGGTTGAAGCATCCACGAAGACTGATCTGCAAGTAAGCAACAATGATCTTCAAGCAACAAAAAAAGCTCTTCACAAAAATAAAAATGGAACTTCAAGCAACAAAAGATCAACAAGTCAATGTCGTCAGCAACGAATGAATGACTTGCACGTATTAATAATATTCCAATCTCATTCAAATTAGACACGGGTGCTTCAGCGAATCTTCTCAATTCCAAAGACTTGTCTACTATTAAGGTCACTATGACATAGTACCTGCAGAATGTTCGCTAAAAGATTATAATGGCAATCCAATTTTCTCACATGGCTCGTGTTATTTAAGTGCCACCAACAGGGACATTCACAAACAAATCCAATTCGAGATAGTGGATGACAATTGTTCTTCACTATTGCGTGCTCAAGCTTGTAAACATTTGCAGCTCATTCAGGGAATTTTCCTCAATACTTGTGAATCAGCTGCAATTACATAGATTTACATAGAACATACAGTGCAGAAGGAGGCCATTTGGCCCATCGAGTCTGCACCGACCCACTTATAAAATTATCAAAGATATCCAGCAACTTTTACATGAATACCCTGATGTGTTTCATGGCATGGGAACACTGCCATATCAGTACAAGATACTTCTGAACAAAGATGCCAAGCCAGTGATACATCCACCAAGACTAGTACCAACTCCTCTCAGAGAAAGATTGAAGGCTGAACTAACAAGATTGCAATCGCAAGGAATCATATCAAAGGTAACACCCGACAGATTGGGTCAGCTCCCTAGTCTGTGTAAAACAAAAAAAGCAACATGTGATATTAGAATCTGTATGGATCCTAAAGATCTCAATCGTAATATTAGACAAGAGCACTACTCAAAACCAAAAAGAGAGGAAATCACATCAGAAATGGCCAATGCCAGACTTTTTAACCAAACATGATGCAGCACAAGGTTTTTGGCAGCTGCAGCTTGATGACTTCAGCAAGCTCCTCTGTACCTTCAACACACCTTTCGGAAGGTATTGTTTCAACAGAATGCCCTTCGGAATTATTTCTGCATCAGAAATATTTCATCGTATAATGGAACAAATGACAGAGAACATTGAAGGTGTTCGTGTTTATGTAGATCACATAATCATGTGGTCTACAACACCAGAAGAACACATGAGTCGTCTCAGAGGTGTTTAAGAGAATACACAAGTACGATTCAAAGCTGAACCAAGTTAAATGTATGTCTGCCTCCTCTTTGAAATTTTTAGGTGACAACATTACAGCCAATGGTATCAAGCCGGATGAAGACTAAGTACAAGCCAGCTAGGGTGCTGGAGTGGAGGCTAGTGGCGCTGATAAGTGTATATGGTCCCAATTGGGACGATGTGGGATTCACGAAGAAGGTGTCTGGGGCCACCCCTGACTTGGACACACACAAACTGATAGTGGGGGAGTACTGGAACTTGGTGCAGGAGCCAAGATTGGACAGGTCATGGCCGCGCTCGCTGGTCCCGTCAAGTTGGGGACGAAGACACTGGCTGGGCCAATGGTGGAAATGGGAGGAGTAGACCCTTGGCGGTTTCTGCATCCAAGGGAGCAGGAGTACTCATTTTCTTCAGCGATCCATAAGGTGTACTCGTGGATCAACTTTTTCATGGTGGGGAACGCGCTGCTGGCTGGGGTTAAAGGGTCGGAGTACTCGGCAATTGCAATATCAGATCATGCTCCTCATTGGGTGGATATGGTACTGGAGAAGGGGGTGGTACAGAGACCAGGGTGGAAGTTAGATGTGGGACTGTTGGGGGACGGAAGGTTCTGTGACAAAATTGAAGAAGTAATCGAAGAATATGAAGGTTTTAACTGCACGGGTGAGGTGTCGAAGGCGGTTGACTGGGAGGCTTTAAAGGCAGTGGTGAGGGGTGAGGTGATCACGTTCAAGGCTAGGCTAGACAAAAAGGAGAGGTTGGAACGTCAGAGGTTGATAAATGAGATGCTGGAGGGAGACAGGAGGTATGCAGAAGATAGGGACCCAGCGAAGTTGGAAAAGTGGAAGGAACTCCAGGAGAGCTTTGACCGACTATTTATCAGGAAGGCGGTACGCAATTGAGGCAGTTTATGAGCATGGAGCAAAAGCTGCGGCTAGGGAAATTGTCCAGATGCGGGACAGGCAGGGAAGTTGGTGGTAGCTCCAGATCAGATTAACAAGGTCTTTAAGGAATTCTATGAGAGGTTGTACTGGTCAGAGCCACCTGGGGGAGGCCAGGAGATGCAGGAATTTTTAGATGGGCTGGAGTACCCGAGGTTAGGGGAGGGGGAGAAGGGTATTTTAGAGTGGGCGACAGTGGAGCAGGAGATAAAAGATGCGATTGGGATGATGCAGTCGGGGAGGTGGCAGGGCCGGATGGGTTTCCGGTGGAATATTATTAAAAGTTCTAAAATGCTGGTACCGCTGATGGTGGGGATGTTTGAGGAGGCGATAGGGAAGGGAGCGTTACCACAAGCTTAGGGGTAGGCATCATTTTCCTTGTTACTTAAGAAAGATAAGGATCTGGAAAAGAAGTAGACAACAGCAGCAACCCAGGGGGAGGGGAGGAGAAGGGGGGGAGGCGAAGGGGGAGGGGAGGAGAAGGGGGGGGGAGGAGAAGGGGGGGGGAAGAAGGGGGGGGAGGAATCGAACGGACTCTCAGATGTTATTGTATATGTATAATATGTATAGGTAGTTGTTATAGGTAATTGTATATTGGATTGTTGGATTGTATTTTTGGAGAGTATTTATTTTGGACAAGGCAGTTGCCATTCGGTTTTGTTTTTGTTTTTATATTATTTATTTAATTGTTTAAAACTGGCCACTGTTATTTATATTGCTTTATTGTTGTGTAAAAGAAACACTACGTACTGTTATGTTTGGCCAAAAATCTTGAATAAAATATATTTAAAAAAAAAAGAAAGATAAGGATCCGATAGAGTGTGGGTGGTATAGGCCCATATCACTTTTAAACGTGGACGCAAAGATATTGGTGAAGGTACTGGCAGGTAGGCTGATAGGTGAAGATCAGATGGGGTTTGTGAGAGGAAGGCAGCGCTCTTTTCGAACATTAGGAGGGTACCGAACGTGGTTATGGCACTTGTGGAGGGAAGGGAAACCGAGGTGGTTGTGGCATTGGACGCCGAGAAAGCGTTTGACCGGGTAGAATTAGAATGGGGGTAGTTGATGGCTGTTCTGGAGCGGTTTGGGATTGGACCCGGATTTGTGGACAGGGTAAAGCTACTATACAAGGAGCTGAGGGCCAGTGTCCACACAAATAACATCAGCTCGGGATACTTTCCTCCATCGCGGGACTAGGTAGGATGTCCTATGTTCCCCCCTGCTGTTTGCACTCTCGATTGAGCCATTGGCTATCGTGTTAAGAAGTTCAGGAGTATGGAAAGGGATAATGCAGGGGGGGATAGAGCATGGGGTGTCCTTATATGCCAATGACTTGTTATTATACTTGTCGGAACCGAGTGTGTCAATAGGGGGTATACTGGAGCTGCTTCGGGTGTTTGGGTCTTTCTCGCGGTACAAATTAAATCTCGACAAGAGTGAATACTTTGTGGTGTATCGGCCAGGGGTGGGGGGGGGGGGGGGGCGCCATTCCGTAGGGCAGGGACTCACTTTAGATAATTTGGGGGTGCAGGTTGCTCGGGATTGTGGGGGGTGGGGGGCTCCGTCGGTACAACATTTCTAGTTTGGTGGGGAGGGTGAAAGCTGATCTGGCAAGGTGGGATGGTCTCCCTTTGTCATTGGCGGGTTGGGTGTATGTGGTTAAAATGAATGTGCCGCCACGATTCCTGTTTATTTTTCAATGCCTGCCAAATGTCTTGCCAAAGGCATTTTTCAGAGAGATTGAAAGGATGATTACCTCGTTCATATGGGGAGGGAATGTGGCCAGAATTACAAAAGTGCTACTACAGAGAGGAAGGCAGGCAGGGGGTTTTGGTCTTCCAAACCTAATCTATAATTACTGGGCAGCGAATGTGGAGAAGGTCTGGAGCTGGGTCAGAGGGGTTAACTCCCAATGGGTCAGAATGGAGGAGAGTTTGTGTAGGGGGTCGGGATTGAAGGCGCTAGCAACACCGCTGCTCCCGACGGCCACGGAGAGTCTGGTAGTAATAGCTTCTTAGAGAATTTGGAGGCCGTTTCGCCAGCACTTCGGGTTGGGGGCAGGGTCAAGGGAAATGCCAATTCAGGGGAACCATAGATTTGAGCCAGGGAAGTGGGATAGAAATGTTCGGAAATGGGAGGAGAAGGGGATTAAGACACTAAAAGATTTGTTTCTTGGGGGTCGGTTTGCAGGATTGAAGGAGCTGGGAGTGAAGTATGGGTTGGAGCAGGGGGAAATATTTAGATACATGCAGGTTCGAGACTTTGCCAGAAAGGAGATACAGAGCTTCCCAGTAGAGCCGGCTTCCACATTGCCGGAGGAGGTGCTGACGACAGGTGGACTGGAGAAGGGGGTAGTATCGGCAGTTTATGGGGCTATTTTGGAAGAGGAGAAAGCGCCGCTCGAAGGGATCAAGGCAAATTGGAAGGAAGAGTTGGGGGAGGGTATGGAGGTCCGGAGGGTGAATGCCTCCACCTCGTGTGCGAGGTTGGGGCTGATACAGCTCAAGGTGGTGTACAGAGCACACCTCACAAGGGCGAGGATGAGCCGGCTCGTTGAGGGGCCGAAGATGTGTATGAACGTTGCGGGGGGAGTGGGGGAGAGCGCACACCATGTTCATATGTTTTGGTCCTGTCCAAAACTGGAGGATTACTGGAAGGAGGTTTTTGGGGTAATCTCTAAAGTGGTGCAAGTGAAATTGGATCCGGGCCCTCGGGAGACAATGTTTGGGGTGTTGGACTAGCCGGGGTTGTAAACGGGTGCGGAGGCAGATGTTGCAGCCTTCGCCTCGTTGATCGCCCGAAGGCTGATCCTGTTAGGGTGGAGATCAACCTCTCCACCCTGTGCCCTGGCATGGCAGGGAACCTGCTGGAATTCTTGATGCTTGAGAAGGTCAAATTTGAACTGAGGGGAAGGATGGAGGGGTTCTACAATTCATGGGCGTTATTCATTGTGCACTTTCGAGAATTGGATTACATCGAACATTAGGGGAGGGGGGTGACTATGGGTGATTCCTGATTCCTTTGTCATTTGTTTATGTTATCATGCGGGCTAATGTTTGGGGGTTTGGTGTGAGAATGGGGGTCATTGTTATTGATATGGGGATTGACATTACATTCGTTACTGATTATTGTTTATTGTTGGGTTTCAATTTGGGCGAAAATGTGAAAAAGAATAAAAATATTTTTTAAAAGAAAGAAAAGGAGTGTCTTGGACTTTTGACTTACCAAGTTCCACAATTATGTATATGGCTTACCAAGATTTACTGTAGAAACAGACCATCATCCACTTGTCAACATCATTGAAACAAATATAAATGATATGACACATGACACCAAGACTACAACGATGAAATTGCGCAGATATGATTTTAATCTTGTGTATATACTCCAAGTAAAGATTTAGTCATAGCTGACACTCTGTCCAGATCTGTCAACACTGATATTCTTCAAGAGGAATCAATCAATGACATTTGATTTAAGGGCAGCACGGTAGTACAAGTGAATAGCACTGTGGCTTCACAGCGCCAGGATCCCAGGTTCGATTCCCCACTGGGTCACTGTCTTTGCGGAGTCTGCACGTTCTCCCCATGTCTGCGTGGATTTCCTCCGGGTGCTCCGGTGTCCTCCCACAGTCCAAAGACCTGCAGGTTAGGTGGATTGGCCATGCTAAATTGCCCTTGGTGTCCAAAAAGGTTAGGAGGGATTATTAGGTTACGGGGATAGGGTGGAAGTGAGGGCTTAATGTGGGTCGGTGCAGATTCGATGGGCCGAATGGCCTCCTTCTGCACTGTATGTTCTATGATTCTCACCTGCAACTTTTCAGAAAGTTACTTCCTGCCTCTGGTTCAAAGTTTCAACAAATTCGTACAGAAACACAGAAAAATGCTGCTTTGACCAAAGTTATATATCATTTCCAACATGGATGGCCAAAACGTCATTGTCCACAATACCAGAGTATACAGTCTGAACTGATTATCTTGGATGGTATTTTGCTGAGACAGGATCGAATCATCATTCCAGACAGCATGAAGTCAAAAATGCTCACGAAGGTCATCTAGGCACAGAGAAATGTAAATGCCGAGCCAATCAATATATTGGCCAGGTATAAATAAAGATATCGCAGACAGGAACTCATCATATTCAATCAGAGTCAACAATGCACGGAACCATTGCAACAGCATGACATCGTTACGTCGCCATGGGTGAAAGTAGGCATCGATCTCTTTCATTCATTTGGCAAGGATTATATTTTAGTCATTGACTATTATTCAGCAACAGAGACGGAAACAGAAACGGTATTTTGATCATGATGTGGAGATGCCGGCGTTGGACTGGGGTGAGCACAGTAAGAAGTCTTACAACACCAGGTTAAAGTCCAACAGGCTTGTTTCAAACACTAGCTTTTGGAGCACTGCAAAAATGTTGACAACTCTAGCAGAAAATGATACTGTTTGATTCAGATTTCCTGAAGGAGGTTGGTCTGACATTGCTCACAACATCAGGCAAATCTCTCCCAGATCTTATCTGATTAAAACTTCAGATGGTAACATTTATAGAAGAAATCATCGTAATCTACTTCAAGTCAAAGATCAAAAACAGATTTGACCTCATCTTAACTTGCATCACACAATTTCAAAGCAAGTTGAACAACAACAACATTCTACTCGGACAATCAACAAGGACATTAAAACTTCTTCTTCACCTTTGAAATTAAGAAGATCGACAAGGAGACGAAGAAGACCAAATCGACTGAATTTGTGTACTTTTACATAATTCTAGTGATTATTGTACTATGTAACCACAGCATTTCGAATGTAAAATTTTCTTTTAATATTTACAAGAAAATGTTTTTTTTAAAAAGGGGGGGATGTAGTGATCTCTGTACATCAATATGCATGATCAATCTATGTAAAGCTAGTACCGGCAATTGAATACGAGATGTCTCACTATTAGGACCTATATAAATAGTTTTCCCGCTCTTTCTAAGGGGAGTGTGTATCAGGAGTGCAGAGAGAACAGATGTAGGAAAGCTAGAGAGAAGTTATTAGTTATCAAAGTATTGTAATGTATAAATTAATTAGTTATATTTACAATTGTTTATTTGTTTAACTAGTTGAGTATTAAATAAAAAGAACTTACAATATTAATTTATATTACTCAATAAATTAGTTTATCTTTACAAGAAGACTACTGCTCATTTCAACAACTCGGCTGGTTCATATATATATTACACAAAGTAATGTAACAATTGCAGGATCCAGTTAACAATTCTGTGCAGTGGTTACATAGTACAGCAATCACTAGAATTATGTAAAAGTTCATAATTCTTTACCCCCAAAACAAAAAAAAATTAAAGATTCACAATGGCACCAATTCTAAGGGGACATTCCTCAAAGCAGATGAGGACCTGCAAGGCCATCCCTACAATCATTCCTTCATTATACTCGGGAGACATACTCCCCAGGAAAGAGGACAAAAGATGAGCCAGAATGAGACTGGAAGCTAAATGCCCCTCCTGTATATTGACCCTACTCATAAAGACCTAAACCACTCACTCACCTCCTGGGAGTGGCACTCCTCCTGGGAATGGCACTACTCCTATTTATCATGATTAAAGTAAAGAGACCTTCAAGCATAGATTATCTAGAATGGATAAGAAGGAGACCGATAACTCTCTCACAGCCCCCTACCATATTCCTACACAGCGCACCCCTTGAGTAGAAGGAGGACACTGAACGGTGTTTTCCATTTAAAAATAAAGTCCAGGTGACACAGTGGCTAGCACTGCTGCCTACGGCGCTGAGGATCTGAGTTCGGCCTTGGCCCTGGGTCACTGGCTGTGTGGAGTTTGGACATTCTCCCCGTGTCTACGTGGCTTTCACCCCCGCAACCCAAAGATGTGCAGGGTAGGTCGATTGGCCGCGCTAAATTGTCCATTAATTGGAAAAAAAATAATTGGCTACTCTAAATTTATTAAATAAATAAACAAACAAACAAATAAATAAATAAAGTCTCTGATATTCTTAAGGGTAAAGCATTCATATAGTGCTCAACTGGTAACATATCATTGCTAAAATGATAAATAACAACGTACAATCAGACAAAAAGAACTATAGTCCAGATTTTACAATGCGCTGCAGAATGTTACTGCAAGTTATTGCCTTCCGTGGCATGCACATAGTCCAAGACCAAGGCCGTAGCTGGATTATCAAATGTCTTTACGGAGTTGTGGGATATCACCTTCTGTGTCGCAGGATAAAGCAGGGCATAATTCAACCCAACAGCTTTGAGACATTTTCTCACTTCAGCAAAGCCTCTGCAGCGTTGCCACTGAGAAGTCTTGAAAGAAAGCGACCCTCAACCCCTTATGGAGCCAGGAGCCACCATGCCTCGCTGCCTCCAGCACTCTGGCGATCTCCCAAGTTATGAAAATGGATATTTATGATCCGCAGACATTGGTTGTCCCTAGGCCTCGGAGAAACGACATGGTGCACCCTTTCCAACTTAATAAGCCTAGCTTTCGTATCCAACGTAAGAAAGCGTGGCAGCCAGCTCTCAACATATTTAATAGGCAGCTTAGCCTCCACTCCTGGCAAACCAAAGACCCGGGTATTTTTCGTCAGGTCTCTGTTCTCCAGATCCTCCAGGATTTCTGACACATCACGGAAGCTGTTATTGCAGGATTCTCTCCTCCGTTTCATTGAGCCTCTTATTATCATTCTGCAGCTTAGTCTCGTGAGCATTAATATTCTGTGCCAACCAGCCGAGTTTATCATCAATGACTTTAATGATTTTTACGGTCATCACCTGCAATGCCTTTGAAAGAGCCGAATCAAGAGTCCGGTCAAGGATCAGCTCGTCATAGCTCCAGCCCAGTCGCATCCAATTTTTTTTTTCAGGATTACTTGGCATTTTTTCGACACCACCTAGCCAAATATCTTCTAGGGACATAGTGTGGATTGTCACTCCTGGATTAGGTAATATGTGCTGCATAAAATGGATAAATGAGAGGATTAAAGGATGAGCAGCGCCAGATCCCACGGAAACACTGCTATCCCCACGCCTGCATCATGTGATCCTCCAAAGAATACAATTTTAAAAAGCTCCATTATCCTGAAGATGCTTTCTTTTCCTGAATTCTTGGCCAAGTTTCAGTGATGTGGGAGTTCAAAGCTGTTACTCCCATGTGAAAATAGATTCAAATTAATGTTTTTCCGCTTCAAAACTCTGGATGCAAGGAAGGCTGAGAAGGAGTGCTAACACTGAAGGTAAAGAGCTGACGCAGATTAGGATAGACTAATGTACAATCCTGGGTTTACAACTGGTGGCATTAGTTGCAATGTTATTTGACTATTACAATTGGTCACCGCATCCCTGGGCTAGTGAAGGGAATAAAAACTGAATATGCTGGAAAAGCTCAGCCGGGCTGGCATCATCTGAGGACAGAGAAAAACAAAATTAATGTTTCAAGTCCAACTTGACTCTTATGCGGAAGGGAAACCTGAACCTGGGATTGAAGGCAGTGAATGAGATGATTCAAATGATAGGGGGCCAGATGTGTTGCCAAGATTTTTAGGTTGAGTTTAAAGTACCCATTGAAAAGTTTGAGGATGTGTGCATCATTTAAAAAAAAAAGGATAAATCAATTTCCCTTGCATCCCATAGTTTGTTTTCTTGTAGCTAACTAAGGAAACAAATAACACAGAAACAACCTTATTTTGTGCTCTTGGACCCTTTTCTGCAGCCTGGAGTTACATGGTATGAAAAAAAATAACTGTTTGCTGTGCCATGAGAAAGAGGAAGCACTTCAAGAATAGCATTAAATTCCAAACCCACCTTCTCTGAAAAGCAGCAGGTTATATTCAAGTAATCTTGCTGTCCTACAGATGCACATCTCTTTCCTGTTCAGTCTACAAAGGCCTTTTTCCATATTCCAGAAATGACAACTATTTCAGTGCAGTGGAAAGTGTTTGCGGAATGCTAGCTACTTATTATGATTACTTGAATGTCCAAAATACAGCGAGGAATGCTGTGGCAAGGATTTGGTCTGGAATTACTGTTGAGTAGCAAATTAAACATAAAGAGAGGGCCTGTATTAATTGAGAGTTCCTACATCCAATGTCAATTTCCCTGGATAACCTTAGTGCAAAACCGGATGTGTTTTTTAAAAGAAAATCTTTTTATTGGCTTTTCTCATATTTATAAACAGTTGTGTATATACATTACATTTTTCTTGCCTGCGCTAATTTACTTTATTTTACAGAGTGGTTTGTTGTGTCCTTCATTTAAATAAAAAACCTGGGGCGAAATTCTCCGGTATCGGTGCGATGTCCACCGACCGGCGCCAAAAACGACGCAAATCAGTCTGGCATCGCGCCGCCCCAAAGGTGTGGAATCCTCCGCATCTTGGGGGGCTGAGCCCTAACCTTGAGAGGCTAGGCCCGCGCTGGACTGATTTCCGCCCCGCCAGCTGGCGGAAGTGCCCTGCCAGCTGGCGCGGAAATGACATTGCCGGACGGCGAATGCGTGGGAGCGTTAGCGGCCACTCACGGCATCCCCGCGCATGCGCTGTGGAGGGAGTCTCTTCCGCCTCTGCCATGGTGGAGACAGTGGCGAAGGCGGAAGGAAAAGAGTTCCCCCATGGCACAATCCCGCCCGCGGATCGGTGGGCCCCGATCGCGGGCCAGGCCACCGTGGGGGCACCCCCCCAGGACCCCGGAGCCCGCCTGCACCGCCTTGTCCCGCCGGTAAGGTAGGTGGTTTAATCCATGCCGGCGGGACAGGCATTCTAGCAGCGGGACTTCGGTCCATCCGGGTGCCGGAGAATTCGGCAACCGGCGGGGGCGGGATTCATGCCAGCCCCCGGCGATTCTCCGACCCGGCGGGGGGTCGGAGAATCTCACCCCTGATCTTTTAAGTATGGAGCAAACAACCCGTCTGAACGAAGAACTTGCCAGAAACAAATTAATGCTTTAATTATGGGAAAGCTTGCAACCAATTACATGTGCCGATAACCGGTTTCTCACCTGGTTGTGTGTGTGGAGTTTGCACATTCTCTCCGTGTCTGCGTGGGTTTCCTCCGGTTGCTTCAGTTTTCTCCCACAGTCCAAAGTTGTGCAGTTTGGGTAAATTGGCCATGCTAATTTGCCCCTTCGTGTCCCAAGATGTATACGGTCGGTGGGGTTATTGGGATAGTTTCTAGCTAGGGTGCTCTTTCCGCATCAGTGCAGACCCGATGGGCTGAATGGATTCCTTCTGCAATGTAGGGATTCTATGATTCTTTATGTGTAACAAAGTGATGTGTGACAATGAGGTAGTCTCATTGCAGTATAACTGCAACCAGTATAAAGTGATGTTCAAACAGTCCCATCTGACCCAACCAATGAAGTCAACAATATATTGACTATCTCTAATATTAAATGTTCAGCTCTGTGTGCATATGATGGATCCATAGGATCATCTAGTATAAATTCCATAGATCATAGAATTTACAGTGCAGAAGAAAGCTATTCGGCCCATAGAGTCTGCACGGCCCTTGGAAAGAGCGCCCGACTTAAGCTCCGCCCTATTTCCGTAACCCAGTAATCCCACCTAACCTTTTTGGACACTGAGGGCAATTTTGCATGGCCAAAACATCTTTGGACTGTGGGAGAAAACCGGAGCACCTGGAGGAAACCCACGCCGACACGGAAAGAATGTGCAGACTCCACACACACACAGTGGCCCAAGCCGGGAATCAAACCTGGGACCCTGGAACTGTGAAGTAACGGTGCTAACTACTGTGCTATCATACCGTCCAAAGCAATTCTATATTTTATATGAATTTGCAACTTGTCATTGAACATTTTACAGTGTATGCTACGGATGCTGTGTTTAAGATCTTTTTGAGGCCAAGTCCTGTTAACCCCTCTCTGGCAGCTTTGTATATTAACGATGGATAAACTTATCTCTAGTCTTGGACTTGAATCTAATTGTCTTAAATCTCAATTTCCAACATCCTTACTTCTAGATTCATGCAAATGTAAGAACTGGGAGCAGGAGTAGACCACATAGCACCTCTGCTCCACTATTCAGTACGATCATAACTAACCGTCTGTCACAAGTAAACGTGCTCGCCCGCTCCCTATATCTCTTGATTCCCTGAAAGACTGAAAGTAAGCTTTAAATATACTCCATGATGGAGTATTCACAAACCTTACGGGGTAGACCATTCCAAAGATCCGCAAACCTCTTCAGTGCTGACATTTCTTCTTATGTCAGTGATAAAAGGTCCACTCATGTGCTGAGGCTGTTCATTCATGTTCTGGATTCCCCAGCTAGGGGAACCACCTCTTGTGTCTACCCGTTCAAACTCATTTAGCATCTTTACCTCTATTATTTAAAAAAGTATATTATATTCAACAAATTGCAGGACAACACAATAGTGATACAGCTTGTGAGCGCAATGGGTGTAGCACAAATCATGGGCTGGATTCTCCATCCCGCCACGCCACATTTCTGTCTCACCCAGCTGGCGGGATGCTCCGTTACGCAGGCTGTTAAATGGGGTTTCCCAATGTGGGGCAGCCCCATGCAGTGGGAAACTCCCCGGGCTGCCAGCAAAACGGAGAATCCAGCCCAATGTGTTTGGCAGTATTGTGAATGCTGCCCCCCCCCCCCCCCCCCCCCCCCCGTCTCTCCCCTCCCCTCTATTAAGCTCCAGAGCATGTAGACCCAAGTTACTCAACCCCTCATTATAGGTCAACCCTCTGAATCTCGGAACAAATCTAGTGAGCCTTTGCTGTACTGCTTTCAGTGCAACTACACCCTTCCTTAGTTTGGAGGTCAAAACTGACAGGTGCACTCTCACCAAAGTTCTATCGCAGCATGGCTTCTGTATTCCTGTACTCCAATCCTCTTGAAATAAAGGCCACTGTGCCATTTGTCTCCCTCATTGCTTGTTGTATCAGCGTGCTAACTTTCCAATCCTCAAGTACACCAATTCTCTCGACATTAACATTTCAATGTTTCACATATTTAAAAAATATTCTGCTTCATTCTTATGACCAAGGTAAATAACCTCATATTTCCTCATATTATACTCCCATCCATCACCTAGTTGTCCACTCATTTAGCATGCCTATATTTCTTTGCAGCCTCTGTGTGCTCCCCACGGTCTATATTCCGACCTAGCTTTGTATTGTCAGCAAACCTGGACATATTACTTGGATGAAGAAAACGAGCATCACTCATTGTAAATAACTTGAGGCCCCAGTGCTGATCCTTGCGGAAGTCCGCTTGTTACAGCCTACTAACTCGAAAATGCCTCCTTTATACCTGCTCATTGCTTCTTTCTGTCTGTTAACTAATCATTTTCTGTCTTTGGTCTCCTGGTACAAACCACAATTGGAAGTCACCCATTTCTGATGAATTGCGAAGACTGCCTTTTTTAAAACCTTTCTCTGCTCGGCTGATCATGAAAGCAGAATCAGAGATGCAATTAATGATTTTTCCTATTATTCTGTGTACTTTCCAGATGGGTTGGCAGAAGCTTAATTCAGTTTGTTTTATGTACAAAACTTAATCGTGGATTCATGTTTTGAAGTGAATGCAAAAATATTTTTTCACTTGTTTGCTAACAGGCTGTTGTAAATTTGTGTTTGCAGTGTTTATCTGCTCAATAACACTTCCATGTGTAATTTGTCTAACTACAAAGTCTTGAGCATTAAATGTGAGGGCTGTTAGTAAGGTGATTTTCATAGTTCTGAGAGAATATATATATACACAGTGAATAGGCTGATAAAGACTTGAATGATCGAAGTGATCATGGTGCAAATGGTCAAATCCTCTTTCTTCATGTTGTGTCCTTGGTGAGACCATACTATCACAATGGGGCAAATAGAAGAGGCAGACCCTAAGTACTACCTCAGCTGATATGGGACCCACATTGTTGATGCTACTGAGCACATACTCCAACCAACTGAGCTAACCGGCCTGACTGCTAAATTTATCACAACTCGCATGATCTAAATGTCAATCAACAGAAAATTTTAAGTGATGTGAATAAAACTGGTTGGAAGGTAATTGGAACAATGCAGTGGCTCAAGAAGGGGGCATCACCGCCAACACCCTGAGCAATTAGGGATGGGAAATACATGCTGGCCTCGCCAGTGATGCCCACATCCCATTTAAGACTGTTAAGTAATGGGTTAAGAGATATTGCAATTAGTTGTCTCACTTATGTTAAGTATCCATTAATTGACACTGATATGTAAAGGGGCTTCAGGGAGCCTCTTGTCAGGTGATGTCTAGTGAGAGTTTTGTGCAAAGGCAGTTGGAATGAAATAAATGGGTGTTTGTGAAAAAGGAACAGAACTTTAGACTCTTCATATCACAGCAACTAAAACGTCTAACAATTGGTAGCAGAGGATGGTTGCTGTGTAAATGTGAAGGGTTGAACGATACAACTTTTCCAGATCAAACCAAGGACTGAGTGAGAAAAGAAGAAAAAAAAAAGGGATATATGGCTGAACCGAGGATAAAGATGGCTGGATATGACTATACTCCCTTATTTTCTGAAAGGGAATCGTACGACCAATGGAGAAGTGCAGTAGTTATGTGGACTAAGGTAACTGCTTTGGGAAAGAGAAAACAAGGTATGGCATTGGCTCTTTCTCTACCATATGGCAGTAAAATCCAAAACAGTGCTTTCTGAGCTGGAATTGGAAGAGTTAGATTCAGAAGAAGGTCTGGAGACTTTATTACATTATATGGATATGATTTATAAGAAAGATGACTTGTTAAGTGCGTATGAAGCATGGTCGGATTTTGATAAGTTCCGGAAAATGGAGGCTATCTCCATGAAAGACTATATAATGGAATTTGGCAGACTATATAAAAGGCTGCAGAAACACAACCTGGAATTTCCACAGTCTGTGCTGGCCTTTAAATTAGTTGACTGTGCTAGAGTGAGCAACATGGATAGGCTCCTGGTTTTAACAGGAGTTCAGTTTAATGATAAGGATACCTTATTCGAACAGATGACAAAAGCTTTACAAATGTTTCTGGGGAAACATTCGATTCCGATGGCTCTGATGACCCAAATAGGTCAGCCTGCAATAAGGCAGAATATGGAAGATACACGACTAACAGGATGGCGATCGTATGGCTACAAACAGGGCTCAAGACTATAGAAGGAGACCGAGACAAGGAAATTATGAAGACAGAAACCCAGTTAGAACCTACAATAGGAAGATGAACCCCAGAAATGCACGGGGCATGATAAATCGATGTGACTCTCAATACCATTATGCTTTCAACTGTCCAATTCGTTATGATAGAGTGTTTGAAGCAACACATGACACGGAAGAGTCAGAAGAGGAAAAAGATAGTGACCAGAAAGAAGGCATTGTCCTATTGACGAGCAGTTTTACGCCGGTAATGAGAGTGTTGGTTGCAGAATCCTTCAACTGTGCTGTATTGGACAGTGGCTGCACATCTACTGTGTGGAATTGACTGGTTAAAATGTTACCAGGACTCTTTGAATGCTGAAAATCGTAACAAGGTTAAGGAATTTAAAAGTTCCACAAGTTTCAGGTTTGATGATGATAGTACTCTGAAGTCGCTGAAAAGAGTGGTGGTCCCTTGAAATATTGCCTGAGTGAATCATTTCATTAGCACAGATGTTATATCAAGTGAGATACCTTTGCTTCTGAGCAGACCGTCGATGAAGAAAGCACACATGAAACTGGATATGGAACAGGATAAGGCAACAGTTTTTGGAAAGACGGTGGACTTACAATTTACACAGTCGGGACGCTATTGTATTCCATTACTGACAAATAATATTTCAAGTAGAATGGTTAAGGATGTGTTAATGACAGTTGAAAATGGGACATTTGCTGATAAAAAGCTTGTGGTATTAAAACTGCATAGGCAATTTGCACATCCGTCCCCTCGGAGGCTGAAAAATTTATTAAAGGATGCAGGGGTAAGGGATGACGACTATACTAAACCGATAGAACAGATTAGTGACCGCTGTGAAGTTTGTAGGAAGTACAGAAAGCACCAGCACGACCGATAGTAACCATACCTTTGGCCAGGAATTTTAACGACATTGTGGCCATGGACCTTAAGATCTGGGATAAAGCAAATAATATATTTATTTTGCATTTTGTAGATTTAGCAACCAGATTTAGTCAATCAACGATTGTACGAAGTAAAGAAAAGAGAGTAATTCTGGATCAAATCGTGGAAAAATGGATAGGGACAGGAATGGGTCCACTGGCAAAATTCCTTACGGACAATGGGGGAGAATTTGCTAATGATGAGTTTAGGGATATGTGTGAAAACATGAATATCAGAGTTATGAATACGGCTGCAGAAAGCCCATTTCGTAATGGTGTCTGTGAAAGAAATCATGCTGTCATCGATGACATGCTTCGGAAAATTTTAGCAGATCGACCAAATTGCAGGCTAAATTCAGCTTTAGCATGGACAGTACATGCAAAGAATTCATTGCAGATGGTTGGGGGTTATAGTCCTTATCAATTAGTGTTTGGTAGAAACCCTAAAATTCCGTCTATTTTAGATGACCAGCCTCCAGCTTGGGAGGAGACTACAATTAGCTGTGGAGGAACACAACACTTCTGTTGAATTAGAACAGGCCATTTTTCCGAAAGGGCAACTGCCAAATGTTGGTACAAAAGTGACATACTTGCCTGAAGGGTCTAGTCAATGGAAGGATGCAACTGTTATTAGTAGAGCAGGGAAGGCCGCTGGAAAGTATAAACATTGGTTGAATGTACAGCATTCAGGGGAAGGAGCCAAGATAATTGATTGGAAAAACGAAGTTCAAAGATGGAGGGCACAGAAACGCAGTGCCAGTTCAGATAGTACATCGGATAGTGAACAGGTCCACAGGAAAATATCGAGAACTATTGAAAGGACATCCCACAGCAGAAGGGAAAGATCAAGCAGTAGCAGTACAGAACAAGATACCAGGCGGGAGAGGGGACGTAGTTTATCAAGATCTCGGAACATGAGTAAGACTACGAACACTAATAGGAGTAGAAGCCCACATGCACGTGACATTTTGGTGGCTTCAAATAAATTAGATGAAAAAGTTATCAAAGAAGCTAAACAGCAAGAATTGCATAGTTGGAGTGAATTTGGGGTATACACGGAAGTACCGGATAGGGGACAAAGCTCTATCTCACAGTTGGATTTGCACGGAAAAGGTTCTTCTGGATGGAATTTATAAGGCAAAGGCCAGGCTTGTGGCAAGGGGATTTGAAGAAAACTTAGAAGATCAGGATTTAAGGGTAGATTCACCTACAGCAGGAAAGGTTATTTTAAAGATATTCTTGGCTCTATTAGCCACAAAGGCATGGGAATGCAAATCTATAGATATAAAAGCTGCCTTTTTGCAGGGGCATCAGCTCCAGAGAGACATTTTTCTCCGTCCTAAAGGAGCAGCTAACACAGAAGGGGTGCTCTGGAAGTTGAACGAATGTGTGTATGGATTAAATGATGCATCTAGAGTCTGGTATTTTTCGGTAAGGTCAGTTTTGTTAAAGTTAGGCTATTGCCAATTGAAAGCAGATACTGCAATGTTTTACTGGCACTATAAAGGAAATCTTTCTGGCATTTTTATGATGCATGTCGATGATTTTTTGTGGGGCGGGACTAGTGATTTTGAAGCTCTTGTAATCTCTGTTTTGAGGAAAGAATTCAGGATTGGAAGTCAGGCTTCCGGTGCATTTAAATATATTGGACTGGAAATTGGACAGACTAAGTTAGGGGCAACTTTACGTCAGCAACCTTATTTGGGAAGCATCACCCCAATAGCAATTAGTTGTGGCTGAGTTTTACAAAAAGACGCAATGGTTTCAAAGATAGAAAAAGAGCAACTGCAAAGTTTAATTGGGCAACTGAACTGGCTAGGTAGACAGACTAGACCGGACGTGAGTTTTGATGTCTTAGAGTTGAGTACAAAAATGAATGATCCCAAAGTGGAAGACATAATAAGAGCAAATAAAGCATTGGCCAAACTAAAAATGCAGGAGCATGTTTTGAAATTCCTGGTTTAGGTGACCTTAGGCACTTGAAACACATAGTTTATAGTGATGCGTCCTACACAAATCTATGTGTTGGGGTTTCAAGCGCAGGATGTTGTATAATTTTCCTTTTGGGGAACAATGGTAAATGTTGCCCGCTTGTGTGGGAAACAAAGAAAATAAGGAGAGTGGTAAAAAGCACTTTGGCTGCTGAGATTTTAAGCCTTGTAGAGGCGGTGGATATGGCCTTTTATATAAGTATGATATTGACAGAAATTTGGGGATTAGGGGATTTGGGTAATATACCTATTGACTGTCACATTGACAAAAAATCCCTGTGGGAAAATGTGCACTCTACAAAAAGTGTCAATGAAAAGAGGTTACGGATAGACATCGCAAGTTTGAAGCAGATGTTGGATAGAGGGAAAATAACAAAAATTAAATGGGTCGACAGGAGCTATCAACTGTCAGACTTTTTTTTCGAAAAGAGGGGCGAGTTCACAGAAACTTTTGGGTATTGTTAATGAAGGGCACTTGTTTCTGTGACTGATTTCTTTTCTTTCTCATCCCAAAAAAAAGGGAGAGAAATCATGTGTGTTTTTGAGTTTCTTGAAATTTTGTTTTCACCTAATTATTATTTTTTTCTCTAAGGAAGGGGAGGCTGTTAAGTAATGGGTTAAGAGACATTGCAATTAGTTGTCTCATTTATGTTAAGTAACCATTAGTTGACAATGATATGTAAAGGAGCTTCAGGTGGCCTCCGTCAGGTGATGTATAGTGAGTGTTTTGTGCAAAGGCTGTTGGAATGAAATAAATGGGTGTTTGTGAAAAAGGAACAGAACTTTAGACTTTTCATATCACAGCAACTACATGTCTAACAAAGAATAGTTTTAACAAACTATTGCAATGGCACATGCATGGAATTTCTGTCCAACCTCAGTGTAAGATATTTTTGTTTCCATCAAGATTTCAATAAAGTTGAAGATTGAGTGTCTTGTGTTTCTATGTATTGTTCACTCAGTGATAAAAACCATTGCTGAATGTATCCATTTAGTCTTTCTAAACCGAGCTATGTCTGGGCAGCATTTTGAACTTCATAATTGCTTGGATGCTTCGGGTCTGTTACTAGTTTACCAACTTTTATAACCTTTTTGTGCTGGATGAGAATAAAAGCTTGTTCCCCTGCCGCATTCTAAAAGGTGGTGTGTGTTGTGACCTGCTGAGTATTTCCAGCATGTTTTGCTTTTATTTCCACTTTCTGGCACCTGCAGTATATTTGCTTTTGTGGTATTTTGAAAGTTCTCAGTTGGATCACTAACTTCAGTACTTGGCCAAGCACTATGATCTTGCTCTGATAAGGAGAAAGAATGGAAAGCTAATTGAGCCAAATCTACCCCGTTAAAGGTGGCATGAGTTGGGTAGTGGGAGCAACACTAATGATAGGAGTATCATTAATAACCTGGATATTTCCCCCCAGTCTATTTTAAATATATTCATCTCAAAGAGACAGGCTGGTACCTATGGAGGATTTAAAGGGGATGAGCAAATTTAGCATCAATTCTTCTTTCATGGAATATATTTCTTAGCATATATTGAGTTCTCAAGGTGGCTGTGCCTGATGACCGGCAAAAGGTTGGCTCTGCTGAGTGTTGCATCTCAGCTGTTGGCAGAGCAGTCTGGCTCAACTGGCTTTGTGGCACCAGGACTGACAGTGGATTGGTGAGGCGACATCTCGAATACTGCGTGCAATTTTAGTCTCCTTATTTAAGGAAGGATGTAACTGTGTTGGAGGCATTTCAGAAGAGGCTTACTAGATTATAACCTGGAATGAGCTGGTTGTCATGTGAGGAAAGATTGGACAGACTGGTCTCATTTCCACTGGAGTTTAGAAGAGTGGGTGGTGACATGATTGAAATGCATAAAACACAGCATGGTCTTGACAAGGCATATATGGAAAGCATGTTTCCACTTGTGAATGAGTCCAGAATTAGAGGCACTATTTGAAATGGGGGGCGGGGAGGGGGGGGGTCACCCTTATCAGACAGAGATGAGGAGAAATATTTTCTCTGAGGGTTGTGCAGAAGACAGACAAGTCCCCGGGGCCTGATGGCCTACATCCTAGGGTATTGAAGGAAGTGGCAGCGGAGATAGAGGATCCATTGGTTATAATCCCAAATTCCCTGGACAAGGGAAAGGTTCTAGTGGATTGGAAAAATGCTAACATAACGGCCTTATTCAAAAAGGGAGGGCGGCAGAATGTGGGAAATTACAGACCAGTTGGTTTAGCATCTGTTGTTGTGAAATTGTTAGAATCAATTATCAAGGAAGTAATATCAGGACATTTGGAAAGTCAAAATGCTATCTATCAGAGTCAGCATGGTTTTATGAAGGGCAAATCATGTTTGACTAATTCGAAGATGTAACAAGCCAAGTAGATGATGGGGATCCTGTAGATGTAATATATCTGGACTTCTGGAAGGCAGTTGATAAGGTGCCACGCAGAAGGTTACTTCACGAGGTTAGATCACGTGGGATTAGGCGTAATGTATTAGCTTGGATAGAAGACTGGCTGGCGGACAGGAGACAGAGAGTCAGGATAAATGGGTCATTTTCTGGATGGCAAGATGTAACTAGTGGGGTGCCACAGGGGTTTGTCTTGTGGGCCCCAGCTATTTACAATATATATTAACGACTTGGATACAGGGATATAAGCTTCTATAGCCAAATTTGCAGATGACACAAAAGTAGGTTGGACAGTAAATTTCAATGTGGAAATAGGAAACTTACAAATGGATAAAGATAGGTTAGGAGAGTGGGCCAAAATGTGGCAATTGGAGTTTAACATGGATAAATGTGAGGTCATGCATTTTGGTTCGAAATATGGAAAGGCAACTTACTATCTAAATGGGGAGAGACTTTGGGGTGCTCCGTTGCATAGGGATCTGGGGGTCCTCGATCATGAGTCACAGAAAACTAGCATGCATGTACAGCAGATAATAAAGAATGTGAATGGAATAGAGTATAAAGATAAGGAAGTGTTGCAACTATACAAGGTATTGGTGAAACCACTGCAGCACAGTTTTGGTCCCATTATTTGAGGAAAGGTGTAGTGGCATTGGAGGAAGTTCAGAGGAAGTTCACTAGATTGATTCAGAGATGAGGGTTTGTTGTATGAGGAGTGATTGAACAGTTTAAGCCTACGTTCTCTCGAGTTTAGAAGAATGAGAGGAGATCAAATTGAGGTATATAAGATGATAAAAGATATGGATAAAGTAGACATGGAGCGGATGATTCCTCTTGTCGGGCATTCAAGGTCATAGTCTTAGGATAAGAGGTATCAAAGTTAAAACTAAGATGAGGAGAAACAACTTCTCCCAAAGGGTCGTGAACCTGCCGAATCCACTACCCCGGAGTGTGGTGGATGCGGGACAATAGTAAATTTAAGGAGGAATTAGACAGATTTGTAATTGGTAATGGGTTGAAGGGTTATGGAGAATGGGCAGGACATATAAGTTAGAGGTAGATAGAGAAGAATAGAAGGTTATTGGGGGTAGCTGACAATGTGAAACTTGAATCACTAACCGATTAGCAGTGATCTTATTGAATGGCACTGAGTTTGGCCAAATGGCCTACTCCTCCTATTTCATATGTTTGTATGTTGATATGGATGTGGCCACAATCCAGTAGAAGGTGTGCTGTGATCCTGAGGGAAGTTGGCATTCATCTCTTCCTTGGTGCCACTTTCACTTGCATGGGCTTGAGCCTCAACACTCAGATATGAGGAGAGAAGGGTAGAAAGGTGCTGTGACAATTGGGAAGCCTTTATGCATGCTTTCTCGCAAATATTGGAAGCTGCAGAAAATTGTGGAGTTCGGAGCGAACACATCAATTGGGAGTGAACTTTGATATATTGTCTGTCACGTTACATAACCCCCACCCTATCCCAGTCACCCTGACAGCCACACCATTGCACTTCACAATTTCTGGAATGGAACAATGCAACTAAGGTTCATATTTTAAAGGCTGGATTCTGGCAGTAGCATCCTGCTCTCTCTCATGGGGCAAGAACACAGTCTTGAGCTGTCCTTTGTTTCTTCTCTTGTTCCAGTAAACATGTGCTCATTGCATCGTCCAATGCAGACCCTTCTGTTAACTCTTCTGTTTCTGAAATGGAGTCAGTCATGGTGCCTTGCAGTTGTAGATCTTTCCTCCCCTCTCTCTACTGCTAAGGAACCTGGGACAATGGCAGAACATGGGAGGGAAAAAAAGGACAGGGAAAATAGTTGGTAACTAGAGACATCTGGTTAAATGATGAAAAATGAATGGTTGTAGGTCTAAGTACACAGTATGCCACTCTTCTTCCTGGCTCACCATCTGCATCTGCTCTTGATCTTCCTCTGCTCAGGAAATTCATTTCAAACTCCCCAGCAGATGTCAGCATTTCATAGAATCATAGAACTTACAGTGCAGAAGGAGGCCATTCGGCCCATTGAGTCTGCACCGGCTCCTGGAAAGAGCACCCCTTAAGCTCACACACCCTATCCCCGTAGACCAGTAATCCCACCTAACTTGAGGTCAATTTAGCATGGGCAATCCACCTAACTTGAACATCTTTGGACTGTGGAAGGAAACTGGAGTACCCGGAGGAAACCCATGCAGACACTGGGAGAACGTGCAGAGTCCGCACACAGTTACCCAAGCCTGGAATAGAACCTGGGACCCAGGAGCTGTGAAGCCACTGTGCTACTGTGCCACCCCGTGAAACTAGGAAGACCATCCTCTGGCGAGGGTCTTCTCCCTGCAACATTGTGTGCTGTTTTGGCATGTAGGAGGATTGGAACGCATTTGTAAGTGACGTACGGCATATCTGAACATTTGTTAAAGCAGATAGTTTGTCCTGTGTTAAAACCAGCAGCAGATGTGTGCAAGGGAGGCTATTAATAATAGTGCGAACAGTGGCAATGCCAGAGTTTGAAAGTGTCAGCAGGAGGAGGACGAGTATTGCAATGGTTGGATGGGAGGAATGTGAAACCTGAAGGTCAGGATTTTCATTCACGTTGTTGCAGTAATGTAAAATGAGGCTGTGTTTGCAGTGATGGGGGTACGAATTTAGTAGCCAAGTCATTGAATTCCTTTCTAAACATGTGATGGCCCTCATGAGGACCATGGAGGATCGCTGATTGATGTCCACGTGTGCTTTGTAAAATCGAGTTGCCGTGATGAGCTGCCGAAGGCCTGGCCTAGCTTAGGGAGTCATTAGAGGGACCTTTAAATGTAGCTGCCAGACCATGACCGACAGTTCCTGATAGTCATGGACTGGGACATTTGTTTTGTGTGCCGCAGTAGCGACTTTATTTTCAATTTAAAATAAACCAGTTTGGCCTTTCACTCCGTGCCTCCTGGAATTGGTATAGTACAGTTTGGGTCCAAGAGGCTAATTTTCAGGCACTCCCATGCCGTGTAACTTCGGAGCATCCCACCCTGGCAGTGTGGCTTGTCCGCCTTTATTACCCAAAGGGAACAGCATATTCTTCCTCCTGCCAAAGTACGTCATTGAACGTTTCAGGGCATTATCAACAACTGGGGTGTTTTTCCAGTCAATTTGTTTAGCCTCGGCTCCACAATTAATACTGCACCGCCCCTCTTAACAGGTGCACATCATGCGGAGGCGGAGTGAGTGAATCACTCCAAGGATAACTTCACTCCCTCTCGGCCGTCCCCTGTCCAATTAGCAGCAGAGTTCACACTGACAGTTTGCCGACCTATTTTTAGTGAGACACAAACCTGCAAAACTATCTCATGTTGACGTCAGTGAGCTTGTGACGTAGTGACTCATTCAATTTGTGTCTGCTTTGGGCAAAAATGGAAAATCTCGCTTTTGGTTGCATTTTAAAGCTCCACCCAGTGGCCTGACTAGAACTGCAAGCACTTGTTGATTTTGGACAATTGAATTAACCACCAGATAACTGGCAACTAATTTGCTGCGAACTGTTAATACAGAGCAGTATTTAATTTTTACAAATATTTTACTGAGTGGTGAAATATTTTAAATGCCAGCAAGAAATAACAAGAATGGAAAACATATGCGCTGTAGCTAAATAGGATTTTTAACTGTTGTAACTTTGTTTAAATATTGTTTAAAATCAGATCCCACTAAGTTCCCTCTTAGCTCCAAGGTATTGGCTGGTGTGAAACACAGCCACGCTGACCAGCAGGTTCCAAGTTCAATCTTGCTCGGTATGTGCTGTGCTGCCTGATCTTGGCCAGTGCAACATTTGCGATCTTCCTGATTCAACATTGTTGCCATCAGCTTTGGATTATAACCACTGATCCCCTACCCCCCTTTTTCTTTGTATCGTAGTGTGCTGGTAATGGTTCTACTGCTGCCGTTTCCAGCTGCTTTATAACCGTTATTTGTTTCTTTACTTCCATTACCACCCCCTTTCGCGTTGCACCATTAGACATAGGAGCAGAATTAGGCCACGCGGCCCATCGAGTCTGCTCCGCCATTCAATCATGGCTGATATTTTTCTCATCCCCATTCTCCTGCCTTCTCCCCATAACCCCTGATCCCCTTATTAATCAAGAACCTATCTATCTCTGTCTAAAACACACTCCGATTTGGTCTCCACAGCTTTCTGCGGCAAAATATTCCATAGATTCACCACCCTCTGGCTGAAGAAATTCCTCCTCATCTCTGTTTTAAAGGATGGTGTCCTCTGGTTTCAGTTTTTCCTACAAGTGGAAACATCCTCTCCACGTCTACTCTATCCAGACCTTGCAGTATCCTGTAAGTTTCAATAAGTTCCCCCCTCATCCTTCTAAACTCCAACGAGTACAGACCCAGAGTCCTCAACCGTTCCTCATACTGATGTGTTAGGCAGGTTGGTTCGGTGTGGACTGCACTCGATGCAGGGAAGTTAGAAACAGACGTCTAACACAGGAGAAGACCCAACACTGGTTTATTCAACTAGATGAATTGCTGTACATATTCAGCTGTGGGTCGACACTATACTGATCTTTTTTTTAAAGAAATATTTTAATTTTAATTTTTACATATTTTCACCAAAACCCCCCCTTACTGAAAAAAGAAAAACAAAGAACACATAAATAAACATCTTACAACTACATCACGAATTCCCCCAATATACAAACCCCTCATGAAGCAATAATAAACACAGTACACCTCCCCCACCCCCTCTGGGCTGCTGCTGACCACCCCCTAACGCCCCGCTAGGAAGTCTAGGAACGGTTGCCACCGCCTGAAGAACCCTTGCACAGACCCTCTCAAGGCAAATTTTACCCACTCCAATTTAATGAACCCTGCCATGTCGCTGATCCAGGCTTCCACGCTCGGGGGCCTCGCATCCTTCCACTGTAGCAGAATTCTCCGCCGGGCTACCAGGGACGCAAAGGTATACCGGCCTCTTTCGCCTCCTGCACTCCCGGCTCGTCCGATACCCCAAATAGTGCTAACTCCCAGCTCAACTCAACCCGGGTGTTCACCACCCCAGACACCATCCTCGCAATACCCCTCCAGAACCCATCCAGCGCCGGGCACGCCCAGAACATATGGGTATGATTTGCTGGGCTCCCCGAGCACCTCCCACACCTGTCTTCCACCCCAAAGAACCTGCTCAGCCTCGCCCCTGTCATATGCGCTCTGTCTCCCCAAGCTCCTCCTCCCATTTACCCTTTAGCTTCTCCACCGAGGTCTCCTCCTCCTCCTGCATCTCCTGGTAGATCGCCGAGACCCTGCCCTCTCCAACCCACACCCCCGAGAGCACCCTATCCTGGATCCTGAGTGCTGGAAGCAGCGGGATCTCCCTCACCTGCCATCTTACAAATGCCCTTACCTGCATTTACTTGAAGGCATTTCTGGGGGGAAGCCCGGACTTTTCCTCCAGCACCCCAAGGCTCGCAAACGTCCCATCTCAAAACAGGTCCCCCATCCTTCCAACTCAGGAACCCTCCATCCATTCTCCCCGGGACGAACCGATGGTTCTCCCGGATCGGGGACCAAACCAAAGCCTCTACCTCACCCCTGTGCCGCCTCCACTGCCCCCAAATTTTCAAAGTCGCCGCCGCCACCGGACTCGTGGCGTACCTAGTCGGCGGGAGCGGCAGCGGTGCTGTCACCAGCGCTCCCAGACTCGTGCCCATACAGGACACCATCTCCAGCCTCTTCCACGCCGCTCCCTCCCCCTCCATTACCCACTTGCGTATCATCGCCACATTGGCAGCCCAGTGATACCCACACAGATTAGGTAACGCTAACCCTCCTCTGTCCCTACTCCGCTCCAGAAACACCCTTCTCACTCTCGGGGTCTTTTTTGCCCACATGAATCCCATGATGCTCCTACTGACCCGCTTAAAAAAGGCCTTAGGGATCAGGATGGGGAGGCACTGGAATATAAAAAGGAACCTCGGGAGCACCGTCATTTTCACCGACTGTACCCTACCCACCAAGGAGAGTGGCAGCATATCCCACCTTTTAACTCCTCCACCATCTGCTCCACCAGCCTCGTCAAATTGAGCTTGTGTAGGGCCCCCCAGCTCCTGGCCACCTGGATCCCCAGGTACCGAAAACTCCTTTCCGCCCTCTTCAGTGGAAGCTTGTCTATCCCCCTTCCCTGGTCCCCTGGGGTGTACCACGAAGAGCTCACTCTTCCCCACGTTGAGCTTATACCTGGAAAAGTCCCCAAACTCCCTGAGGATCCGCATCACATCCGGCATCCCCCCCCCCCACTGGGTCAGCCACATACAGTAACAGGTCATCGGCATACAACAAAACACGGTCCCCCCCCCCCCCCTCTCGACCAGCCCTCTCCAGTTCCTGGACTCCCTTAGAGCCATAGCCAAAGGCTCAATTGCCAATGCAAATAGCAAGGGGGATAGGGGGCACCCCTGCCTCGTGCCCCGGTACAGCCAAAAGTTTTCCGACCTCCTCCGATTCGTGGCCACACTCGCCACCGGGGCTTTGTAAAGTAGCCTCACCCAACTAATGAACCCTCCACCGAACCCAAACCACCTCAACACTTCCCAAAAGTACCCCCACTCCACCCTATTGAAGGCCTCCTCCGCGTCCATCGCCGCCACTATCTCCGCTTCCCCCTCCACTGCAGGCATCATGATTACGTTAAGGAGCCTCCGCACATTGGTATTCAGCTGCCTTCCCTTAACTAAACCCGACTAAACTACAATCTTCTACACTTCCTGGGTCCGTATCCCTTTATTCCCATCCTATTCATGTATTTGTCAAGATGTCCCTTAAATGTCACTCTCGTCCCTGCTCCCACCACCTCCTCCGGCAGTGAGTTCCAGGCACCTACTACCCTCTGTGTAAAACTTGCCTCGTACATCTACTCTAAACCTTGCCTCTCGCACCTTAAACCTATGCCCCCTAGTAATTGACCCCTCTACCCTGGGGAAAAGCCTCTGACTTGCCACTCTGGCTATGCCCCTCATAATTTTGTAGACCTCTATCAGGTCGCCCCTCAACCTCCGTCGTTCCAGTGAGAACAAACCGAGTTTATTCAACCGTTCCTCACAGCTAATGCCCTCATACCAGGCAACATCCTGGTAAATCTCTTCTGCACCCTCTCTAAAGCCTCCACATCCTTCTGGTAATGTGGCGACCAGAATTGAACACTATACGCCAAGTATGGCCTAACGAAGGTTCTATACAGCTGCAACATGACTTGCCAATTTTAATACTCAGTGCTCCGGCCAATGAAGGCAAGCATGCCTTCTTGACTACCTTCTCCACCTGTGTTGCCCCTTTCAGTGACCTGTGGACCTGTACACCTAGATCTCCCTGACTTTCAATACTCTTGAGGGTTCTACCATTCACTCTATATTCCCTACCTGCATTATACCTTCCAAAATGCATTACCTCACATTTGTCCGGATTAAACTCCATCTGCCATCTCTCCGCTCAAGTCTCCAAACAATCCAAATCCTGCTGTATCCTCTGACAATCCTCATCGCTATCCGCAATTCCACCAACCTTTGCGCCGTCTGCAAACTTATTAATCAGACCAGTTACATTTTTCTCCAAATCATTTATATATACTACGAACAGCAAAGGTCCCAGCACTGATCCCTGCTGAACACCACTAGTCACAGCCCTTCAATTAGAAAAGCACCCTTCCATTGCTTACTCTCTGCCTTCTATGACCTAGCCAGTTCTGTATCCATCTTGCCAGCTCACCCCTGATCCCATGTGACTTCACCTTTTGTACCAGTCTACCATGAGGGACCTTGTCAAAGGCCTTACTGAAGTCCATATAGACAACATCCATTGCCCTACCTGCATCAATCATCTTTGTGACCTCTTTGGAATAACTCTATCAAGTTAGCGAGACACGACCTCCCCTTCACAAAACCATGCTGCCTCTCACTAATACGTCCATTTGCTTCCAAATGGGAGTAGATCCTGTCTCGAAGAATTCTCTCCAGTAATTTCCCTACCACTGATATATGGCTCACCGGCCTGTAGTTCCCTGGATTATCCTTGCTACCCTTGTTAAACAGAGCAACAACATTGGCTATTCTCCAGTCCTCTGGGACATCACCTGAAGACAGTGAGGATCGAAAGATTTTTGTCAAAGCCTCAGCAATTTCCTCTCTAGCCTCCTTCAGTATTCTGGGGTAGATCCCATCAGGCCCTGGGGACTTATCGCCCTTAATATTTTTCAAGACGCCCAATACCTTGTCTTTTTGGATCTCAATGTGACCCAGGCTATCTACACACCCTTCTCCAGACTCAACATCCACCAATTCCTTCTCTTTGGTGAATACTGATGTAAAGTATTCATTTAGTACCTCGCCCATTTCCTCTGGCTCCACACACAGATTCCCTTGCCTATCCTTCAGTGGGCCAACCCTTTCCCTGGCTACCCTCTTGCTTTTTATGTATGTGCAAAAAGCCTTGGGATTTTCCTTAACCCTATTTGCCAATTACTTTTCGTGACCCCTTCTAGCCCTCCTGACTCCTTGCTTAAGTTCCTTCCTACTTTCCTTATATTCCACACAGGCGTTGTCTGTTCCTAGCCTTCTAGCCCTGACAAATGTTTCTTTTTTCTTTTTGACGAGGCCTACAATATCTCCCGTTATCCAAGGTTCCTGAAATTTGCCGTATATATCCTTCTTCCTCACAGGAACAAGCTGGTCCTGAATTCCTTTCAACTGACACTTGAAAGCCTCCGACGTGTCAGATGTTGATTTACCCTCAAACATCCGCCCCCAATCTAGGTTCTTCAGTTCCTGCCTAATATTGTTAGAATTAGCCTTCCCCCAGTTAAGCACATTCACCCTAGGACCACTCTTATCCTTGTCCACCAGCACTTTAAAACTTACTGAATTGTGATCACTGTTCCCGAAATGCTCCCCTACTGAAAATGCGACCACCTGGCCGGGCTCATTCCCCAATACCAGGTCCAGTACAGCCCCTTCCCTAGTTGGACTGTCTACATATTGTTTTAAGAAGCCTTCTTGGATTCTCCGTACAAACTCTGCCCCGTCTAAGCCCCTAGCACTAAGTGAGTCCCAGTCAATATTGGGGAAGTTGAAGTCTCCCATCACAACAACCCTGTTGTTTTTACTCTTTTCCAAAATCTGTCGACCTGTCTGCTCCTCTATCTCCCGCTGGCTGTTGGGAGGCCTGTAGTAAACCCCCAACATTGTGACTGCACCCTTCTTATTCCTGATCTCTACCCGTATAGCCTCACTGCCCTCTGAGGTGTCCTCCCGTAGTACAGCTATGATATTCTCAAACTTCCAGTTGCGGCTATGCGGAGCTAAGTCGCACATTCGGCAGCTCCCACTAAAAATGGACTTTTGGGCTCTTTTCAGGGCCCCCAATGGCACTTTTTCGACGTTTCCCGGTGTGGGAAGGAAATTGCAATAGGTCCCCGACAGTGTATGGCTTGGACCAGGAGCGGGGCGACTAAAAAAAGTGGTGGTGAACCCAAAGAAGGTGCAAGGGAAGAAGAGCAAAATGGCGGCGGGCGTGGCCAATCCACCTACACTGCATATTTTTGGGTTGTGGGGGTGAGACCCATGGAGGCACAGGGAGAATGTGTAAACTCCACACGGACAGTGACCCGGGTCCTCGGCGCTGTGAGGGGCGAACACATTTAACAAAAGTAAACTAAATTACCTCCAGCGTGAACTAATATACAGATTTTGTTTGGTGATGTATCATAATTACCTATTCCATCTAATTAACAGAAATATTATTGACACTTGAGTCGAAGTGACAACATGTCTTCTATTTGGTTGTGTGACGTAAATGACAGTGTGCAAAGCTTAGCTCCATTTACAATAATGATATAATGGACAGACATACTATATTCTTCTAAACTTCTAAAAGGCTAGATTTTTGGAAATACAAGATGCACTATTCAGATAGGCCTTAGGCCTGTTTCATTTATATGTGTCAACTGTTCAAACTGGTTTCACCAGTTTGATGTGAAATATAGGCTTAATCTCAAAAAGCCACAGCCGTGTTTAGTGAGTTCAAACAGTAGGTTTGTTGCAGACTGTATGTCTGTGTTGTCTACCTTGCATTAAAGAAGATAAAAATAAATGCTATCCTTTTGAGCGAGATTCTCCCATGGTGAACAAAAAGAAGCATTTATACCAGCCCATCTTCATTAGCTGATGGAAGGGATTTGCAGTGTTCGCGGTATTTCATAACAGGTACTGGCACATTGCCAGACAAAGCACGGCTGCTGTTGTAAGGCTTCTCCTTCAGCTTTCCATAGCACTGTCAATGAAGGAGAGGAGCACATGAAAGGTTTCTTCGGGATTCTGTGAGGAATACACCTTCTATTCGTAGCAGAGAAAGTGGGTCCTGACTTTTGATAGATTGTATTGCTTTTGGGATTGTGCGCTACTGGGACACTGCAAGCTTTTCTTCTTTTGAGTGGCGGAGGCAGAATGCTGGGACGATTTGGATTTTCAGGTCTGCTACCTCAGGTTGCACATGCTTTCTCTCAAGTACAAGACAGGTGTGTATAAAGACTGGCATGCTGAAGGATTCCATTAATGACTGTTATTTTCACTCAAGGTCAAACATAGAACAAATTTTGTCTTGTGAAATTTGTGCATGTCCTGGCTTGTATTTTGTAGATTTATCACATTGATAAATTTAGAATGATTTAACCCATTCTTTTAAAGAGATTTAATTAATCTGACGGGAGTAGACTTGTGACTTGAACTATCTAATTAATGTGGTAGGTGCAAGCCAGAGTATGATAATTACAGGGTCCAAGGCATTTGTATAGATGCTATATTATTATCAAGTAATTTTAACTGACTTGCACAGATCTGTTTTCGAGACAATGGCCACCATATAAAATCTATGCAAGCACTCATTGTTTATAAAAGCAAATTCTGTCTTTTCCTGTTGATTGATTATTATAGTTAAAGGGTTCCATATAATAATTTTGAAATGTTGGCAATAAGCAGTGCTGTTTCGGACTGAGGAATAATGGTCCATACTCACTGTTAGACCTTGAAATTGCTGACATCCAGCTTTCAGTTAACTCCTATTTACACCAACTGGCCACTGTTCCATGCCTGAAGTAGAATGTTTGCAATTTTGACCCCAAGCTGAGATTCCTACCCTTAATAGTTTGCATCATAATCTACTTCCTTCCATCTCTGTCATGTCACCCACTCTTGCCACAGTTAAGTAACAGCAATAGCAAGATTGCTTTTATGTAGCACCTTTAACAGAATAAAATATCTCAGTGCTCTTCACAGGAGTATTATCCAACAGAATTTGACACCGTACAGGTGACCAAAAGCGTCATCAAAGGGGGATGATTTTAGGAGTGTCTTAAAGGAGGAAGGTGAGGTGGGAAAGGTTTAGGAAGGGAATTCATGAGCTTCAGACATGACTGTCAATGGGAGAAATAATTAAACCTCGGAAAGGACCAGGACCTGGTTGAATTTGCAGCATGAGAATGGCCAGTGAGCACAGGGATGATGGTGATGGAAAGTGGCACTAGTTAGGACATGGGCAGCAGAGTTTTTCTTGGCCTTTAGTCTAGAGAGGGTGCAAGGCGGCACGGTAGTACAATGGTTAGCACTGTTGCTTTACAGCACCAGGGACCCGGGTTCGAATCCCGGCCTGGATCACTACCTGTGTGAAGTCTGCACCTTCTCCCCGTGTCTTCGTGGTCTTCCTCCGGGTGCTCCAGTTTCCTTCCACAAGTCCCGAAAGACCTGCTCGTTAGGTGAATTGGACATTCTGAATTTTCCCTCCGTGTACCCAACAGGCACCGCAACTTCATTGCAGTGTTAATGTAAGCTTACTTGTGACACTATTAAAGATTATTATTATTAAGGTGGAATGCCAGCTAGCAGATGCTGCTGACATCCTAAAGTATGCTTCCACCACATCAGAGTTTATTCTAGGCCATGTTCTCGTGTTCAAACTTCCATCCTCCAGCTTGCATAAGGTTCCTTTTGTCTGGACCCCAGTTGCCCATATCCTAACCTATATCAAACTCTGCTTCCAATCCTCTGAACAACATCAGTTCCTGTCCACTGATGCCTCAACTTAGAAATGTTATCCTGTTGTTTAAAAATAACTCCGCGTCAGCCCTTCAATTAGTGTGGCTCACTAATCTCCACTTCCCATCACAACCATCTATCCCTCAAGACCATTCTTCTGTCTCTCACATCTTGCATTGCCCCACCATTGATAGGTGTGCTTTTAGCCCTCTAGGCCTAGCACTGTGGAATTTCCACCCGAACCCCTTCTGTCTCATCACTGTTTTCTTTTTCTTTCAGATTACATAGAACATACAGTGCAGAAGGAGGCCATTCGGCCCATCGAGTCTGCACCAACCCACATTAATCCCTCACTTCCACCTTATCCCCGCAACCCAATAACCCCTCCCAACCCTTATGGACACTACGGGTAATTTAGCATGGCCAATCCACCTAACCTGCACGTCTTTGGACTGTGGGAGGAAACCGGAGCACCCGGAGGAAACCCACGCACACACGGGGAGAACGTGCAAACTCCGCACAGACAGTGACCCAGCGGGGAATCGAACCTGGGGTCCTGGCGCTGTGAAGCCACAGTGCTAATCACTTGTGCTACCATGCTGCCCAAATCCTATAGGGATAATCCTAAAATTCGCCCCATGCTTAAACTATTTTTCACCCCCTTAACATCTCTCTGGCTTGATATGTGCTTTTCCACAATATATCTTATGAATGCTCTTGAAGATAGTTTATGATCTGAAAGATACTGTATTCATGCACATTGCACATCTGGATGTTGACCCAGATGTACATTCGGTGGAAACCACTAGAGAACGAACGGGAATGAGCAGGCGGGAACCAAGCTGATATTTTGTTTCCTATTCTGACCTCAGTGAGGTCTATGTGTCACCTAATTCAGTTGTAGTTGAAATCCGCTAACTGGGAATAGAACATGAGCCTTCCTTGATATGTTTGTATAATCATACGTACTATTGAAATTGGGGCAGAAGAAGGTCATTTGGAGCTCCTCTGCCATTTTGTGTTAAGTTCCGCATTCCCATCTATCTCTGATGCCCTTTCATTCCCTTGCCTAACAAGAATCTAGCTACTTCTGCCTTAAAAATATTCAGTGAGCCCGCCTCTACCGCCTTCTGAGGCAGAATTCCAAAGTTGCCCAGCCCTCAAGAGAAAAAAAATTCTCCTCATCGTCCTTTTAGGGTGGCCCCTAATTTTAAAACAGTCCCCTTGTTCTGTACTGAGCGACAAAAGGACATATCCTTTCAATGTCTGCCTTCTTAATACCCTTCAGATCTTATATACTTCAATCAAGTCGCCCCTCACTTTTACTCCAGTGAAAACAAGCTCATCCTGTCCAACCTTTCCTGGTAAGTCAACCAGCTCATTCCAGGTATCAATCTGGTAAACTTCCTCCGAACTGCATCCAACATATTTACATCCTTCCTTAAATAAGGACACCAAAACTCGAGGTGCAGTTCTCACCAAGGAATCTCATTCATTGAATAACGTGACTCAAAAATCACGTTCAAGTGCCTCTTCCCTGTTGTCGTTTGCGTGGAACTGAAGTGTACGATGACCTGTTTTATGCTGAGTATTCGAGAGAGAGATGCATTTTATATCTTGTAGGATCATTTCAGCAGCGAAAGAGATATCGTGCACGTTAAATTTGTTTTAAAAATTCTCAAATAATTGGGGTGTTTAAGCGTTTTGGTGTAGTTGGTCATAAGTGCACATCTACGATGTGCTTGTTCTGCGCGGGATGTTCTTTCACTTTTGTTAACAGTTGCTTTCAGTTAATGGAAATTCCTGGGAGGGGCGTGTTCCGATGAGCTGATATTATTTACGTCTGGTGACCTATAAGGGAGTGCACCTTACGTGGGAGTAGGTTTGCCTGTGTCAGTTTCATGTGAAAATGAATTGGTGGTTTCGTAACGAAGTGGGTCGGAAAGAGAGTGGTTTGGCAGCTTCTTTTCTCTGTGACTGGGGTTTGAGTATCTTCCCTGTCGTACCGTCAACTCCTGGTTCTTCGAGTCTGTAAGGTATGTTTATTTGTCCCCCTTTCTGTGGGTAATTTTGGTACAAATGTTCGATTGCTTAGCTGTTATTTTGATCAACCTCACTTTTGCTCATCTTGAGGAGATGCCCTTGCACGCAGCCTGTGTTTAAATTCCAGCTGTCCACTGCATTACTTACTCTTGTCGTCACTCATCAAGCTGAGTATGACAGTGTCTCCACTACGAAGGGGCAGGAACGTGAGACCTCCACCATTTCCACGTTGCTTGGGCTAAAGCACATTACATTGAAAGCGGCTGGGGCGGGCATGGCTGGACACTGTAGCGTAAAGGCCACAAGAATTAACAGCATTGCAGGCATATAAAAGGAGTGGATCTACGATTCTCTCGTTGCAGTAAAGACAACCTCAGCATTCGCACCCGCAGATTATGATCTGTGGGTCTCTGCAACGCTGGCCAGTGCTGAGCAAGCCAATTGAAAGCAGTGTGGAATGTTGAAGGGGAGAGCAGCGCACAAAAGTTGCTCTTTCAAAACTGCCTCCGGAACCCAATGCACTGAAGTGAATAATTAACAGAATCCACGGCTAAATAAGGCTGAGAAACACGCCACCGTCGACAGTCCAATCGATTTACCTACAGCAGAAGTTCCAAACACTGGCACCCCAGTCTGATTTTCTAAACGCCTGTGTATTTTAAAGAAATCCAGCTGCCTATTTACATCAGCATTGAATGAGTGTTGGCGCTGTGATTGGCTATGGGCGTATTATTAAAGCTCTGCTGCACACCCTTTGAGTGCTCCTGATGGAATGTTTATTGTGTCCTTCACTAGCCTCTGAAGAAAGATTCAGTCATCACCAGTGTGACTGGCATACCCAGTTCAGGCTCTGTGGAAACTATTCTCGACCATTCCTTTATTTTTGAAAGAAAACTTATTTAAGGCCACATCAGACTTAATTATTTGCAGTTCAGTGTACAGAGCACAGCATTGAGGAAGTATTGTTGGCACCTTAATCAGAATCTGTGGTTTCCCAGTTCCGATCTGCATGCAAACATTTTCATTTAATATCATGCAGTTTGTTGTCTTTTTGTTTTAAAGAAAAGGATGTAAATCAATGCCCCTCTCGATGGACATTCATGACATTTCAGAATTTAGAGGCTAACACTGCATCTCCAGCACAGAGACAAGCCATTTGGCTTGATTGCTCTATGACGTCATTCATGCTCCACACATGCCTCCTCCTGCACCTCTTCATCTAACCCTATCAGCATAGCCCACTGCTTCTTCCTCCCTCGTTGATTCCCCTTAAATGCATCCATGTTATTTGCCTCCACTGGTCCTTGTAGCAGCACACTCCATATTCTTATCGCTGTCCTTCACAAGCCATTACATTAATTACACTCATTCTATTGTAAAACCAGGCTGCTGTTTCTGAGCTGATCCAGATGTGGTACGCAATACTTTGAAAATGTCTTGAGGTGGTTTGTCTGCCATATGCTCCACTCCTTTTTCCCAGACATAAGGAAGATGCATCTGTTCAGCTTTTCCCACAATGGGGCTGATAAAAATTGGGAATTTATCCAAAGTGGAATATGTCTTTTGCCATTACCTGGCACATGTATCCTGTGCCATCTAAGGCCACAGTCAGATTGAATTTTTGCGTCCTGAATCCTTGATAGTTTAACAGTCGCCTTCGTTCAATGGTAGCAAGTTGTTCTCTGAATCAGAAGTTTAGGTTCAGATTTGGATTTGGATTTTTTATTGTCATGTGTACCAAGGTACAGTGAAAAGTATTTTTCTGCATGCAATTCAAATAGATCATTTAGTACATGGGGGGGAAAAAAAGAAAATACATAATAGAGCAATACAAGATACACAGTGTAAATAAATAGTCACCGGTATCGGGTGAAGCATACAGGTATATAGTGTTAATAAGGTCAGTCCATAAGAGGGTCATTTAGGAATCTGGTAACAGCAGGGAAGAAGCTGTTTTTGAATCTGTTCATGTGTGTTCTCACACTTTTGTATCTCCTGCCCGACGGAAGAAGTTGGAAGAGTGAGTAAGCCGGATGGGAGGGGTCTTTGATTATGCTGCCCACTTTCCCAAGATAGTGAGAGGTGTAGATGGAGTAAATGGATGGGAGGTGGGTTCATGTGATGGACTGGGCGGTGTTCAGACTCTCTGAAGTTTCTTGCGGTCTTGGGCTGAGCAGTTGCCATGCAGCCAGCTAGGATGCTTTCTATGGTGCATCTGTAAAAGTTGGTGAGAGTCAATGTGGACATGTCAAATTTCCTTAGTTTCCTGAGGAAGTATAGGCGCTGTTGTGCTTTCTTGGTTGTAGCATCGACGTGGGTGGACAAGGACAGATTTTTGGTGATGTGCACACCTAGGAATTTGAAGGTGTCAATCATCTCCAACTCGGCCCTCTTGATGCAAACAGGTGTATGTACAGTACTTTGCTTCCTGAAGTCAATGATTAAGTTTGGCTTGCATGAGATTAACCTGGTGTTCCCTTATCTCCAATTAATTATCAATTTAGTTTAAAGTGATATTTCAAATGCACTTATTCCATACTTCAATTAGTTTGAATACCACGAGAAGATCACATTTCAGTCTCCACCTTTCAAAACTGGGGTGGATCTTGCATGCCACTTGGGAAAGATAAGTCAGGCATTTTGTTTTCAAGATGTGCCAATGGCAGAACAGTAGCACATTTTACCTTAGACTACATTCTAATAATGTTAAATCACCAAAACTTGCAGATGACCTTGAGATTTCTCAAGCTTTTGGATCTATCCCTTAAGCCTCGTTCGTTCACAGTAGCCATATTTCTAAATCCTGTTACGTGGTCAATTCTGTTCCAGCCAGATATTGTTGCAAATCAGTTTTGTTTTTATGGCCCTGTTGTTTGACAGTTAACCAGCTGTTGATTCAGCCAGAAATTGGCGATGTGAAATACTAACCAGGAGAGAACAAGTGAAGCTGCTGTTTAATAACCGACGGTTGAATTATTTCGGAGCGAAAAAAGATCCCCATCTCATTGCAGTACAATAGACTTTATATTGTTATAATTGTGAACCATACAGAATACTTCATGTAGCGAGGCTCAGGAGGGTATTAAATGATTTCTCTGTTAACAGGGATTTATCGTAGTACGGGAGTATAAATAAAGGATATAATTTCTCTGATAATCCATACACTGAAAAGAAGTTATTGGAGTACCGGTGATGCCATCTTTCATTTCAATAAAGCATTTAAAATGTTGTGACAATAAATTGATGAAGTATAATGCGCACATGCATCCAAAATTGCTATTTGTGTCATGGTTTCCAAGATTGCACTGGAATACATTAATGTGTGTGATTCAAACCAGTTCTGATGTTTAAAAATAAGCATGTTATGAGGCATGCTGAATTGACTCCTTAGAATCATCATTTAATTAAATCTGTTGTGGCAGTATGAAACAAATGATAATCTGAATGAATAAGCGCAAGAACTTTCTCTTGTAAATGGGCACAACGGATGTCATATCAGTGAGCCAGTTGAGATTTCAAGATCTCAAAGTGAAAGCTTACAAGAAATTGAGGTGAATGCTTGTTTCGTGCCGATCAAACGAACACATATGGACATGTTGCTGCAATTGTGCTCTGCAAGTTAAGGACGGAATACAAACTGCTATAAGATCACCATGCCCATCAGGGTGTGATGGTTATAATTGCTCCTGTCTGGAAATGTGCTTGGTTTTATCTTGTCAAAACAGCCAATTGAAGCGTACAGTTTAAGGACTAATTTGTACTGTTATGTTCTGTGACTCAGCTTCACTGGTTATTTTCACCAGGTTATTCAGGACAGTCCTGCGTTTATTGAGTCAAGGCTGTATAAATTGCTTGAAACTTCACAAATGAGCATGTGTAGTATGGGGCTATGCTGACCAGGAAACCTTTTTAGTCCGTGCCTTCAGTAGAGGGTGGGAACTGGAGCGAAGGGGAGAAAAAGGGAAGAGAGATGTTGAGGAAAATGTATTAAATACGATTAAAATTACCAATATGAAGTTTACAAGACGTTTTTATTTTTGATTTGCTTCTGTAAGCCTATGCCATGTCTCAAAATGACTTTCTATTGTGCAATACTTGCACTCCAACTCTATTTGTTGACCTAGATGTGGTATTTCAGGTTTTGTATATCTAATGCATTAGAGGCTGAAGAACTGAAGCAGCCCTGTCAATTCAGAATACTAAATTCATGGTTTGATCCTTCATTAAATACTTATCATCATTTTGTTGCTTCCAGCCATGTATGGTGTTGGATCATTTTATCCATGAGAAATACAGAGTACAGTTTTTTAAATTCCTTTGTAGTTTGATGTAAATCTTCCCAAGGCATCTATAAGACTTAAACTGTCAACCAGCAGCAGAGCATGTTTTCCTGTCTCCAGTTTGGCACCATTGTTGCCAATCTTTCCCCAAAATATCAAGAGGTTCCATTTAAATATTATGATTACAATGAATAATCACTACTGTAAAGTGTAATTTTTTTTTCCTTGGGAAGAAAGTTCTGTTTCCCAGTAAAAATATTTGCTGAATATTTGTCCCTTTGTTTGCCTTCATAATTGTATGAACATTATGATCTTGGTAATTAAATGGCTAATTATAGGTTCTACAGTGAATATATCATTATTATGTCTATTCATAGACGTGCTTTGCTTATCCAAGAACTTTGTTAAAGTATTCTGAATCCGTTGTGGATTTGGATTTTTGTGTGGTTACCTTCACTGAATTGACCTGTTAAATTCTACGTGTGTCTGCTGGTTATTGCTGTATGCAATGCTATTAAGGTTCCTGATGGTCCGTTTTCTGAAAAGTCCATGTATGCTTTTCTGTGCACTTTTAAATACCTTCCTATATTGTGGCAAAAGTTCACTGTAGCAAGAATGTTGCAACCACTGCTTGGCATATTGCACGTGGAACAGAAGGGATGGACTGATTATCATGTCTGCACACTTGGGCCAACAGAATGGTAATGCTGTTGTGTGATGATCTTAATTCATTACTTCAAATTACTCCCACAGTTTTATTCTCTCTCTATTTCATGGAATGTGGGCGTCACTGGCAAAGCCAGCATTTGTTGCCCACCTCTAATTGATCTTGAACTGAGTAGCTCGCTCGGCCACTTCAAAGGGCAGTTAAGAGTCACCACATTGCTTTGGTTCTGGAGTACATGTCGGCCAGGCCAGATAAGTAGGGCAGATTTCCTCCTCTGAAGGGCATTAATGAGCTTTTATAACCACTGATGACGTTTGTCAACTTGGGAATTTCTGCCAGAGTATTAACCTGAGGTTCTGGGTTACTACTCCAATGACATTACCGCCACACCACCAATCTCCCTTACCAGTGACACTCTTACAAACTCTAGTACCTCGCCCCAGTGCCCATGTTGTGAAAAGTACACACTCCAGGCACAAGTCAAGTGAGAAAGAGAAAAATCTATAACCAGGTTGTGTTTTTTTTTTCCTGTCACATTGCAATTGGATGTAACATTCCCAGGCTGATTGGAATGGAATGTAACAACAGAGTCGATATTGTATTTTCGAAATATACACTCTTTTCCTGGGTTTTTATGGCTGTTCTATCAAAGTAATAGATATTTGCAGAAATTCAACTCCTTACAAAATTTGTGCAATGTTTTTTATAATTTCACCCTTTCTAGAATGCCTTGCTTTACACAACAGACTTGCAGCAACAATGGAAGGTGTTTGTATGTTGCACAAGACCAGTGCTCGTGCCACTGGGTTGTAGAAGGGTATGTTTTGTGCAACTCGATAGACAAATGTAAAACTTGAGGACTCACTAAGACTAACTGCTGAGAGCTGTGTTTAGTGGATCTTTTGTAGTCACAGGTCTAGGTGAATCCTGGCACTCTTTTTATTTGCAACTGACTATGCCTGACAAGGCTAGTCAAATGTAAAATTCCAACAATGCCATTTTAGTACTACTGTGTTAAACAGATCCAATGTGACATGAATGGCAAAGGTGTAGTATAAAAGCTGCATTAGATAATGTGCTGTGTTGTTAGGTTAACATGCAATTCTAACAAAGACATATTTATGCTGCAGCTATTTTTTATCTTCTGAAGCCTGTTGATGGTTTTGCTTATATTTATAACTGTGAAGAGATGTAGAAGATGTTGCAATCCAATCCCATAAGATTTGTAATATCAGTGGCAGAATTCTTTATTATTTTAAAAAGGCAGTTATAGATCGGTTATGGCACAGATGTAGGTCATTCAGCTCATTGGGTCCTTGCCAGCTCTGTTGAGCAATCCAGTCAGTCCCATTCTCACTCTGCATTCCCATAGTGCTGCAGGTTTCCCTCCCTCAAAAGCCCAATCAATTTATTTTTGAAATCACTGATTGTCTTTGCTTCCACCACTCAAGTAGGCAGTGAGTTCCAGCAGTGGTAACAGAAAGCAACTAAATGACAATGAACCACACCCAGCAACATACTTCCCCTCTTCCTTGAGGTATTGATTTCTTGTTTGGGGTATGGTGCCACTGGAACATTTCCTCCCTGCATCTTTGCCCAAGTGGTTATCTGTGAGCCTTGACAGACCATATTCGCAAGCTGTTTCATCATGGGCCAATACAGTCAAAGAGGAACTTTTCCACCGCTTGGGATATATACTCACAGCACAGGCTGTTAGGTATTGACCAGAATAAAGTATTGACCAGAATTTGGAGTACTGGGCAATTTTTGTCCCCCATTGAACTTTAGTTAAGCTCAATTTCATCTAAGCATGACTGCAATATGGGGAAAATTGTTTTAAAATCCCAAATTTATAGTTTATTTAGGGAATTGATTTCCCAGTGTTCAAATAGTTTCATTTTATTCAAAAGTCAAAGACAACAAAATTGTCACTGGGGGTGAAATTGGACATGGACAGTGCAAAACACACAGGTTCATATTATAAGATATCTGGTATTCAATTCCATTGAGGTCCAATAAAAATTGAATTTCAACATTTAAATGAATGAATTTAAATTGAGAATGTAATAGAAACTCCCATTGGAATCGGTTGATATCTTGATATCTTGCATGTGCACTTGTTGCAAAAAGAAAATGCAGAGCTAGAATATGAGACTTGTTGAGTGTTTTATTACTGTAGACATGTTTGGAATTCCAGATGAATTTGCAAATACATGTGAAAAATCCAGCTCGGGCAGTTTTACACCTTCCCATTCCAGACTGTATTTTAGAAACATCTTTTCTCAACTTTGATGAATGTTTTGCTCTTTTAAATAAAATTACCAAATGGATAGCAAAAGGATGTGTTGAGAGGTTTTATTGAATACTGTTTTATCTGGAGATTTAAAAAGAACCCATTTTATTAAGGCATTTAGTGTTTTATAATAACAAAAGACACAAGTACAGATATAAACATCGTTCAACGCGTAACACCCCCCCCCCCCCCCATCTCCCACAGTTCTCACCTAAGTTAGACCGACACAGTCTAACTCCCTCCCCCCTACCCCCTATATTGCTCCCAACCCCCCCCCCCATATTGAATCTGCTGATGGTTCAATTTTCTCCGAAGAAGTAGACAAACGGCTGCCACCTCCAAATGAACCTTAATGTTTCACAAGCATGAGAAACCCAGCTATGTCACTAATATCAGTGGCAGAATTCTTTTCATTTTTAAAAAGTCAGAGTTATAGATCGGTTATGGCACACATGTAGGTCATTCAGCTCATTGGGTCCTTGCCAGCTCTGTTGAGCAATCCAGTCAGTCCCATTCTCCCTCTGCATTCCCATAGCGCTGCAGGTTTCCCTCCCTCAAAAGCCCAATCAATTTATTTTTGAAATCACTGATTGTCTTTGCTTCCACCACTCAAGTAGGCAGTGAGTTCCAGCAGTGGTAACAGAAGGCAACTAAATGACAATGAACCACACCCAGTAACATACTTCCCCTCTTCCTTGAGGTATTCAAGCCCCCTGCTTTCGGGGGCTTCGAGTCCCTCCACGCTAGTAAGATCCGTCTCTGGGTTACCAAGGAGACAAAGGCCAAAACATCAGCCTCTCTTGCCCCCCTGGACTCCTGGGTCTTCCCACACTCCAAAAATCGCCACCTCTGGACTCGGTGCCACCTCCCCTCTAACACCCTGGACATGACATCTACAAATCCCTGCCAGAATCCCCAGAGCTTCGGGCATGCCCACAACATGTGGACATGATTTGCGGGCCCTCCTGCACATCGCCCACACCTGTCCTCTACCCCCAAAAACCTGCTCATCTGGGCCACCGTATGTGTGCCCGGTGGACCACCTTGAACTGTATCAGGCTGAGCCTGGCACATGATGAGGACGTATTGACTCTGCTCAGGGCATCCTCCCCCAGACCCGCCTCTAACTCCTTTCCCAACTCGTCTTCCCATTTACGTTTTGTCTCCCCTATCTGCGTTTCCTCCCACTCCATTTGTAAATTTCCGATAACTTCACCTCCCCCACCCCAGTTCCAGAAACTACCTTGTCCTGTATCCCCTGAAGTGGAAGGAGGGAAGAGGTAAAAACCTGCCTTAGCACAAAATCCTTTACCTGGAGATATCGAAACCCATTCCCTCCCGGCAATTCAAACTTCACCCAGATCCTCCAGACCGGAAAGCTCCCATTAATAAACAGATCCCCCAGCCTCTCAATATCCGCACCCTGCCACTTCCGAAACCCCCCATCCATCTTCGCCGGCACAAACCGGTGATTAACACAAATTGGAGCCTACACCGACGCTTCCTCTACTCCCATATGCTTCCGCCATTGCCCCCAGACTCTCAGGGCTGCCACTACCACTGGGCTTGTGGAGTGCTGGGCCAGCAAGAACGGCAGAAGTGCCATTACCAATGCCCCCAAACTTGTGCTCTTACATGATGCCGCCTCCACCCGCTCCCACACTGACCCCTCCCCAACTACCCGCTTCCTAATCACGGCTATATTCACCGCCCAGTAGTCGTTCCTAAAGTTCGGCAGTGCGAGCACTCCCTCCCCTCGGCTCCGTTCCAGCAACACTTTCTTTACTCGTGGGGTTTTACCTGCCCAAACAAACCCAGATATCACCCTGTTCACCCGCTTAAAAAAAAAGGCCTTTGGAATAAAAATAGGGAGACACTGAAAAACAAACAAAATCTTGGGAGAACTGTCATCTTTACGGTCTATACCTTCCCCTCCAGTGACAGCAGGAGCATGTCCCACCTCCGGACGTCCTCCTTCATTTGTTCCACTAATCGGCCCAGATTTAATTTGTGTAACTGCTCCCATCTCCTTGCTACCTGAATACCCAGGTAACGAAAACTACCACCTTAAACGGCAACTCCTCCAGTCTCCTCTACTGTCCCCTCGCTTGGATCACACAAACCTCACTTTTACTCATTCAATTTGTACCCCGAGAACTGGCCACATTCCCCTAAGATCTCCCCCCATTTCCCTACTGGGTCGGAAATATATAGCGAGATCGTCTGCATATAGCGAGACCCTGTGTTTACCCCCCCCCCCCCCAAGACTAGCCTCTTCCAGTCCTTTGATGCCCTCAGCGCCATCGCCAATGGCTCTATAGCCAAGGCAAACAACAGTGGGGTGAGGGGACATCCTTGCCTTGTCTCCCGGTGCAATCGAAAGTGGTCTGAGCTCACCCGGTTCATCCGCACGCTCGCCATCGGTGCCTGATACAGCAAACAAACGCAATGAATGAAGCCCTGCCCAAACCCGAATCATCCCAGGACCTCCCACAAATAATTCCATTCCACCTGGTTGAAGGCCTTCTCCGCGTCCAGAGCGACCTCCACCTCTGCCTCCCTCCCCTTGGGGGGCATAATGATCACATTCAGGAGCCTTCTAACATTGGCGGTTAACTGCCTACCCTTAACAAACCCCGTCTGGTCTTCCCGTATCACCCCCGGAACACAGTCCTCTATCCTCGAGGCCAGGATTTTGGCCAGCAATTTGGCACCAACGTTTAATAAGGAGATTGGTCTGTATGACCCACATTGCTCTGGGTGCTCTCCCGCTTCAGGGTCAATGAAATCTAGGCCTGTGACATTGTTGGGGGAAGGACACCTGACTGACTTACCTCATTAAATGCCCTCACCAGCAGCGGGCCCAGCATCCCAGAATACTACTTGTAAAATTCCACTGGGTAGCCATCCGGTCCCGGGACCTTGCCGGACTGCATGGCCTCCAATCCCTCTAGTATTTCTCCATTCCTGATTGGGGCTCCCAGCCCCTCCACCAACCCTTCCTTCACCTTCGGAAACTTCAACCTTTCCAAGAACTGCCTCATCCCCTCCACCCCAGCTGGGGGCTCCGACTCATACAACCGACTGTAAAATTCCTTAAACACCCCATTCACCCCCGCTGGGTCCAGTACCATGTTTCCTCCTCTGTCCTTCAGTCTTCATATCTCCCTGGCCGTCTCACTTTTCCTTAGCTGGTGTGCTAGCATCCTACTGGCCTTCTCACCATACTCGTATATCACCCCTCTCGCCTTCCTCAACTGTCCCACCGCCTTCCCTGTAGCTAACAGCCCAAATTCCATCTGCAGCTTCTGCCGCTCCTTCAACCCTACCTCCAGGGCTTCCGAGTACCTTCTGTCCACCTGGAGTATCTCCCTAACCAGCCAAGGGGCCTAATTTAGGTGGCCAAGTAAAGTCAGAAAAATGTCTGAAAAAAGCTTTTGGATCGACAGCCTAAAATAAGTTTCAGGTCCCTCTTCAAAGAGCTAATTGGGGATCCAGCTCCTGTTTTGAGACCCAAACCAGCAATCCTTTCACGCTGAACACAAAAATCTTTTTAAGTGATCAATATTTGTATTGCTGGATGTTAGCAATGTCAGATTTAAGTGAGTTTAATTTAGTGTTTCTGTGTAGGAATGGGTACAATTCTCCTTGGATTCATGTTAGACAGTGGTATTCACATATGAGGGTTTTTAGTTTTAGTTCAAACTGTTTCTGTTGTTCTGAGAGTTTGACCGGAAAAGTAAGTATGAGCTTGGAGAAAGAATGAGCTGTTGCTTAGCAACTGGGGGCTACCTTTAAGAAAGAAACTTTGAGTGTATTTAACTGAACTCAAAAGACAATTTGAGTGAGGAAGCGAGAGAGTGAATAGCTCTTTGGCTTGAAGCAGAAAGCCTTACATTGGAGTTATGGGAAAGAATGCAAGTCCCAGAAACTAAAGGACAGTAAGTTTGAGAAACTAGAGAATGAAGAGAAGTTTCCAGGAAGATTGAAGTAAAAAGGAATTATGAGGAACTGCAATTGAAACTAGATACTTATCGTTGAAGTTAATGTCAGAATTGAGAAGAACAGAGCTGATTAGGTTGGCAAGATAAAAGCCATGTACCTGTAGCAAGCGCAAAGTTTGGTATCCTTATTTCCAGTCATTGAAACAGTAGTATTCTGTTGGGGACTGCGTATCTGAGAGTTTGTGTGGAAGTTTGGATGCATGTGGCTATTCAAGACAAAGGAATACTGAAAGAGTTTGAAAACCTGGAGGTAGATCCTTGCTCGTTGTTTGAAGGGACAGTTGGAAAACCTGGAGGCGGATCCTCGAATGGAAACAGCTGAATGAATGCATTGTTGGAAAGAGGATTTTGAGGCATGCATTTTTGAGAGGAGAATTTGGAAACATCCATGACAAACATCTGGGGAGAATTGAGAATAAATCCTCAGAAGATAATTTGAGTGGCACCTGCCTCTGGGTTTTACAGTGGGGTGTTGTCTGCCCACAATTGGATTACAGACACTATGAATTTATTGAGAATATGGTAAGATATCTAATGTAACGTTTATCCTTACAATCCCTATACTTTGTGAAGATAGGTGAGTGTGAAGTCTTATAGTCAAACATTTCATGTTTAATAATTTTTTTGTTGTTGTTGGTAGCTAATTGGCAGTCCTGTGACTCTCTTCCTCCACATTTTTTAGAAGAAAAAGTAGAACGTTACAATCCTCTGAGCCAGTGTTCAAATCTGGGACCTTCCCGTCCAGTAACACCACCAACTGGGATGGTAATATTACTTAAATATGGAGCTGACTGAAGCTGGAGAACTCCACATGAAAACCACAGGCAACCATCTCTCACCCATGTTTGCAGACCCGTATTATTGGCTGATATCCCATCCAACAGGAGCTGGTTTAGCACACTGAGCTAAAATCACTGGCTTTTAAAGCAGACCAAGGCAGACCAACAGCATGGTTCAATTCCCATACCAGCCTCCCCGAACAGGCGCCGGAATGTGGCGACTAGGGGCTTTTCACAGTAACTTCATTTGAAGCCTACTTGTGACAAGCGATTTTCATTTCATTCAACTGACTAACAGCCCCCTGTGACTGACTATGCTTTTGGGGTTGCAAGTGTCTCTTGCATCTTGTTGATGAGACTATTGGAGGAAATTGTCTTTTTCTATGTAGAGGCTCAGATTGCACCATTGGAAGAAATAAGTAGGGCCGTTCGCTTTCTGTGAGCTGCCACTTGCAAGAGACGGACAGAATCACACCTGCCGCAGTCTCCAAACCATGAAGTAGAGTTTCTGTTCGCCTGGCGAATGTTATGTGCTCTCTTCATAAGCAGCTTTGAAAAACGTACACTTAGTATACAACTCAATCATATTGGGTATCAAGATCTGGATATGTACTCTCGGGTAATCCTATTTCCCCACAATCTTTGTGTGTTAATCAGTTGAGTGAGGGATCCATAGAAAATGTTAACTATTCTCGCTCAGCTTCTGACTGGCCTGGCTTGAAATATGGCATGTTCTATTTTTATTGTTTATTTTCAGCCTTCACATATTTTCTGTCAGATTGCAACTGTCTTTTCCCTAAATTTCAAATGACTAATACATGCATTATTTTTTTATTTAATTTTGCATTCTGTCGACCTGCTTGCGGTCTTTGAGCATTTTCAGGGTATGCTTTGATATTTTACTTTCATTAAATGCTGCGGCGTACAAAATAGAGTAATTCAGAAACTGCATTGTAATTTGGTGATCCTCTACTTCAAAACCAGGTATTGATAAATTACATGGTGTCATTACTTCCAGAATTAGGCTCCCTCTGCTGAATGTGTACACAATTCTGTGATGTATTAAGTGCTCTCAATTTGGCATTTTAATTCGTACAATTTATGTGGCTCTCTCTGTCTTCTGAGCTTCCAATTTGCCACATCTTATTTGCCACAGCTCTGGAAATGAATTTTGGCTCTCATCGAGTCTCTGCTACTTAGTTTAATAAATGTTGTGTAGAGCATTTGTAAATCGTGCCAAATATCTCTGGAGAAAGGCATCCAAGAATTTAATGGTGAGATGTTCCTGATTCATTAAAAGTCGTTAAAAGGTGGCTCATCCAATAATTTGATTGCTGGTTTATTATGCAGGCGACGGAACTGAAGAGAGTGGTCCAAAATTCTTCATTTTTTAAACGATTTTCTTATATGCCTAGATTTTCTGTCAATTAATTTATGAAAGAGCAGAATTCTAGCCACAGCCGTGGTACTGATTGTAACTGTAAATCAAAGTAGCTTTGTTTACGGAATCTCCTTGATCTGAAGTTGATCAGATTGAATCCTACCATCCTAAATAAGCAATGCTGTATGTACTTTAGATGTAATACAGCACAATTGCTCTGAACCCTTTGAAATACAGTACAAAATTATCAGGATGTCAGTGTTTCAAATTATTCTGTTAGCAGTTCTACAGTTAATTTAATTGCTCCTTTAAATCATATTTTGTGCAGTTGTAATAATCTTTTATTGTCACAAGTATGAAGTTACTGTGAAAAGCCCCTAGTCGCCATATTCTGGCGCCTGTTTGGGTAAGCTGGTACGGGAATTGAACCCACGCTGCTGGCCTTGTTCTGCATTACAAACCAGCTGTCTAGCCCACTGAGCTAAACCAGCCCTTTATAGGATACCACATTCACATTCAAGAGCTCAGTTTATTAAATGCGTAAGCGCTCCAAGGAAATGAATCTAATACAAACTGGAAGCAAAATCCATTCAGTTTGACTGGTGGGCTACCTGAAGGTGTGAAGTGGCAGTTTGGTTCAAAAATGCAACCAAGTCAACTTGACTTGATGGCCACATTTATGCCTTGGTTATGGGCTCCAACTCCATTTCAAGATTACAGCAAATATTTTAGGGACTGTATTGTTACAGGTGTCAACATTGAGATGCAACATTACATTAAGTATATGTCCAGGTGAAAATAAAATATCCTGATACATAATTCCGGGGGGTGGGGGGATTCCTGATCTTGCTAATATTCATCCATGAACAAGCAAATGACAACATAACTGACTGATAATTTTGAATGCAGTTTGTATCCAAAATGGCCGTTTTCTCCTGCATCATAGTTGCTCCATGTCGAAACAATTCTTTAAATACAAAGTACTTGGAATTTTTCTGAGATTTAATGAGGTGCTATGTAAATATGAGTTTTTAAAAGCACATGAGAATGCTTGTGGCTCAGAAATCAATTGTTTTATGTGATGAGGTAGATGCAAGTTATAAACTGGCTCCAGCCAACTGTCTCACCTGTGATAAATTTCTGTGAATATGCCCAATCAATTCCTCTGATTGTTAGTAATATATCAATAACTTGTGATTTTAATTTTATTTCACTGCTATACAACTTCTTCACATCCATGTAAATAATTTAGCCTGTGCCAGAATCTAATGCTGTTTTAAAAAACATAATTTTAAAGTACCCAATTCTTTCCAATTAAGGGGCAGCTTAGCGTGGCCAATCCATCTACCCTGCTCATCTTTTGGGTTGTGGGATGAGACGCACGCAGACACGGGAAGAATGTGCAAACTCCATAAGGGCAGTGACCTGGGATCAAACCCAGGTCCCCGGCGCCATGAGGCAGCAGGCGCCGTGCAGATTTGAAAGTAATCCTTGAGCAAGATATTATTTGTGATTGCAGAGTTAGATTAAAAATACTGTTGTAAGCATTGGTCACTACACTAACCAAGACTTTGACTCAGTGGCAAAGGAATTGTTTTTGCGGTTTACCACATGTACAGTAGCCTGGAGATGAGGGCTTGTCAGTGGTGTTTTCACTACTGTTTCAGTGTCGCTTCTTCTGAAATGAAATGAAAATCGCTTATTGTCACAAGTAGGCTTCAAATGAAGTTACTGTGAAACGCCCCTAGTCGCCATAGTCCGGCGCCTGTTCGGGGAGGCTGGTACGGGAATTGAACCCGCGCTGCTGGCCTGCCTTGGTCTGCTTTAAAAGCCAGCTATTTAGCCCTGTGCTAAACCAGCCCCTATCTGCAGCAGATTTGCTTTTCACAAATAGGATCAGAAACAATAGGATAAGAACCAATGAGGCTTCTTAACCAATCCGTTCAATATTCTCACTTGTGCCAATTTGAAAAAGGATATAAATACATTAACAGTTCATAGAAGGGTCACTCTACTCATTCCTGAAGGGCTTATCTTCTGAATAAAAGTTGAACAGGTTGAGCCTATCCCCACTGGGGTTTAAGAAGAGTGCAAAGTGATCTTCTTGGAACACACAAGATCCTGAGAGGACTTCACAGGTTGGACACCAGAAGGATGTCTTGCTCCACTTGTTGGGGAAGACTAGAACTAGGTTTAAGAACAAGAGCTCTCCCAAAAAAGACAGACTTTTTTTTCTCCCTTGAGAGCGGTTAGCATGTGGAACTCTCTTCCCCAGAAAGCAGTGGAGTCTAGGTCACTGAATGTATCTGAACTAAACAGATTTTTGGTAGACAAGGGAGTCCATGGTTATCGGGGGAAGGCAGGAAAGTGGAATTGAGACCACAGCTAGATCAGCCATGTTGAATGGTGGAGCAAGTTTGAAGGGCAAAGTAATGTGTTGGGTGCTCTGCTACACAGACGAACCAACACGGTTGCGGAAGGTACAACTCAGTTTTATTACTAACAATATTAACATTTGTAAACTGGTTGCTGTGGTTCGTTCATGACCCTCTAACCTGTGGACCCAGCCCTAACACTATCTTGGAGAGGCACTCAGCACATGGTGAATGTCTGAGTGGCTTGCTGTGAGCTCTGTGCCCTGAGCTGTCTCCTGCTGGAATGAATTGGAAGTGTCATGTTCCCCGTTTTATAGTGTGACTGCTCTTGCTTGTGATTGGCTGTGATGTTGCGTGTGTATTGATTGGTCCGTTGATCTGTCCATCAGTGTGTATGTGTGTTTGCACCATGATGTTTATCTGAATATCATGACAAGTAACTCCTCCTGCTCCAGAAAGAAGCCCTGTGTTTCCTAAGCAGCCAAAAAAGAAGTAATTTATATTTCCTGTCTTCCGAATAAGTAAGGATCAGGAAGTGACATAAATCTTGGAGAATATAGGTGGGATTAAGGGAGAGATATGAAAGAGACTAAAGTAAAAAGATTTTTGTATCTAAAATAATTTTTTCGGGAATGAGCCTCCTTCGTTGTAAAGTTTTTTTTTTTCTGGTGGTGCGACTTTTGAAATGTTAAATGCAATTAGACCTAGCTGCTTAACATGTTACCACAAATTCAGTTCAGAGCTGCCTGCTTTTTCAGTCGTTTTTTTGCTGTTGGACAGTGAGTTAGCAATAGTTGCCCATGGGTGTGGATGACAATGGCAGAAAAGGTTAAAAGAATAGAACTTAGTTTAAGGTTGCATTTTTCCCTCCATGGCCTGCCCACTTGATTCTGAATTGATCATAAACCATTCTGGTCACTAGTCTGTATCCTTCAGCACTGAAAGAGAAATGTCTAGCTCATAACATACTTTACAGCAAGTTTTCGATCACTTGTGGGATTGGATGAAAATAGCGCAATCCTTTCATTTGGTTGGGGGCATGTCAAAGTTGCAATGCTCTTGGAAACTCCGATCAAGGGCTGTAGTGTGCAAAGTTCAAGAGGTTATAAGCAGTATTGCTGCCGCTAGGACATGTTCCAACCCTAAGAACTATCTCTTATTCTAATTACTTGGAGATTCTTGACCTTTTTAACCATAGGAAAGCTTTTCTCTTTGCATGTTAACATTGTACTTTTGTTGCCGTTTTATTTGTTGCTTTGTTGCCGTTTTATTTTGTTGCTAAGTGTATTAATTCATGTTTTTTTTTTTTTGGAATTAAAACTAAGCACATGAAAACCTATTAATAACTGAAGCCACATATGCTTTCCACATTTGGTTATCAGTAATCCCTTACTCTTGCTGTTATACCTGGTAAATTGTGTGGACTGATTCACATCTTGGAGATGTTTTGCAAAATTATAAGGATTGACCAGAAGGACACTAGATTCATCTTTTAGTCTGCAAGTTAAAATGTTGTGTTAGAAATGGCACTTTGGGTCAGTAAGTAAGCCATTGTTACTGACCAATGATTTCTGCTGGAAATGCACACACAAGTTGACAAATTAAAAAATATATATATTTTCATAAAGGCATTTATAAATAAACATGAAATAAGATAACCAACAGATAACAAACAGGAGAACATAGCATAACACAATAAATAGCCAACCTGCCATCCCTACCATACCCCCCCTCCCCACCCTCTCTGCCTCCACTTTTTCTTGTTGACCCTAAACCCCCTTCCTGCTGACTTAATTGTCCTGGAAGAAGTCAATGAACGGTATCCATCTCCAAGCAAACCCTTCCATCGACCCCTTTAAGGCAAATGTAATTTTCTCTAGCCTAAGGAAATCCGCAAGGTCGCTCACCCATGCCCCTGATGTTGGAGGCTCCGAGTCCCTCCACCCCAACAAAATCCGTCTCCAGGCTACCAGAGAAGCAAAGGCCAGAACATCAGCCTCTCTCACCCGGGGTGTTCCGACGCTCCAAACACTGCCAATTCTGAACTCCGGACCACCTTCACCCCTAGTACCTCCAACATCATGCCAGCGAACCCCCGCCAAAATCCCTGCAACTTCGGGAAGGTCCAAAACATGTGAACATGATCTCCCCCCCCCCCCCCCCCCCCCCCCCCCCCCCCCCGTAAAGTGGGGTGAGGGGAGGGCTAATGTATAATAATGTTGGACGGGGAATTTTTCTCCCCCCGATGTGGGGGACATGAAGAAATGTGGGCGCCGGTGGAAAAGGGGACAGGGAAGGGGAATGAGGGAACTGCGCCATTAGGGGCGGGGCCGAGAGGAAGGCACGGATATTCTCCCGCGCTCCCGCGCTATGGAAACTATGGCGGGAAAAAGGGCGCAGGAAGGAAGGGAGCCTCACACACAGGGAGGTCAAAGGATGAACGGGGGAAGCCGAGGTCAGCCAGAGATAGCTGACGTCCGGAAGCAATATGGGGGGAGTAATCAAGCTAGAGGGGGATCTGGCGGTGGGGGGGGGGGGGGGGGAGAGGGGGGATTAACTGGGTTGCTGCTGCTGAGAGTAAGGGGGAGCTGATACGAGACGAGGTGGTCGGGACGGGAGGGCGCCGTCCGGGGGACAGACGGGTGCGTGAGACCTGGGTGAGGAGATGGTTTAAAAAAGGGGATGGCTAGTCGACGAGGGGGGGGGGGGGGTAAATGGCCCCCCAACCCGGCTGATCACGTGGAATGTGAGAGGCTTAAATGGGCCGATTAAGAGGGCAAGGTTGTTTGCGCACTTAAAGAGACTGAAGGCGGACGTAGTTATGCTCCAGGAGACGCACCTGAAGTTGGCGGATCAGGTTAGACTAAGGAAAGGATGGGTGGGACAGGTATTCCACTCAGGGTTGGACGCGAAAAACAGAGGGGTGGCAATACTGGTGGGGAAACGTGTATCGTTCGAGGCTAAGACCATAGTGGTGGATAGTGGGGGCAGGTATGTGATCGTGAGTGGCAGATTGCAGGGTGAGGCGGTTGTGCTGGTGAACGTATATGCCCCGAACTGGGATGACGCGGGATTCATGAAGCGAATGCTGGGACGTATCCCGGACCTGGAGGTGGGAAACTTGTTAATGGGGGGGGGACTTTAACACAGTGCTTGACCCAGGGCTGGACCGGTCCAGATCCAGGACCGGGAGAAGGCCGGCAGCGGCCAAGGTGCTTCAGGGGTTCATGGAGCAAATGGGGGGAGTAGATCCGTGGAGATTCGCCAGACCGATGGGTAAAGAGTTTTCCTTTTTCTCCCACGTCCACAAGGTATATTCCCGGATAGACTTTTTTGTTTTGGGAAGGGCACTGATCCCGAAAGTGGCAGGAACGGAGTACTCGGCCATAGCCGTTACAGATCACGCCCTGCATTGTGTGGATCTGGAACTAGGAGAGGAAGGGGACCAGCGCCCACTCTGGCGATTAGACATGGGACTACTGGCGGACGAGGGGGTATGTGGAAGGGTGAGGGGATGTATCGAAAGATACCTGGAGGTCAATGACGATGGGGAGGTCCAGGTGGGAGTAGTATGGGAAGCGTTGAAGGCGGTGGTTAGAGGAGAGCTGATTTCCATCAGAGCCCACAAGGGGAAACAAGAGGGTAAAGAAATAGGGAGATTAGTAGGGGAACCTTTGAGGGTGGATAAGAAGTATGCGTAGGCCCCAGACGAAGGGCTATACAGGGAAAGACGAAGATTACAGACGGAGTTTGACCTGCTGACCACGGGAAAGGCAGAGACACAGTGGAGGAAGGCACAGGGGATACAATATGAATATGGGGAAAAGGCGAGCCGGCTGCTGGCCCAACAACTTCGGAAGAGGGGGGCGGCGAGAGTGATTGGTGGAGTTAGGGACAAAACGGGAAAGATGGAGCAGAGAGCAGGGAAAGTGAACAAGGTGTTCAAGACATTCTATGAGAGGCTGTACAAGTCCCAACCCCCGGAGGGGAAAGAGGGGATGAGACACGTTTTGGACAAAATTGAGTTCCCGAGGGTGGAGGGGCAGGAGGTGGCAGGTCTGGGGGCGCAGATTGAGGTGGATGAGGTGATCAAAGGAATTGGGAGCATGCAAGCAGGGAAGGCCCCGGGACCAGATGGGTTCCCGATGGAATTTTATAGGAAATATATGGACCTGTTGGCCCCGCTTTTGGCGAGAACCGTTAATGAATCTAAGGAAAGGGGGACATTACCCCCGACAATGTCGGAGGCGACGATATCGCTAATCCTGAAACGAGACAAAGACCCGCTGCAGTGCGGGTCATACAGGCCCACCTCCCTCCTAAACGTAGACGCCAAACTGCTGGCCAAAGTGATGGCGACAAGGATAGAGGATTGTGTCCCAGGGGTGGTACATGACGACCAGACAGGGTTTGTTAAGGGGAGACAATTGAATGCCAATGTACGTAGGTTGCTGGGGGTGATGATGATGTCCCCACCGGAGGGGGAGGCAGAGATCGTGGTGGCGATGGATGCAGAGAAGACATTCGATAGGGTGGAGTGGGGCTATTTGTGGGAGGTGCTGAGGAGATTTGGGTTCGGGGAGGGGTTCATCAGATGGGTTAGACTCTTGTACGCGGCCCCGGTGGCAAGCGTCGTTACAAACAGGCAAAGATCAGGATACTTTCGATTACATAGGGGTACAAGACAAGGTTGCCCCCTGTCCCCGTTACTGTTCGCGTTGGCAATTGAACCATTGGCCATAGCGCTGTGGGACTCTAAGAAATGGAGGGGGGTGCTTAGAGGGGGGGAGGAACATAGAGTGTCACTATATGCAGACGATTTGCTGCTATATGTGGCGGACCCGGTAGAGGGAATGCCAGATGTAATGCAGATACTCAGGGAGTTTGGAGAGTTCTCGGGATACAAATTAAACGTGGGAAAGAGCGAACTTTTTGTGATGCACCCCGGGGAACAGGGCAGGGGGATAGATGCTCTGCCGCTGAGGAGAGTAGCAAGGAATTTTCGATACCTGGGGATTCAGGTGGCCAGGAATTGGGGAACCCTACATAAACTTAACCTGACGCGATTGGTAGAGCAGACGGTGGAGGACTTCAAGAGGTGGGATATGGTGCCCCTGTCATTGGCGGGCAGAGTACAAGCAGTTAAAATGGTGGTCCTCCCGAGGTTTCTTTTCGTGTTTCAGTGCCTCCCCATCTTGATTACAAAGGCCTTCTTTAAAAAAAATAGACAGGAGCATTATGAGCTTTGTGTGGGCGGGAAAGACCCCGAGGGTAAAGAGGGGGTTCCTGCAGCACAGTAGGTACAGAGGGGGATTGGCACTGCCGAGTCTGAGTGACTACTATTGGGCCGCCAATGTGTCGATGGTCTGTAAGTGGATGAGGGAAGAAGAAGGTGCGGCGTGGAAAAGGTTGGAGACGGCGTCCTGTAAGGGAACGAGCCTAAAAGCGCTGGCGACGGCGCCACTACCGTTCTCCCCGAAAAGGTACACCACAAACCCAGTGGTGGTGGTGAACTTGAAGATCTGGGGGCAGTGGAGACGACATAGGGGAGTGACGAGTGCCTCGGTGTGGTCCCCGATAAGGAATAACCACAGGTTCGTCCCGGGGAGGATAGATGGGGGATTTCAATGTTGGCAGCGAGCAGGAATTAGGAAGCTGAAGGACCTGTTTGTGGACGGGACGTTTGCGAGTTTGGGAGCATTGGAAGGAAAATATAAGTTGCCACCAGGGAATGCTTTCCGATACATGCAAGTGAGGGCATTTACGAGGCAACAGGTGAGGGAATTTCCGCGGCTCCCGACGCAGGGGGTCCAGGATAGAGTGATTTTGGGGGCATGGGTTGGAGAAGGTAAAGTGTCCGAAATATACAGGGAGATGAGAGGCGAGGGGGAGGCGATGGTAGAGGAGCTGAAGGGAAAATGGGAAGAGGAGCTGGGGGAAAAGATTGAGGAGGGGCTGTGGGCAGATGCCCTAAGTAGGGTAAATTCCTCGTCCTCGTGTGCCAGGCTTAGCCTGATTCAATTTAAGGTTCTACACAGAGCGCATATGACTGGAGCAAGACTGAGCAGGTTTTTTGGGGTGGAGGACAGGTCTGGGAGGTGCTCGGGAAGCTCGGCGATTCACACTCACATGTTCTGGTCATGTTCGGCACTGCATGAGTTCTGGGAGGGTGTGGCAAGAGTGCTCTCAAAGGTGGTGGGGGTCCGGGTCAAACCAAGCTAGGGGTTGGCTATATTTGGGGTTGCAGAAGAGCCGGGAGTGCAGGAGGCGAAAGAGGCCGACGTCTTGGCCTTTGCGTCCCTAGTAGCCTGACAAAGGATTCTACTTGTGTGGAAAGGAGCGAAGCCCCCAGGCGTGGAGGCCTGGATAAACGACATGGCAGGGTTCATAAGACTGGAACGAATAAAATATGCGTTAAGAGGATCGGCTCAGGGGTTCACCAGGTGGTGGCAACCGTTCCTTGACTATCTCGCGGAACGATAATGGAAAAACAGAAAAGACAGCAGCAGCAACCCAGGGGGGAGGGGGTGGATTATTCTGTGTTCTTTTTTTTTCTCTTAGTTTTTGATATTTGCTTTTTGTGTATTTCTTTTTCCATCTGTTGTTAGTTTAATATATTATTGAAATGACGTTTAATGTATATTTCTTTATTAAGTTGTAAAAACGGAAAATCTTTGTTTGGAAAACTTCAATAAAATATATTAAAAAAAAAAAACTGGCCACAATGGTTTCATGGTCCAATTGCAGGCAGTCTCATTTAAGATTTTGGCCTGAGGGTTGAACTTTGATACTGAAAAGTCTCATAGAATCAAATTTTTCAATTCGCAAATTAATTTCTTTGGTGCATGCCTAAGCTCTGGAAGCATTCCTCCATTAATCCTCTTTGGTCCTCCAGCTCTCTCTCCGGTTGTGAGGCCACTTATTCAAACCTATCTCGGTGACCAATTTTGCTCACCTTGTCCTTGCGTGTCCTCCTTTTGTTGGTGATTGATGTTTGGGTTTTTTTGAAGTTATTGTTTGGCAGGTGTAAATGAAAGCTATCCCCATGTGGAAACTTTCTAATTTCAGGTTTCTGAATATTATTTGAGTGCTAATACTTTGCAGGATGATGGATTGCTTTTGTGACTTATTTTCAATTTCCACATATCATTAGAATCCCTACAGTGCAGAAGGAAGCCATTTGGCCAATCAAGTCTGCACCAACCCTCTGAAAGAGCACCGTACCCAGGCCCACTCCCACACACTATCCCCATAACCCCACCTAACCTTCACATCTTTGGACTGTGGGAAGACACTGGAGCACCCGGAGGAGACCCTTGCAGACACTGGGAGAACGTGCAAACTCCACCTAGTCACCCGTTGTTGGCAAGGCCTGGATGTGTCTGCAAACCGTTATTGCCTCAGATTGTTCCACATCTATTGCTATCGATGTCATGGCGTAGTCAACACTTGATAATAATGAGATTGAAGCGAGAACATCGCTTTGACGTGCATTGATATTGAATTAGAAAGCCTCGGAGCTCTCTGGTAAAACAGACCATTATTTGTGGTATAAAACTTCCTTATTTAATTATATAATTTTGAAGACATAAAGGAATATAACAGGAGCCATTGGCCCTATCTCTTCAATGTGCCTCAAACCAATGCAGGCAAAATTTAAGCAAGGCTTATAACCAGATGTTTATCTCTCGAGCAAGTATCACCTGCTCTTGGAATCCTCACCACTTTGGTCTTTTGGAAACATTGCCAAGCCTGAATTGTTTCAATATTCTAGATGCTCTCGCGAATAATGAGGGATTTTCTGGTTTCTGTTACAGTCAGTTAGATTTGAACTTCGTTTGGTTGTTTTTCTGAATGTCCTGTTTGGCTCCAAAGATTTCAATGCTGTCTGGAAATGCCTCATTCAGATTAATTTGAGGAAGCTGGAAACGGCAACATTTGTCATTTTGCACCACATTGGGGCCTGTACTGTTTGAAGGGCAAGTAGGATAGATGTTAAAGTCAGAGTATTCATGTAAGCTGAACAATGAATTCTGTTCAGCATTTTAACATTTGGAAGTGAAAAAAATGAGGCTTTTATAAATGTACTAAGTGTTGTGACCTTCTCTGAATGTCATTTGCTGCAGCATTTCATGTTTCTGCGTGACAGTATCCTTCAGTTTCCACAAAATTCTTTCTTTTGGTTTCTAGATTCTTCAAATGCTGTATCGATGCAGCAAAACAACGATTGAACATTAGGAAAGACAATGATATGCTGCAAAATTCAGCATTATCTCCAGTGCTGCTAGCTGTAGTTAACACTGCACTGCAGACACCTTGACCGTACCTATACATAATTACTTGGCAAATTCATTCTGTGCACAAATATTGTGCTGTCAGCTGTCTGTACCTTAAATGAAAGTTATCGTACTGTCATGCCCTGGTGGGCCTTTTCTTTGTGTTGGAAAGTAGAAGTGCAAAATGTTGATATTTTTAAATAAAAATCTTATGGAAGATTTGTCTACACAGGACATAACTGTGAAAACGTTCAGGTTTTGTAGTGCGAAAAGGAAATGTTTGAACTGACTAATGCCCCTTTGATCCAACAAAACTGTGGGGTAGATTGGAAGGAACCCTGCACAACCAGAAATTGGTGCATATGGGCAGGGTTGGTGCTGAGTTTGTTGCTGAATTCATCTGATAACACGTGTCAGTCTTGGTTATAGGACGGGCTTTCTGGCAATCTTTGGGCAGAACAACGCACATTTTAAACATAAATGCCCAGAAATTTCTAAACTATAAGCTGGGCATTGAAAAAGTGGTTTGCTAATTCATTTCAAAATGTAATTCTGGGATTGATGAGGTGAAGCCCTTTTGCCTATTATAATGATAAACAAAAGCTTGGCCTGGATTTTGCATTAAGCATCACACTGAGGCAAGCTATGTGTACAGTTGTGGAATAAATTGAGCAGCAACATCTGGCGTCTGCGCATGTGTAGTCAAACATGGAATTTACTGTCTGATGTGCTAATATATTACATGGTACCTGACGAGGAGACTTAATACTGAAATTTATATAAGGGTTTGAAGTTGCTGTACTTTCCAATAGTTGACCACACTAAACATACCAGAGAAAGTTGAGACTGATGAATTCCTGTGTAAGTGAATTTGTAATGGCAGGGTAAATCTGAATTCTGCCAAATAGCCATGTTGTGACACTGAAGTCTCAATCCTTCAGAATTTAATTTGGTTGGTGATTTTAAAAAAAAATATATATTTTTGTTCTTTCTTTCCCTTCCCCTTTTATATCTCTTTCATAATTCAATCTACCGTTCCAACTCTTTGTGTAATCGTGTGGAGAAAGTGAAGCAATTAATTACGTTTTCCAGAAAACTCCAGATGGAGCAGTTAATGGCCTTCAGCAAAGAAGAATTTCGCCAGCAAAGGGAGAAGACCATTGAGGGAGCGGTAGCACCTCTGCGAGGATTGATGGACCCACCGGATAGAGAAAGGCCTTGAGGCACAAGGGGTGATGAAACGCGAGGTGGAGAGGGTGGTATCTGACTAGAGCAATTGGATCGTATCCCTGGAGGTGGAGTTGGGGATCCTGAGGGATCTATGCAAGTCACTACGAGTGAACGTTGAGGAGCAGGAGAACAGGTCCAGGCAGCAGAAACTGCGAATTGTGGGTCTACCAGAGGGTGTGGAAGAAATGAGCGTCACAAAATATGTGTTGAGGATGCTGGCCGGGTTGGTGGAGGAGAGCATGCTGGACAAGGCCCCAGAGGTGGACCGGGCCAACATGCGAATCACACGCATATGTTTTGGGGTTGCGAAAAATTGGGATGATTCTGGGCTGAAGTGTTCGCGGTCTTAGCCAGGATAGTGGAAGAGGAGGTGGATCCGGACCCTTTGGTGGTGATATTTGGGGTTTCGGAGAAGCTGGAGCTCATGGGGAGGAGGAAGGCCGATGTCATAGCCTTCACCTCTCTGATTCCACGGGACAAATTTTGCTGGAATGGCGGTCGGCATCGCCACCGGGGGTAGCGGCTTGGTTGGGTGACCTGTACGACTTCCTGCGGTTGGGGAAGATAAAGTATAAGTTAAGGGGCTCTGCAGGGGATTTGAGAAATGGTGGGCGATGTTTGTGACCATTTTTAAGGAGCTGTTCATAAGGTGTGGGGGTGTGAGTGATAAGTGGAAAAAAATCAGTACAGACTGTTTAGTTGTTTGTTGGGAAGTACATTTCCTGGGGTGTTTATTTGCTGTAACCTATTTTGATAAATGTTTGTAATAAAATACATTTATTTTTAAAAAAGGAATATGGAAAGAAGGCGAGTGTATGCTGGCCCACCAGCTGCGGAGGCAGGCTGCGTCTCGGGAAATTCAAAGGGTGCGGGCAGAGAAGGGGGAGATAGAGTCAGAACCGGGGACGATACATTAGGTGTGTTTCAGGGGTACGATGAGAAGCTGTCCAGGGTTGAGCCGGGTGGAAAGAAAGGGGATATGGGATGTTTTTTGGATAGGTTGGAGTTTCCAAGGTTGGGTTGGATTTTCCAAGGTTAGAGGAAGAGAGGTCGGTGTTGGAGGAGCCACTGGAGCTGAGAGAGGTGGTTGAAAGCATTCGCGGGATGAAGTCAGGGGAGGCTCCTGGACCGGATGGCTTCCCGGTGGAGTTTTATAAGGCATTTGTGGCAGAGTTGGCACCGCATTTTCTCGATGTTTCATGAGAAGGGGGAGTTGTCAGAGATGATGACACCGGTGTCGATCACATTAATCCCAAAGAAGGGGAAGGACCTGTTGAGTGTGGGTCGTATAGACCCATTTTGTTGTTGAATACAGATGGGAAAGTGCTGGCTATGTTGTTGGCGGGGAGGATGGAGAGATATGTGCCACCGGGTGGTCACTAAAGATCAAACGGGTTTTGTGATGTGCCAGAAATTCTCCAGCAACATCAGGAGATTGTTAAATGTGGTTATGACTCTGTCAGGGGGCGGGTGCTGGAGGTTATTATTTAATGAATGCAGAGAAGACCTTTGATCGGTGGAGGTACTTATTTGAAATTTTGGGTACGTAGCCTCGGTGGCAAGTGTACGTTCAAATGAGATGAGTTCCGAGTCTTGGACTGCATAGGCGGATGAGACAAAGGTGTCCACTGTTGCTGCTGTTGTTCGCATTAGCAATTGAGCCCATGGCGATGCCCTTGGGGCTCTGTGGAGCGGCAGGAGATTGTGAGGGGGAGCAGGGAGCACTGGGTATCGTATGCGATTGTTATTTGTGCCGGACCCGCAGGAGAGTATGGGTAGGATCATGGGAGTATTGGAGAGGTTTGGGGTCTTCTCTGGGTAGAAATTAAATGTGGGAAAGAATGAAGTATTTCCAGTGATCGCGGCGGGGCGGTGTTGCCATTCAAGGTAGCTCGGGAAATGTTCAGGTATTTGAGGATTTGGTTGACGAGGGAATGGGCTACGATGCACAGGTGAATTTGACAACGTTGGTGGAGGACATTAGAGGGATTTTAAGAGATGGGATATATTACAGCTGATACTGGCAGGGACCCTGCAGGTGGTAAAGGTGAATGTGCTGCCAAAGTTCCTGTTTGTTTTCCAGACCCTCCTGATCTTTCACCCAAAGGTCTTCTTCTGGAAGTTGGTGACAGTGATTTCATAGTTTAGAATGGGCAGGGAAGTTGTCGAGGGTAAAGAGGGCTCTGTTACTGAGGGAGACTCAGAAAGTGGGGTTGGCGCTCCCGAACCTGCTGCACTGCTATTGTGTGACGAATGTGGAGAAGGTGAGGCGGTGGTGGGGGAGGGGAGTGGGTCAGGATGGAGGAGGAGTTCTGTAGCTATTCTAGTCTGAGGGCTATGGTGAAGGGCCTGCTGCCACTAGCAGTGGGGATGTATACGGGGAGCCCAGCCCAGTGGTAAGTTGACGATCAGGGTCTGGAATCAGCTGAGCAGACGCTTTAAGTTGGAGGGGGTGTCGGTGTTGACACCACTGTGTGGAAATCATAGGTTTAAGCTTGGGGAGATCAGCCGAGCGAGATGGATGGGATGTATGGGAAATGGAGGGAGGCAAAGCTGGAGAGGTGAGTACTTGACAGGGAAGTTTGCAGGTCTGAATTGGTTGGGGCAGAGATTTGAATTACCGAGGAGGAGTGAATTTAGATATATGCAGGTGCGGGACTTTGCACGAAAGGAGTAGAAGACATTTCCCAGGTTGTTGGAATACACTTTATTGGAGCAACTGCAGCCCCTGGATGAGTTGGGAGAGGGTAGAATTAGGGATATTTCCAGGTGGTTGGGGGAGCGGGGCTGGGGGGTGTGCAGGTGGTGAGGATCAAGAACAAATCTCTGGAATTCCTTGCCCAGTGAAGCAGTTGAGGCTCCTTCTTTAAACTTTTTAAAGAAAAAGATAGATGCCTTTCTAAAGAATAAAGGGATTCGGGGATATGGTGTACAGGCCGGAGAGTGGAGCTGAGTCCACAAAGATCAGCCATGATCTCATTGAATGGCGGAGCAGGCTCGAGGGGCCAGATGGCCTACTCCTGTTCCTAGTTCTTATGTTCTTATGTCCTAAATGGGAGGAGGACTTGTGAGGGGGTGGGGAAAATAGGCTGGGGACTGTGGTGCGAGGCCATGCATAGGATGAGCTTGATGCAGTTTAAGGTGGCACATAGGGTGCATTATGATCCTGGCGAGAATGAGTGGTTCTTCCAAGGTGTGGCCGATGAGTGCGTGAAATGTGGGGTGGCGGGGGGGGGGGGGGGGGGGGGGGGGGGGCAGTGAATCATGCACACATGTTCTGGGGTTGCGAGCAGCTGGAGAGATTCTGGGAATGCTGTGTTTGGGTGTTATCTAAGATTGTGGGGGGTGGAGATCAGGTCGGACCCAATGGTGGTGATCTTTGGGGTATCAGAAGTGCCGGAGCTGCTGGAGGGCAAGGGGCTGATATTGTGGCCTTCGCCTCTCCAATTGCCCGGCGAAAGATCCTGCTCACTTGGAGATGGGATACGCCGCCGGGGTGGTGGCCTGACTGGAGGTCTTGTCCGATTTTATCTGGTCGGAAAAGATTAAGTTTGAGTTGAGGCGTCAGCGAAGTGCTTTGAGACATGGTGGGAGTTGTTCATGATGATGTTTGAGGAACTGTTTGTCGTGCGGGGGTGGAGGCGGAGGGGGATGCGATGGGCTGGAAAGGGGAATATTGTACAAATTGTGAACTGTGCATTTGTGGAGTTTGTTTGTATATGTTCCTGTTTTTTTACACATGTTTGGAACAAAGTGCATTTTTAAGTTTTCTAGTTGCTGCTTCCTGCTTGAGACACTGCATGTCTCCCATGGGGGATTCTTCAAACTGGATCAAGAGCACTGCTCACAGATGCCATCAAACCCTTATGGAGGGCTCCACATTCGATCAGACGACCCAATAACAGCACATTGCCACTCACACCATGGGAATCTGTAAGCATTACGAATGGTGGTCAGCAATGATATCTTTTAAGAACCAAAAGAGATACGTTAAATTAGAGTATTATAGGGGCAGCGCGTTGGCACAGTTGTTAGCACTGCTGCCTTACAGCGCCGAGGGTCCGGGTTTGATTCTGGTCACGGGTTACTGTCTGTGTGGATTCTACACATTCACCCCGTGTCTGCGTGGGTCTCACCCCCTCAACTCATAAAAGATGTGCAAGGTTAGGTGAATTGGCCACGCTAAATCGCCCCTTAGTTGGGAAATAAATTGGGTACTCCACATTTCTATTTAAAAAAATTAGTGTTATATCTGGTAAATTCTGGGGATATTACAAATGGCGTATGCTATATTTGGCGGGGGGGGGGGGGGCAGTTCTCAAAGGACTTTTGATCTTAATCTACTGTTCTGACCACACACTTTTTGAGTACGTGCTGCGTGATGAATCAGTGGTGAGAGTTTCCGGTCCGGCCTGAGACCGAAGGTTTCCGCTGAGGTCAATGGATCATTCAATGATCTGTCAAATTTTCCGTCCTGCCTGCGACGATTCCTGGGGCGATCAGGACCAGACAATTTATCTGAATGTTCCCATCTCCTCAGTAACTGTCCCCCGCCCTTTCAAAGCTACTGCCAGGATCCTTGACTCAAAATACCCACTAACAGCCTGATTGTCCTTGCAAACTACTGCAAAAGGCAGATCGGTCTTAATCAGTCACGAAGCACCCACTAGCAACCTGCTTGCCCTTGCCAACTGCTGCCCTGACTCGATCTTTCTTTCCTCACCATAGTCCTTTGAATGTGTTGTTCATGACTACATCCGTGCCTCTCTTTCCGATGACTCCATTCTCGTTTCCACCCGTGCTGTAATCAGTTACAGATCAATGCTCTCTGGGCAAGGCTAGAGTTCTCCATTCCTCCACCCCCCCCCCCCCCCCCCCCCCCCCCCCGGGCGTCATCGTCAATCTGTTTGTTTAAAGGGATGCAAATACGCAATCTACTGTTTGGAGGTGCTAAGTATGGTGCAGTTTGAGTGTATTCTAATTAAGTTTCACTTAAAATTACCGATCTGCCAATAGCCAGCCAGCCTTGTAACCCTTGCGTATTTCATAGAATTTGTGTGGGTGAATTCGTTTATGATGAACGGTGAAGTTCAGTTATATTGATTTTGATTAGCCTGTTGTACCTTTGTAGAGATTGTTTATCATGGAAAGAATTTCATGACTCATACATCTGTCATCTGCACAGGCGAGGAATATCATCCTTAGCTCACATATAGTCAGCTACAAATTGAAATATTTGGGAAGCTTTTATTTCACTCCCTATAAGTTCACTTTGGAGTTCAATCTGCCGGTGAGATTTGATTTGTGCTGTCACCATGGAGAGAAAAAAAATCTAAAATTTTACATAATCCTGCAAGTTGTCAATTTCCATGTATTGTAAGCGAGCCTGAAAACTTTGTTGCCTGCCCTCCATACTTTGCAGCAACGTAGGGAAGTGTGGTTGCTTTTTTAAAAAAAAAAGCCTTTTCTTTATTCTCCTTCCCCAGGAAGCACTGAGGCAAATTCTAATATAATTGCTGCCCTCCTAAGTCTGTACACACTTTGCAATTATCCATCCTAAAAGTTTGGGCTAATGCAATTTTGCTTTGGTTAATAATAAAGGGATTCCCTGGGGTATTAATTAGTTTCCAGATAGGTGCGATTATGTCATTGCTGGGTGGAGCTAAAGCATAAGGCTGTTTGAGAAAGCAATTTTCAGTTTCCGTTCTGATCTGGGTGAAGGTGTGCACAGTGAAACAGTGCTGCTCTCACTGTAAGTTAGTTAAAATAGGTTATGTGTATTTAAAGCAGTGCAGACTTGTCTGAGGACAAGGGGGAGCTGAAACCACCCAGTTGAAAACAGCTTTTGAAGACATTCAGCCAGAGTTTCTGCAGGGGTTTTGATCGGAGTGAGATATGTTCTGTAAGGCAGTGTCAAGAAATCTCTTTCTCAAAGAATAACTCTGTAGGGCAGCATGGCGCCGAGATCCCAGGTTCGATCCTGGCTCTGGGTCACTGTCTGGAGTTTGCAAATGCTCCCCGTGTTTGCGGGGGTTTCGCCCCACAACGCAAAGATGTGCAGGGTAGGTGGGTTTGCCACGCTGAACTGCCCCTTAATTGGGAAAAATGAATTGGGTACTCTAAATTTAAAAAAAAGAATAACTCTGTAAAGTAAGTATTCTTCTGTGCCATTAGTATTTAGTTGGGTTGAGAGCTGAGATCGCCTATTTTCTTGTTTAAGCGGGAACGAGATGACAAGTTAGGGTATTGTATACCCTGTGTTAAGTAGTGTTACTTGAGGGGTAATTGTAAGCTATTTTTGGAAGTGAAGTTAAAGATTTTACTACTGTATTGGTAATAAAGTTTTGTTTTAAAATACCATATCCTTATTTCTTTGTGCAATCACTCCTGAAGCGGGGTTTCCTTTCCTCACAGTTTTACAAAATTAAAATAAAATATTGGGGTTTTGGTCAAATAACCGAACCACTGTTGGGGTCTGGTCTGAGATCATAATAGTCATAAATCAGGGCTTCAAAATGAAGGCGGCACGGTAGCACAGTGGTTAGCACTGTTGCTTCACAGCACCAGGGTCCCAGGTTCGATTCCCGGCTTGCGTCACTGTGTGGCGTCTGCACGTTCTCCCCGTGTATGTGTGGGTTTCCTATGGGTGCTCTGGTTTCCTCTCGCAAGGCCCGAAAGACATGCTGTTAGGTAACTTGGACATTCTGAATTCTTCCTGTGTACCCAAACAGGCGCCAGAATGTGGCGACTAGGAGCTTTTCACGGTAATTTCATTGCAGTGTAAGCTTACTTGTGACAATAAAGATTATTATTATTAATTTATTGCACAGCAATTACTGTTCATGGAATTGTAACCCAATGTGAGTTATCGCATCCAAGAGAGGAGAGCTTAACATTGGCGAGAGGAAGGTGGATATTGGTATGTTACCTGATGCCCAGCATTTCATGGTCGGTGTCAAAAAACAATTGTGCTGCTCTGATGAAAGGTGCCCACAAAAATGTATCAATCTCTGGCATAGTTTTCACTTTTTTCTGTTACCTTGCTTACGACATCAGCTAAGAGTGTTCTCTGGCATCCTGCAACAGTGGTATCCTTAAGCAGATTAAGCAGTCAATTGTATTAAAGAGCTCTCACAGACAGAAAATCAGGAAGCAAAACTCATCCTTCACTTTTTAAATCATTTTCCAGAGAGCCAAAAAAATTATTTGCACATAGATTAAGTTTGAAATGGCAGTAATTTTTTAAACGTTTATTATTTTTTCAAAAGTTAATTTTTAAAAATCGTAATAGAGAAATTTGACATTCTGCAAATATAAGATTTGTTTCTCGAGGCCAGAAAGGTTGTCCAGCTATAATTATGGTTATATGCCATCATAACCTAGTTACACCTCATTCAACAGGGTATAAGATCCTTTGCAAATGTTTTCACTGTGAGAGTTACAACATAAAAGTTAGAAGTCAAGTCTAATAACGTGAATTTGGAAGAATTCCATTTGCTGGGATGGCAACAGGGCACTCTGTGCGGAAGCAACGGGTCACTGATAGCAACCTGATGTGTTCCTGCGCATGTGCAGATTGCAGAAGGTGCTGTCAGTTCACCATTGCCTTGAAAGATTTCCTGTCATTACCACTGTAAAATCCAGATCATTGTCAAATCAGTGATTTCTCCCACTGCCAATGATACCTTTTAAGTAATTGTGTTTATGCACATAAATGCTGGTGATATCGAGAAGGCTGTGACACAAGTGTTGTATTTTGTACATATTAAGCCATTTCTGTTCTTTACTGTGGAATTGTTGCCTGTAATATTGCACACAAGTTAATGAATTATGTTTTTTATTTGCATTTCCTGTGTTAAATATTGAGAAGCCTACATACCGTGGGGGAGAGGAGCGAAGTTGACCTCAACAATGAAACCTTGCTGGAAATAAAAGTACATTGAGTAGTAATTATGGTCTTGCAACCTGACTATTCTGTTTGTTACCTTTTAAAATAAGAAGATAATCAACTGATCAATTTTGACTAACTCAAACAACAAATGGTCACTGGGGTGTAGATTAAACTATTTTGCCCAGTACCGCACAAGATCATAAATAGCACCGTCAGTTATCCAGAGCTGAATTAGATTCCGATCATTTTTTTAATATAGCAGTATACGTATTTACAGTGTGAGAAGAATTGGATAAGTCTCCATTCCAATTAATATTGCTGAGCAGCTGCTACAGTACATAAATTCTTCACTGTGTGCCTTCCATTAGATACGGTTTTGTAATTAGCTGCAGGATAATTGTCATGGGGCACATATTTCATTGTCCTTTTAAGCAAGCATTCCCGTGTCTACTTGAAGAAAGAATTTTATATGGTGCATTTCAGAACACTAAAGGGTAATGAAATTCATAGTCGAATAAACTTCCTTTACTCATAGCTCAAATTCCTTAATTATCTGTAAAAACATGATTTGCCATTTTATGGAGCTGTGTTATATTAAAACAAAATGATATCCTTTTTCTGTCTCCAATTCTCAAGCTAGTTCGGTCGGACGTTCAAGGCCATTGCCTTCACTGCTGTTTGAGCCATTGTGTGATCTGCCAGCACTGCATTTTTCTCCATCTCATTGCTCCTTTTGTCTTGGGCACAGAAGGTTCTGTTGTCATACAGTGTGCCATTTAGCCGCTTATCTACGATCTTCATCAATGGAACTGGATGAATTTGAATGATAGTCATAAAATAACTTTCTTTTCAATTTTAGTTGCATGTTCTGGTTGAAGATAAGACTTGTTTTGGGAGCAGTGACTGCTCCAGAAATGTAATATTTTTCTGATAGATTACACTTAATGGGTGAAGATACCATCCAGTGTCTCAGGTCAGTCCTGTGTTAAGATACAACAGTTTGGTGGTCCTGGGAAAGAACACAATCATCTTTATTAGTTCCACAAGTAGGCTTGCATTAACACTGCAATGAAGTTTACTGTGAAAATCCCCTAGTTGCCACACTAAGGCACCTGTTCAAGTACATTGAGGGAGAATCTAGAATGTCCAATTCACCCAACAAACATGTTATTTGGGACTTGTGGGAGGAAACCGGAGCACCAGGAGGAAACCCACGCAGACACTGGAGAACGTGCAGACTCCGCACAGACAGTGACATAAGCCGGGAATCGAGCCCCAGTCCCTGGAGCTGTGAAGCAACAGTGCTAATAGTGCACTTCTCCCTGTGTCTGCGTGGGTTTCCTCCGGTGTCCGGGTGTTATGATAACCGGTGAAGAAAATGCCTTATTCAAGACTTATTAAATCATCCATAAGGGGGCAGCACGGTGGCAGGCGGAGACATTAAATCATCCATAAGGGGGCAGCACGGTGGCAGGAGAAGGCATTGTGGAATGTGGTTAGAATGGGAAGCAGTCTGTTAGATTTTGGGGTTCAAAATGTTTTTACAAAACATGGTGTTATGTTAGCTGCACCGGTTTTGTTTGATTCTTGTATAGTAAAATGTTTTTTGTTTAGAATATGAAACCATGTGGAGTAATTATTTCAGTAAGAGTTTGAAATTCTTCTTACAATTTCAGTAGAAACAATAACTTTTAACCAGATAAAAAAACCTGTGAATTCTTTTATCAGAAGGGAGAAGTTTGATATTACACAAATATAAAAGTGGTTTAACAGGACCTGAGAAGTTGTTCCATATTTATGGCTTAGTACATGTAGTTAAAAAAACCCAGTTACCCACTTCATTCAAGAAGACATAGGGCACGATCTTCCAGCCATGCCCACAATGGGCGGGATCAGTTTTGGGCTAATCTGCATATTAGAGCGAGGAAGTAAGCCTTACTCTAATGTGCAGATTCCCGAGCTACCTGAGGCTTTGGTATCCAATCCCTTCACCTCGGAGACCTCGGGTGAGCGCCGTTTGGTAATCAGCGACCGGACGGAATGGCACTTGTGGGGGATGCCAAGGGGAACGGAGGTCTCCAGCTGCATGCCCTTGGGTAGGCTGGTACCCTGGCAGTGCTGTCTGGGTGCCAGCCTCGCACTGCCAAGATGCCAAGCTGGCAGTTTGTGCATGTGCGCGATTGGGCCGGTGTTTCCTGCCATGGGTGTTGAGGGGTGTGTGGAGCAGCAGACCCTCCCATGTGCATTTGGACTGGAATGAGGTGAGGATTTCTTTTATGGGCCTAGGCGATCGGCGCGGCATTTAAAAATAGCGTCCCAATTTTGCGCTCCAACAGGGATTTCCGGCGAGCGGAGCTCCCCGTTGTAAAAGAACGCCTCGGCCGCACGTTCCCCGTTTAAACCGCTTATCTAAAGCGAGTCTTGTTGAATAGCCATGTGTTTCTCGGCATTGCAAGTGCTGGGAAACACGTGGGTAAACGTGCTTCCTCGGGAACTTTGTTCTCTTTTGGGAAGATCCCGCCCATAATGTTTGAGATTTTTATAAAGCGATTATAAAATCAACAAACCAAAGTATGATTACATCACAGAATAAGGTCATTTGGCTCATCTGTATTTATGCTGGCACTTTGCAAGGCTAATTCACTAAGGACCATTCGTGTCGCTCTGCACATTTTTCTCTACGTATAATTATCCAACTTCCTTTTTGCGATCCACAATTCAATCTGCCTCACTACAATTTCAGGCATTATACTCTGGAACCTTACCACTCACTGTGCTCAAGAAAAGGCTTTTCCTCATTTTGTCAATGCTTCTTTTGCCAATCACCTGAATTCTGTGTCCTATTTCCAATGGGAACAGCTTCTCCATATCCAGTATATCTAGACCCACGTATTGGCTCTCTTCTCAGCTTGCTCTTCTCCAAGGAGAACACTTCTTCAATTTATGTCCTTGAAGTTTCTCGTCCCTGGAAAATTTCTCAAGAATCTTTTCTGCACCCTGTTTAATGCCTCCATATCCTTCATGAAGGTGATGCCCAGTACTAGCTGGAATGCTCCAGTTGAGACTGAACCAGTGTTTAGCATAACCTCCTTGCTTCTGTACTCTTATGTCCAATTTATAATGCCAAATGCCTTATTAACTATGCTTGAAATCTGTCTTGTTGCCTTCAAGGATTTGTGTACATATAACTCCAGGTCCTTCTGCTCATGCTAACCCCTTTAGAATGACAATACAATGTAAAATGTGGAAAATCCTGCCAATTCAAATGATTACTAAAGATTTCCATGTCTGGGGACTTTAACAGCACTCTGTGGAAGAGCAAGAAATCACTGATCGCACCTTTTCAGTTCCTGCATTTAACTGGAGTTTCAGTCTCGCAATTATAATTACCGTGGACACTGGCAGTCTTGCAATCATTACAACTACAAAATCTGGGTCCCAGGATATGAAGGAGATCATGATGTAACAATTCATAAGTTTTGAGAGTAAGGAAGACCACTTGCTTTTACCATTGATACTCTTACGTATTTTAATCCCTTAGTTATCAATCCCTTTCTCAGCATAGTCATACACCTAGACGCAATTTCTTTGTTGCCTCCTTTGTTGTCATTCTAAATTCTAGTATTCTGAAATTTCATCTCCCCATACCTGCTCTTATCCTGTCTTGCACTAGGTCGCATTATCTCTCATCTCTGTCCTTATTGCCTTACATTGGTTCTCTGATTCCACATACATGGAATTTAAAATCCTTTGCCCTGATCTATATATTGATCCATTACTCACCCATATAACACCACCAAAATGTTCTCTAGTCTCGCTTCACCTACTTTCTGCGTTTCCAGTTTTCTTGCATTTTTTGCACTGCTCTTCAGCTGTCTTGATCTATCCTGTCCAAGGAGAGCTACTATTTATGCAGTCAGAAATGATTTGCCGCTTTTGTTCACACTCATTTCAAGGGTGATTTTTGGCAGTGACGTTGGAACCAATTTCATGCCTGTGCCGTGGACTTTGAAATGATATTGGGCATTTAAAAAGGAAAATTTAAATATTTTATAATGAATAATTGATGCAAAGATTTGTATGTCAGTGTACTGAGTCATAAACTAAGTAAACATGTGCGTGTGTGTGTGAGAACCAATCAATGGACAGCACGGTAGCACAGTGGTTAGCACAGTTGCTTCACAGCTCCAGGGTCCCAGGTTCAATTCCCAGCTTGGGTTACTGTCTGTGCGGAGTCTGCACGTTCTTCCCGTGTTTGTGTGGGTTTCCTCCGGGTGCTCCGGTTTCCTCCCACAGTCCAAAGATGTGCAGGTTAGGTGGATTGGCCATGCTAAATTGCCCTTAGTGTCCATAAAAGGTTAGGTGGGGTTAGGGGGATGGTGTGGAGTTGTGGGATAGGGTGGAGGTATGGGTTTAGGTGGGGTGCTCTTTCCAAGGACTGGTGCAGACTCCATGGGCCAAATGAAATAGAAACATTCAGTTCTCTGTCTACAGGGACTGTTTATATGTATATGAAAATTCATTGCACAGGAGTGGAAAATTTCTCCTGAAATGAGGTTAATTAAAAGCAAAATACTGCAGATGCTAGAAAACTGGCGTTCTATTCTGCCCATCTCTCTCCTCAACTATATGATTTCTACCCGGCTTCCGTTCTAGTCATGTGGGCTTGAAATATTGGGTTGGATTCCCCACAGCCCGACGCCGTAATCACGGCTGGCGCCGGGGTGGAGAATCCAGTTTGACGTTGTAATCGGGCCTGGCACCAGTCTGCCGATTATCCGGGCATCGAAAATCGCTGTCACCGTGGAGTACGCCGCGCTACCGGGGACCAATTGCCAGAGGCCCGCTCGGCAAACCTCCGCTCCCAACCGGTCGAGTTCCTGACGGTGTGGAACTAACCACCTTTTGCCGGTCGGGATGCTCGTGTGGCGGCTGCGGACTCAGTCCGTGGCTGCCCTGGTTGGGGTGGACGGAACGGAGACCGAGGGGCCTTATAGGCGGCCGGCGATTAAATGCACAGGGTTTGAGGCTCGGACGCACGGCCGATCGGGGGGTTGCTTTCTTCGGTGTGGCTCCGCGGTCCAAGTCCGCCATGGAGGACAGCACAGCCGCTGGAGGTCTCCGCTATGCGCATACGTGGCCTTTGACCCAGAAGTGCGGGTCCGTATCTGCAGCAAAAGCTGCAAGATTTATTTCGGGTCCCTGCTAGCCCCCTGTAGGGCTATGAATTAATTGAACTTGTTTGCGGGAATTTCTGGAGTAAAACTCTACCGTTTTTACACCGGTGTGTGGACATAGTCTCATTTTGGGAGAATCCAGCCCATTAACTTTGTTTCTCTCTCTCAGATGCTGCCAGATCTGGTGAGTTTATCCAGCTTTTGCTGTTTAAAAAAAATCATATTTAAAGTTATTTTGCGGCAGAATATTTTTTTTTTCATAGAATTTACAGTGCAGAAGGAGGCCATTCGGCCCATCGAGTCTGCACCGGCTCTTGGAAAGAGCACCCTACCCAAGCCTCCACCCCTATCCCCATAACCCAGTAACCCCACTCAACACTAAGGGCAATTTTGGACACCATGGGCATGACCAATCCACCTAACCTGCACATCTTTGGACTGTGGGAGGAAACCGGAGCACCCGGAGGAAACCCACGCAGACACTGGGAGAACGTGCAGACTCCGCACAGACAGTGACCCAAGCCGGGAATCGAACCTGGGACCCTGGAGCTGTGAAGCAATTGTGCTAACCACTATGCTACCGTGCTGCCCTATTGAGAATTTGAACATTTGCCCCTCCTGAATATTAGCTCAGTAATCGACTCAAAATGGTGTGGCGAATACAAGTCAGTACAGAAACTACAATCTTGCCCTTCACTTTAGAAGCAGGGCTGAAAACCTCTCTATCTATCTTTGTGGTTAACATTGTTTTCTAAATTTCTCCCATTGTGCTTTGTTTCCTGAAGCATGAATACATGTGTGGCACAGTTCCCTGGGAGGTGGCTGCCATGTGGCCAAGTGAACACAATATGTGTGGTCCTAGATAGTGGGTGGCTCTGAGCTATTTAATCATGCAGGATATTACAATGGAATTTGATCTTAGATTACCTCCCTTCCTTCAGAGGATTTGTAGCACCTCAGTTGCTGCTCTGTCAGATCAGGTAACTTGGCACGAAGCAAGTTTCAAATGTGGGATCTTCAGGTTTCTCTGGCTTTGGTCCACACCCTGTTTGTATTTAGTGACTAAGTCAGCAACAAAGCATAAAGTAAGCTTACTTTTGTGCCGAACCTTTAGTTTTGTTCAAGTGTAATAACATTGCAGGCAACTTGAATTATAATACTTATGAAGATATTTTACAGTCCAGTTTTTTAAACATAGAATGTGGAATATGAAAACTATGCAGACTGTTTAATTATTTAAGACTAATTGAATCCTCAGGTTTCAGATCAAGTGGTTAGGATGTTGTAACCACTCATTATTTTGAAAAGTCAATTGGAAAATAAATGGAAGTGGGCGGTTCAATTTGTATTAATTGTTTGAGATTTTCAACCTCATTTGAGACATTGTGCAACAACATTCTTTTCAATTTATTTCTCATTTTTCAATCACTCTGGTTATACTTCGATTTAAGGTGATTTGTGTTAATTATGACTTTTGGCATGTAACATTTTGTGTTTATTCGGTTAATGCTCTTTGAGTTCCTGATCCAAATAAGTCACAAACAGTTGAAAAAATCTATAGATTTACTGATGAAGAGAGTCCCAAGATTTCTGCTGCATACAATCACTCCAACTTCAAATTCAGGCTTGCTTAGGAAAATTCTGCTAACACGCTGATCTCCAAAGATGCTCCAGCAAAATTCCAGAATATTTGTTTATATTCTCATCTTTGCCACCACTCAACCTTTCCAGCTGCCTTGTACAGACAATATTTATTTCATCCTCCGGTTCTAGCAGTGACGAAACATTTGTGTCCCTCGAAATAATTGAGTTCACGTATATCTTTCGAATAACCACTGTTGCAGTGATCAACTCAGAGTACCCCAATTCTTTTTATTCCAGTTAAGGGACAATTTAGCGTGGCCAATCCACCTACCCTGCATAGCTTTTGAGTTGTGGGGGTGAGACCCATGCAGACACCGGGAGAATGTGCAAACTCCACATTGGCAGTGACACTGGGCCAGGATCGAACCAGAGTCCTTGGCACCGTGAGGCAGCAATGCTAACCACTGCGTCACCGTGCATCATGTTTAACCAATTCTGCTCACAGTTGAGGTCAGTCGGTAAATATTCATAACTGGGTCTCTCATTTGAGTAATCTGGATCAGTTCTTCCCTCCAGTTTTCTCCAGAACAACTGAATCTGACCTATTCGTGGCATGGTGTTTGTAGATCAGCCCTAAGATCCACTTAATGATGAGTTTTAACATAGTTCAGAAGCCATTCCGTCTACATGGAGGAAAGAAGCTTACCACTCCTGTCTTTAAACCTTTGCCTCTTGCTTTAATGCATATATATTGCGGTTCCAGGTTTGTTCTGATTGATGAACTCTCGAGAGTGTTATTGACTAGTGTGTGATGGTGAAACATAGTTCATGTACAAAAGAGATGATTATCTGAAAACTAACCCCACAAACAATCAATTCTGAAACATTTTAAATATGATCTTCTGTAGTAATATGGACAGTGTTGTCAATTTTAAACTATTATTCAGAAATGGGTGAAGTTATAACTGGATTTGGATAGCACTGTATTTGTCATCAATTCATGTGATGTTTGAAGCACTTGGATATTGATTTCTCCTGCATTGTTTATTGAAGCGTTGTCCATGAAGACTGCTGCTGATTATTTCAAAAACTGTCCAAAAGATTAAATTTTGCAATGGATTATCTAGTATGAATGATTCAGAAAGGATTGAGACTCCCAAGTATGTGAAGCTGCTTTATTGAGCTAAATCCTGTTCAAAGCAAGTGTTCAAATGCCTGATGTGGAGATTAATTGAAAAGAAGTTGAAAGCTCTCCGCAATTGATCTTCATAAAAGCATGCGCTATCATATGAAGCATTGTCTTTTGATTTAATTCCATTTCTTGGTTTAAATCTTCTCATCTTCACTAATTCCTTATCAGCAAATTGAGAACTCTTCATCTCTCAGTCTCTGTAAAAAGAACACAAAGCAAGCTTGGTGTTACCTAAATTGCTACTTTGCAACTTTTCTTGTCTTCTATCTGATGGCTCGAAATGTATCCGTATTTTGCATTTACCTTCTACAAATCTATAACATTGCTTCGTGATGCAGTGAGGATTTCTTTCTCCGAGTCCATTCAATCTCTCTCCTTGGCCATTGAGTTTTGATATCACATACTATAATCTTTGGCAGTCTGATTTTCCAATAAAAGAAATTGACAGTCATTTGAGGTTTCAATAGCCTTTTGCTGTGTACATTTTATGGCCATTTGCTTTTTATTATGTGCCAGGCACAAATCTTTACAATATTTGCAATACTTTAGATCTCTGAAATACAAAAGACAGATTGAAACTTAAAATTTAACGTTTGAAGGATACCCAATTCATGATTAGGAACATGCCAGTTTTTCAAGGTTCAGAAAATGCTTGCATGGAGCTAGTCTTTGAAGTCTCCTGAGGGATTTCATTCACATTCCATTGTCTAAAAATATTTGACCATCTTAAGCCTGGCTCTGAAAATGAAATCCCAAGGTTAATTTGTAGCCATCTCACATTGCCTTCAACATTCTGTTGAGTTGATTGGAGTAAAATCTAATGTGAACAATTTTGCCTTTCAACTAAGTGAAGCAAGTATCAGTATAAGGAAGCAGCAGCTGAACTGAAGTTGGTTTGGGCAGACATGTGAGTTTTTGACAATCCATTTCTAAAAATGTTGTGATATTCTGGTTGAGGTATTGGCTGGGGCACATCCGTAGTCAATGGGTACCTCGTGTAAATAGCCATTCTTCATTTCTGAGGCTAGATTTAAAAAAAATTAATACTTTCTAATGCTAACCCATTTATTTCAAATAGATTTGCGTGGACACTAAAATGACGCTGTTAGAGAATATAGGCTCGTGTGTGAGTGAAGCTATTTTACTGTAAAGAGATTCTTTATCACCACATATACTTGCTTTAGTTGAGATCATTAAAGAGGAAATCCTGTCTCCCATCTTTCCTTGTCTTCTCCTGTCTGGCCCTGGCTGAGATCAGTTGCAATGTTCCAACTGTTTGTGTGGTGTAAATGATTTAACTTTGCTCAACTGAAGACTGAATGTGGATCTTGCACTGATGCGGTTCCACACATTAGAAGCCATCACTGCAACTTACTAGTTACGCAATATTAAATTGGGCAAGTTTGCTGTGTTATTAAATATGGCATAATTATTAAACATGGTGAAACTGAGTTGAAAATAAAGTAACGGGGGCGCTATCTTTCTAACCAATACTGTATTATTTTGACATTTAATATTGTGTTGTCTCACATTTTCACAGCTTGCCAACTTACTTAAAAAGACAATTAAAAAATCATAAAAAGGGAATGGAGCGTTACACTGTTACCTTTCTGGCAGGACTCTCATTTAAGGATAAAATCATGATGCTGTTAGCAATTAAATGTGATAACATTTCTGTAATGATTTCTGATGTGGAATGTCCCATGCAGTTGATATGCCAATATGAAGATCTTTTTCTTGCAAAATTAGCGTCTTGACTAGTGTACATTTGTTGCAAAGTAGACACCTATGGGACTTCATATGATGAAAAGTTGTAACGAAATGGACTTAACCTAGTTACAGCTGTCAGCAAAGGCCTGCAGCTGAGACATCAGGCATGGCTTTGAAAATTAATATATGGGGGATGGGAGATGGCGAAGTGATGAACATTGCTGGCTGTAATCTTTTAGACAGGAGTGTATAAACAGAAAATATTGGTCCATTTGTAGTAGACATCAATTAGTTTGATTTAATATCAGTGATAGTGCAGTCAACAAAATTATGCAGCTTGGATTCGTTAATTTATATTTTCGAATGGAACAGAAATTTCAGCTGCTTGTGGAAAAAGCAATTAAATACTTCAAAGTATGAACAACAAAAAGATCTTTTACTTCAAACCCGAGCCGCTGCTTCCTACAGTCTACCGGCAAGGATTTTATTTTTTATTGACTATTCATTATTTCATAGCCTGAGGGAAAGTTTGACATTGTTTCTCTTGACCTCCCAAAACCATTGGGCAAAATTCTGGAATATTGATGCATTTGCACACCTCTGTTAGCTTGTAGCTTTCCATACGTGACATTTCCATCTCCTTGTTGGTGTATCAGTTTGTTCTCAGTGGCAACGTCTCTTGAGTCAGAAGGTTGTGGGTTAAACTCCATTCCACAGATTTGAGTGCATAATTCAGAGGACATTTCAGTCCAGCACAAAGGGGGGACTGATTTTTCGCAGGTACTTGTCTTCCAGATGAGATGTTTGTTGTGTTAAGCACACTGAGATAACACGGGCTGTAACTGGATGCAGCTTTAACTGAAAGATACTCCAGACCTTGAAGTTAGTTCAATCTGATTTATTGAACCTGTCACACAGTTAGCACAGTTCTCTGTGAGTTCCACTCTCTGCTAACCTAAGTGTGATTACTCTGTCTGACTGAACCAGACTAGCTCTTAGCCATGTGCTGGAGGTGTTATGTGATATATACACCCTGACTCACTCTGCAGATGTCCCCAGTGGAAAGAGATGGAGTGTGAGTGACTTGTGTCTTTTATAGTGGGAAACCACCCCCAAGTGTTTTGCTTGCTGATTGGTTATGTCCTGTTCTCTGTGTTCATTAGCTGCCTGTCTGTATCTCATTATGTGCATGTCTGCATATCATGACAATGTTAAACAAAGGCCCCACCTGCTCTCAAGGGGTAAGACTGAAAGATTTCCATTGCCCTATTCTAAGCAATGCAATGGTATTTAGCTAATCATCCTGGCTAACATTTATCCAAGCAATCAACATCCACTATAATAGATTATATGGCCAATTATCTCATAGTGTGAGACTTTGCTGGGTGCAAACTTGTCATGATTCATTACATTCAGAAATAAAAGCAAAATGCTGCGGAAACTGCAATCCAATAAAAACTGAGGATGCTAGTAAACCGCAGCCGATCTGGCAGTATCTGTAGGGAGAGAAAATAGTGCAAATCTGTAGGACTATGAAACTCCTGAAGAAGTCCTAGAATTCATAGAATTTACAGTGCACAAGGATGCCATTCCGCCCATCGAGTCTGCACCGGCTCTTGGAAAGAGCACCCAAGGTCAACACCTCCCCCCTATCCCCATAACCCAGTAACCCCACCCAACACTAAGGGCAATTTTGGACACCAAGGGCAATTTATCATGGCCAATCCACCTAACCTGCACATCTTTGGACTGTGGGAGGAAACCGGAGCATGCGGAGGTAACCCACGCACACACTGGGAGGATGTGCAGACTCCGCACAGCTAGTGACCCAAGCCGGAAACTAACCTGGGACCCTGGAGCTGTGAAGCAATTGTGCTATCCACAATGCTACCGTGCTGCCCTATGGACTCAAAACATCAATTCCGTTTTCTCTCCCTACAGATACTGCCGACCTGAGTTTTCCCAACATTCTCTGTTCTTGTTTTACACTTCAAAAATACTTCAATTGACTGTAAACTGTTTGGGGTCTGTGGAGATCGCAAAAGGTGAAATATAAATGTGTGCCCATTATTCTCGGAAATGCAAAATCATTTGCCTTATCCTTTTTACAAGTATTCCTGTAAACCTCAGTCCCATTCTTAACCTGATGTTTATCCACCACCTTTCTTAGCACCCTTCCCTTTTGCTAAGACTCTGGGACAGTGAGTAATTTATCCTACTCTTGGTTAAGCTTGTTAGCCACCTTGTGCTCTCCAATTTGACATTTTTGGGTTGAGGTAATTGTTCTGTTTGCGTTTGCTACAGCTCCCTCAGTTGCTTCGAAATAACTGCAGTGAAGAAAATGCTGCTAAGGAGGAAGGTAGATTGTTTAAGGGATCTAGGACAATGGGTTGGTTCACTTACCATTTTACTTCTGATGGTAGCACATTTTACTTCTATCATGTCAGTGATCCAGTTTAACACTATATTGATAAAAATAAATTACTGCAGATGCTGAAATCTGAAATAAAAACAAAATACTGGACAATCTCAGCAGGCCTGACAGCATCTGTGACAAGAGAAGGGAGCTACCGTTTCGAGTCTGGATGACTTTTTGTCACAGCTAGAGGGAACTGGAAATGGGGACAGATTTATATTGTTGGGTGGGGGGGGGGGGGGGGGGGGGGCATGGAGTGGTGGGGCTGGATAAGGGGCCAGCTATAGGTGGAGATGGACAAGGATGTCCAGGCCGGAAGACAAAAGGAATGTAAATAGGGGTCTTTAAAGCTAAGAAGAGTGCTGATAGTAGCGGTATAAAAGATTAGAATGTGTGAATGGCAGAACAAAGGCGAGCAGTGTGTCAAAGGGTAACTAAGAACAGTTGGCCGGAGTGGAGGGATGGGAAAAATGGTGAGAGAAAAACAGATCAATGGAAGAAATTTAAATTAATTGATAGAAATAGAAATGGGATGAAGGGGAAGAGCGAGTTCACAGTCTGAAGTTGTTGAACTCGACGTTAAGTCTGGAAGGCTAAAACGTGCCTAATCGGAAGAAGTACTATATTGATTAAAGTTTCCTCTTTTTGTCGGACTTGATGACAGGACTTTGATCTAGTATATTAATTTGTTCATAAATAAGTGAACCTCTAGGTGCAAACTTGGCTCTTTTTTGCCATTCCATTTTCCAAACCCCCACTCCCTTTCTGAGGTCATAATAGTCATAGAATCGAACAATACAGAAGGAAACACCAATGGCCCATCAAGGTTGTGACGGAGCTGGCACTTGCTGGAGCCGGTTTGCCAATTATCATTTATGAGTGGTGGGGGGTGTGGTGGACGGCTCTACTCCACGCCGACCCACCCTGGCAGTCTTAACGTGCTGCAGATGGGCTAAACAAAGGCTGAGCCGTTCCTCACTGGGGTGGAAGTCCTGCCCTGGTCAGGAAGCTCAATCAGTCCTGGCAGTGTCAAGAGCACATTAATGGACGACGTCAGGACTGCAATGGGGCACAAGGAGGAGCAATGGATCCCGAGGTTCATGCAAGTCTGGGATCTCAATCAGGGTGGGTTTGGACAGGGCGTTGTGAGTGATGTGTTTGAAGCTTCAGGCAAGTTGGAAGAAGCCCCCCCCCCAACCTAACAATCTGCAAATGGTCGCCCCCTCTCCTGCTTAATTGTCTGCACCAAACATTTTACGATGTGGGTAGCATGGTTACCAGGGTTAACTAACTTGGTAACTAGCCTAATTGACCCCTGATTGCTGACATAAATATGGCGTGCAGGTTGCCAATTTCAGCCCCCCCCGGATTATGTGAGTCAACACTGGGTGAAGTAGTGGAATGGCCAGCCACCTTATTTTACATGCTCCCTACTGAAAAGGCGCCGGCAGGGGAACATAAAATGATGCAGCTGCTTTGCGAAAGAATCCAAAAGGCTTTAAATCAAAATCTGAGATTATCCATAGAAGACACACTTTCCAGTTCGAGGTCATCGAATATGTATCAGGACCATACCCGTGGCAGATTTATTCCCCATTCCCCAATTCTGCGACATGAAGGTTAATTGCAGTGCCCCTGCCATTTGAACTGTGTTCTGCTAACTCTACACAGGTGGGAGATCAAAGTGGGAAATCTCCTGGTTTGTGCAAGGAAATTTCACAAGTTGCAGCAAATTTATTAACCGAGTCACCGTCATAGCTTTTTGGTTTAGGTATATTTATTGTAATTGGATTTTGTACAATGCAAGCATTGTGCAAAGGACAATATTAAAACCAAATTTCCAGTATGAGGAGTTGTTCATCGACAGGTGCTGAATTAAGCTTCGCTAATGAAAATTTGCGAAAAGAGTTTAAGACTTTTTATTTTGCTATCGTGATTTTGCAAGTGAGTTTGCAGTTAGTTTAATGTGGCAATTTGGTAGAATTTAATTCAGATTGGGTTACTAGTATTATAGAAAGATAATTTGACAGATGAGTACAGTGATAAAGATATTCAGACCTGACTGCATGTATTGTAATTGTAGGAGTATCTGAATTGGGCAGCACTTCAACAGATTTGTTTGAACTGCATGAAATAAACCATAAGAGCCAATTTCTTAGCTAAATACCATGAGCTTATCCGAAAGGCAAGATAATAAGTGTTGTCAGTCAGAAAAAATAAAATGGTGCCTTGATGGTTTGATGTGAGGCAACCAAACCATCATTATAACTGTACTTGTTCAAAGTTGCAGAGTATCTGCCAATTTAGCTAGCATTAGGAACGTCATAGTATTTGAGCTATTCTGCATTGAATAAAAACTGTGGCACAGTGGTTAGCACCGATGCCTCACAGAGCCAGGAATCCGGGTTCAATTCCGGCCACGGGTGACTGCCTGTGTAGAGTCTGCACCCCCCCCCCCCCCCCGTCTGCGTGGGTTTCCTCCTCGTGCTCCGTTTCCTCCCACAATCCAAAGATGTGCAGGTTAGGAGGATTGGCCATGATAAATTGCCCCTTAGTGTCCAAAGGTTAGGTGGGGTTATGAATTACGGGAATGGGGCAGGGGATATGGCCTAGTTAGGGTGCTCTTTTGGAGGGACAGTGCAGACTCGATGGGCCAAATGGTCTCCTTCTGTACAGGAGGGATTCTATGATTATTGATGTGTTTGACCAAGATGCTGTATAAAATCCTTACAGTGCAGAAGGAGGCCATTAAGCTCATCGAGTTTGTACTGACACTTCGAATGAGCATTCTACTTACGCCCCCCCCCTCCACCAAACCTATCGCCGTAACCCCATAACCTGACCTGCATATTCCTTTTTTCTTTTTTTCTTCTTTTTTTAAAATATAAATTTAGAGTACCCAATTAATTTTTTCCAATTAAGGGGCAATTTAGAGTGTTCAATCCACCTGCCCTGCACATCTTTGGGTTGTGGGGGCGGAACCCACGCAAACACGGGGAGAATGTGCAAACTCCAGACGGACAGTGACCCAGAGCCGGGATCGAACTGGGACCTTGACGCCGTGAGACTGCAGTGCTACCACTGCGCCACCATGCTGCCCCCCACTGACCTGCATATTCCTGGACGCTAAGGGGCAATTTAGCATGCCCAATCCACCTAACCTGCACAGTTTTGGACTGTGGAAGGAAACCGGAGCACCTGCAGGAAACCCACAGATACTCTGAGAACGTGCAAACTCCACCCAGTCGCCCAAGTCCAGAATTGAACCAGGGTTTCTGGTGCTGTGACGCAGCAGTGCTTGCCACTGTGCTGCCCATCTGGATTAACTATTGTAAACAGGTCTGAAGTTGGCCTAATATTGGTATAAGAGAAAACTGCCACCAGTCGGTTTGCTGTTGAACTATTATCTCAACCCCTACTTTAAACTGTTCACATATTCCAGATGTGCAATAAATGGAATTTTATTGTAAGATGGTCACCAAGTTTTAATTGGAAGTGTGCAACCTCCCCTTGAAAAGGCAGTGGTTCTCTCTGCTGTCCACATAATTAGCTAGAATCGGGACCACTTATTTGAAATGCTGGTGGAAGTTTTTGCGTCACTGAATCTGTCGAAAAAGCAATCGACATGTCCAGGAACGGAGGAGCAAAGGACGAAAGAAATTGATATGAAAAGATTGGCGAGGGAGGGAGGGGGCTAGAACTGTACCAAATGGATGGCTGCAATTTTAATTTCCAAACTTTTGGCATGACGGATTGTAAAATGCAAGTTGAACCGTTAGTGAGTTTTTATACCTCTATATGGCCACTGGTTTGAATGCTGGTTAAATAAACACTCTGGAAAAGCATCGCAGATCTTCAAAACAGCAAGGAATGTCATGCAGGGAACAATGGATTCCACACAGACTAATGGTCACCTGACACTATCACTCAAAACTGTTTTGGATAAAGTAGCTAAATAATCAGTGACTATCTGAATGGTGTTTACCGTAATGAGCAATTTCACATTCCTCAAGCTATTGTTATCTACAGTTTGCACCGTTCATTGATTTATTTTTATGAAGAGTGTTTAAAAGCAGTCTCCTTGAATTGACACTTCAAGGGTGTTTAGCGCTGCTGCCTGACGGCACTGAGGACCCGGGTTCGATGCCGGCCCCGGGTCACTGTCCATGTGGAGTTTGCACATTCTCACCATGTTTGCATAGGTCTTACCCCATAACCCAACGATGTGCAGGCTAAGTGGATCGGCCACGCTAAATTGCCACGTTTTTGAAAAAAAAAAATTGACACTTCAGAAACTCCTGATCACATTGCATCATCACATCATCACTAAGACCACCAATTTCGACCTCCGTAACATCACTCAACACTCTGTCTCAGCTCCCCTATTGCTGAATCTTCATGTCCATGCCTTTGTTATCTCTAGACTTGACTATTCCACTGCACTGCTGGTCAGCCTCCTATCTTCTACTCGCCATAGACTTGAGGTCATCCAAAACTCCCCTGTCCATTTCATTGCTCCCAAGAAGTCCTGTTCACCCCATCGCTCTTCTGTGTGCGGCACTATATCGGCTACTGAACCAGTAATGCCTCAATTTTTCAAATCCTTATCCTTGTTTTTCAAATCTTAGATCCCTACAGTGTAGAAGGAGAGCCCACTGAGTCTGCACCGACCCTCTGAAAGAGCCCCCTACCCAGCCCCACTCCCCCGCCCTATCCCAACAACACTGTAACCCCATCTAACCGTTGAACATGAAGGGACAATTTAGCACAGATAGTCCACCTAACCTCCATATCTTTAGGCTGTGAGAGGAAACTGGAGCACGCTGAAGAAACCCACTCGGACACGGGGAGAACGTGCAAACTCCACTCATTCATCCAAGGTAGGAATCGAATCTGGGCCCCCGGTGCTGTGAGGTAGCAATTTTAACCACTGTACCACCAAATTCCTTTCATGGCATTGTGTCGCCCAATCTCTATAACATCCCCCAGCCCCACATTTCTCAGATATCTATGTTCATCTATTTCTGGCCTCTTGAGCATCTCTTAATCACTCAGCAACTGGCAGCCACCCCTTCAGCTGCCAAGACCCAAAGCTTTGGAATTCCAACCCTAAATCTCTCGGCTTCCCCTCCTTGTTTTACTCCTTTATCATTCCTTAATATGCAAGTCTTTGACCAATCTTTTTGTCATGTCACCACATTTGGCCTGGTGTCGTATGTTGCTTTGCAATACTCCTTGAAGCATCCTGGAACATTCTGTTATGCTAAAGGCACTCTATGAATACAAGTTGTTGAATGAATAGCTACTGGTGAAGAGTGACATGTGGTAGGTAAAGCTTTGTGCAAAAGACATCATCTTTTTGTTTTCATGTGCAACTCTATCGGGAAGGAATGAAAAAAGAGCTGTTGCTAATTTGAATCAAAATTAAATGCAAGGGCCACTGAGTTAGTTTTGTAACGGAGTAATATAGATTGTGCATCTATTAGCTCAGTCACTGGCAAATCTGGATTGAATAAAAGAACACAGGCCTTGTACAGTAAATTGACAATTGTCTGAAATTGAAAAGGAGTAACCTTCACATGTAACTTTAAACATATCTTTTTTTGTTATGAAGGGATTTGTGCATTTCCAGATTTTTTTTAAACTTCGATGTTACTGGGATTAGAGGTTATGAATATGAAGAAAATTGGTGCCGTTTCTATTAGAGCGGAGTTCAACCAATAGCCTGACTTAACATTTTCATAGTTAAGATGGGATATAATTTTTCATTTAATCAGCCATTGCAGTTTTGTAACCTTGCCCAATGTGATGCTTTTTGGCATCGCTCGCTGTACAGAAATAAAAGAAAGACTTGCATTTCTCTCAGCAACTTGTATTTATTTATTTTTAAAAAAAATGTTTTTCTTGAAGTTTTCACATTTTATACACTACATTCGGTAAGGATATATGCGCCGGTTCTAATATACAAGTTTTTTTCCCTCTGTACCTATCCCCTTGTCCCTTTGATTTGTTCATTCAGGGGCCGTTCCAGTGTCACTTACTTTACATTGAGCCATTACCAGCTATTTACATTTAAGCGGTGTCTCCCCTTCCCTCCCGCCACTCCCCCCCCCCTTCTTCCTTCCCTCTATCTTGTTTTCAGCATTTCTTTGGGGATTCCTATTCTTGTGGCCCCCTGGCCTCTGTATCGGCTGTTCTCCATCCTCCCCTCTTTCTCTGGCCTCCTTTCTCTGTTCCCTTCCCTGTCTGTTCCCTGCAGTCCCTTTTGCTCTCGCGCATCCCCCTCCTCCTGCTCTATTGCTGTTGGCTTCGAACAGGTCCTGGAACATGTTGGTGAATGGCACCTCGCTTTGTGGAAGCCATCCTCTGACACTTGGCTGGTGAACTTGATCTTCTCCAGGTGGAGAAATTCCAACAGGTCTGCCAGCCAGTCTGCAGGTGTGCGTGGTGCTGCTGATCAGCAGCAGAGCAGGATCCTCCGGCGGGTGATTAGGTTAGCAAAGGCAAGGGCGCAGCCCTCTTCCTCTCGCAACTTCTATGACCCCAAATATTTCAAAGTCCTGTTACACCCAATGAAGTGCAGCACTGTTGTAATCTAAGAAATGTGGCAGCCCATTTGACCAATCTGCAGCCATTTACCCAAATTACATTCTTCTGCTGGCTCTCCATTTCTTTTGAGATTTCTCTTCCTCAAGTAATCACTTAATTGGCTTTTTACGGAAGTTGTGCGTTCTGGTTCAGTCAGGAGTTTAGTTCGAATATTACAAATTTTCACCATCATCAATACAAAGATTTTGTTTCTCCACCCGCCCCTCAACATTCCCCGAAAGTGTGTGCCTTCCCATTACAGCCTCGTTGTATTCCGCACAGTGACAACCATCTATCATCATTTATAACTCTTCACGATATAGACTTGGATCATTTATCCCTTAACCACTGCTGGAAAAAATGAAAACGCAGCAAGTCTCTACGTAACCATAACCTCTAATCTCTGCTACACATTATCCAATGTTTGTGTAATTCGCATAATGAGATCCCTAAAATGCATAGATATGACCGTTACAGTGGCTTGTGATTGCTTTGGATCTTTCTTAACAGATACCGCTTGCAAACTGATGCATAATTATTCCTGCTATTTTGAAATTGCAGTTTATGGTACATTATTATTTTATCTCGTTAGAATCTTTAAAAATACAACCATATCATATATTACTGTAGACTGAACAGTCATATTGCGTTTGGTCTTCTATACCTTGCAAAAGAATCCACCAAACACCTTGACTTGCCCAAGCCAGGATCTTTATTGAATCTCGTGTGGTGAGATAGCAATCTGTTACAGAGTTTCTTTGTACTCCTCTGGAACAACACCTAGCACGATTGTTCACCTGTATGTCTTACAACCATCTGCTGATGGCCGGATGTGTCTCCACTTATATGGGAGTCCCTGGTCATATGACCACGGTCTTGAGATGGCATGGTGCGTCTGCACCGCCACCTGCTGTTTGGAGGTTGCACACCTTCATCTATGATATTGCTTGCAGGCATATCACCACAAATTGTGCAAGTTCAAAGTATAAAGCCATATACATTAAAATGATTCACTGTAATATGTTTTAATGTGCAAATGTAATAAAGATTTTTGTCTGTCCTCTTTTTGAGGGAAAATAGTCTGCAATAATCAGAATCCATACAGAATCACTCAAAGAAAGAACTTTCATTTGTACTGCTTATAACCTCTTTACAGTCAGCGATGTATTTTTAAAGTGTAGTCACTGTTATAATGTACAAAACTATGCCTCCAACTTGCGCACAGTAATGAAATGGGTTTGAGGGAGAAATGTTGACTAGAAGCCAGAGAGAACGACCTTGATCTCCTTTACATCGTGCCACAGGACCTTTTATGCCCACCTGAGAAGGCCGCATCCTTACATTGCTGGGCTGAAGTGGTAGCGTAGACTGTACGCAAGCCTTATCTGTGTATTTGTCACCTTCAGTCTTGACTATTTCAATGTTCTTTTGGCTGGCTTTCCATTTTCCACTCTTCCTAAACTTGCTCTTCCGAAATTCTGCTGTCCATTTCCAATCACCCACCACAAAACAGTGGAAGCTCAAAGAGACTTTGGGGGTCTGTGTACATAGACCATTGAAATATCCCAAACCCGCGACAGAAAAGAATAAGAAAGGTTAATCGGATGTGAATGTTCTAGAGGGCTAGAATTTAATTCATTCATTCATGGGATTCGGCATCACTGGCGAGACTAGCATTTAATGTGTATCCCTAATTGCCCTTGAGAAGGTGGTGAGCCGCCGCCTTGAACCACTGCAGTCCATGTGGTGTACGTACACACACAGTGCTGTTGGGAATTGTGGTCTTGTTAAAAGCTAGGGTTGCAGACCATGAAGGCACAAACAAACAATAGCTTTCTTGGAAAGGTGTTTACTCTACAGGCTTAGACTGCCTGTTTGCCTGCACAAATAGTTGATGATATCCTCCTTATCTCATGTGATCGGACTCTTAAAGTGACCCTGTTCCAACTAAGAATAACCATAAATACACAACACTTTCTCCCCCCCCTTTACATCAGATGTTCCTGCAATGAAACACAGTATAACATTATCAATCAAAATTTACAATATCAACAATTAATAAACACAACATTCAATAAGTGATGCACGATCAATTGCACAAAGACTAAAGTTGGGTACAACTGTGGCTTTATTACATTCAGATGCATGGCCTCCTGCTGCAGCTGGTGAAATGGCAGGGCACTGGAGGTCATGCATATTTATACAGTTCTCCGTGGGCGGAGCCAGCCAGCAGGAGCTACCGGCGAACCTGTAGTGCAGGTCCTACCTTACATCTCCTATTACAGTGGTTCACCACATTCACCCCTGTTAAAAATTAGTCCGGTGGTGTGACGTGAAACTATATACAATTAGTACAATTATGTACAGTGGTAGGGAAAGAAAAGTTGACGGTCCGGAGTCCGTCAAAGGTTCAGCCGGTCCGGTGCTTTGGTGCTTCGTTGGAAGTGGCGTAACGGTGGCGGCGAAATCGGTGCTGGCGGTGGTGGAGGTGCTGATGCTGGCCAGTCATCGGGGAACTCCAGGAGCGTGCAGAAGTCCTCTTCGTCCTCTTGTGCGGCAAAGGGGAGGGGAGGGGGTGCTCTGGTGGGGTCAATATTGGCGGCGCGGTGGGAGGTGGGGGGGGGGCGCATTGGTGGGGTGGGGGGGGGGGGGGGGTATGTTGGGGTGGAACATGATAGTGCCAGATCCCTGAGTGAGACAGTATGTTGGCGGCCGTCGGGGAACTCAACGTAGGCATATTGAGGGTTGGCATGGAGCAGGTGAACTCTGTCCACCAAGGGGTCCGCCTTGTGGAGTCGGACGTGCCTACGGAGAAGGACCGGTCCTGGAGCAGCGAGCAACACCCCGGATGTGGACTTCCTGGGGAAAGGTAAAAACATGTTCATGGGGTGTGTTATTAGTGGCGGTGCACAATAGTGATCGGACGGAGTGTAGAGCGTCAGGGAGGACCTCCTGCCAGCGAGAGGCTGGGAGGTTCCTGGACCGTAGGGCCTGCTGGAAGGCCCTCCAAACCGTCCCATTCTCCCTTTCTACTTGCCAGTTTCCCCAGGGGTTGTAGCTGGTCATCCTGCTGGAGGCTATACCCCTGCTGAGCAGGAACTGACGCAGCTCATCGCTCATGAATGAGGATCCCCTGTCACTGTGGATGTAGGCGGGGAAACCAAACAGAGCGAAGATGGTGCTGAGGGCCTTGATAATGGTGGCAGACATCATATCGGGGCATGGCCTGGCGAAGGGGAATCTGGAGTACTCATCGCCCACACTGAGGATGTACGTGTTATGGTCGGTGGAGGGGAGGGGCCCTTTGAAATCCATGCTGAGGCGTTCAAAGGGGCGGAAAGCCTTCACCAGGTGCGCACGGTCTGGCCGGTAGAAGTGCGGCTTGCACTCCGCACAGACCTGGCAGTCCCTGGTGACTGTCCTTACTTCCTCGACGCAGTAGGGCAGATTGCGAGCTTTGACCAGATGGTACAATCGAGTGACCCCCGGGTGACAAAGGCTGTCGTGTAGGGCCCGGAGTTGGTCCACTTGTGCGCTGGCGCATGTATCTCGGGAGAGGGCGTCTGGGGGCTCGTTGAGTTTACCGGGGCGATACAAGATCTCTTAATTATAGACGGAGAACTCGATTCTCCACCTCAAGATTTTATCATTTTTGATCTTGACCCGCTGTGTGTTATTGAACATGAAGGCTATCGACCGTTGGTCCGTAAGGAGAGCGAATCTCTTACCGGCCAGGTAATGCCTCCAATACCGCACAGCTTCAACGATAGCTTGGGCCTCCTTTTCGACGGATGAGTGTCGAATTTCAGAGGCATGAAGGGTGCGGGAAAAGAATGCCACAGGTCTGCCTGCCTGGTTTAGAGTGGCAGCAAGGGTGACGTCTGAAGCGTCGCTTTCTACTTGGAAAGGCAGTGACTCGTCCACTGCGCGCAACCCGGCCTTGGCGATGTCTGCTCTGATGCGGGCAAAAGCGTGTGATGCCTCGGCCATGAGGGGGAATTGGGTGGACAGAATGAGTGGGCGGGCCTTGTCCGCATAGTTTGGGACCCACTGAGCGTAGTAGGAAAAGAACCCCAGGCAGGGTTTGAGGGCCTTGGGGCAGTGGGGGAGGGAAAGTTCCACGAGGGGGCGCATGCGGTCGGGGTCGGGCCCGAGAAGTCCGCTTTGGACTACATAGCCGAGAATGGCTAACCGGGTCGTGCTGAACACACACTTCTCTTTGTTGTAGGTCAGGTTGAGAAGAGTGGCAGTGCGGAGGAATTTATCGAGGTTGGCATCGTGGTCTTGCTGGTCATGGCCGCAGATGGTGACATTATCTAAGTACGGAAAGGTGGCCCGCAAACCGTACTGGTTGACCATTCGGTCCATGTCTCTTTGGAAGACCAAGACCCCATTTGTGACACCGAAAGGGACCCTAAGGAAGTGGTAGAGGCGACCATCTGCCTCGAAGGCAGTGTATGGCCGGTCCGACTTCCGGACGGGGAGCTGGTGGTAGGCGGATTTCAGGTCAATTATTGAGAAGACCCGGTACTGTGCAATCTGATTGACCATATCAGATATGTGTGGGAGGGGGTACGCGTCGAGCTGCGTGTACCGATTGATGATCTGGCTGTAGTCCACGACCATCCTGTGTTTCTCCCCAGTTTTAACCACTACCACTTGGACTCTCCAGGGGCTGTTGCTGGCCTCGATAATACCCTCCTTAAGCAGCTGCTGGACTTCGGACCTGATGAAGGTCTTGGCCTGGGTGCTGTATCGTCTGCTCCTAGTGGCAACGGGCTTGCAATCCGCAGTTAGATTGGCAAAAAGGGAGGGGGCAAACGGTAAGGGGGGGTAAGGGCCCGCCGAATTTGAGGGTGAGGCTCTGGAGGTCGCACTGGAAGTCCAGGCCCAACAGGAGTGCAGCGCAGAGATTAGGAAGGACATAGAGGCGAAAGTTACTAAATTCTACGCCCTGGACGGTGAGGTGACTGTACAAAAGCCTTGGATCGGGACGGAGTGAGATCCGGAGGCTAGGGAGATCCTTTGATTGGCAGGGTGGACTGCGAGGGAGCAGCGCCTTCCCGTATCTGGGTGAATGAAGCTTTCGGTGCTCCCGGAGTCCAGCAGGCACGAGGTCGCGTGGCCGTTGATTTTAACCGTCGTTGTCGCGGTGACCAGGTTGTGCGGGCAAGATTGGTCCAGCGTCATCGAAGCAAGCTGCGGGTAGCCATCGGATGCTTCGGGTGGTGAGTGTGTGCGGTTCCGATGTCGGGATGTCCGGAGACCCTGTGGGGGGGCAAGATGGCGGCGCCCATGGTGCGCACATTGCGGGGTCGGGACAAGATGGCGGCACCCTTTGGTCGCACATGGACCCAGGAGGAAAAGATGGCGGCTCCCATTGTGCGTCTGGCGTGGGGGAGGGGGCGATAGCGGGCGCGATCGCAGCGACTGCGCGGGCCTGGCACACAGCCGCGAAGTGGCCCTTTTTACTGCAGGATTTACAAACTGCAGTGTGGGCTGGGCAGTGTTGGCGGTGGTGCTTCTGCTGACCGCAGAAATAGCAGCGGGGTCCCCCGGGGTGCACAGATCGGCGTGCAGCGCAGGCGTATTGGGAAGGCAGGGCCCTGGGTGAGGAGGTCGTCGGCGGGGTCCAGGAGCGGTAGGAAGGAGTAGAAGGGTGGGCAGTGCGGCGGAGGGGTACGATTGTACGTTACGGGATGCGACTGTCATGGAGAGCGCCAAGGTTTTCGTCTCCGCCAGTTCGAACGTGGCCCCTTCCAGTAATCGTTCTCGGATGCGGTCCGACGCAATCCCCGTCACGAAGGCATCGCGCATGAGGAGATTTGAGTGTTTGGCGGCCGTAATGGCCTGACAGTCAAAGTCCCGGACGAGTGGAATTTGGGCCCGCCAGAAGTCTTCGATGGACTCACCAGGTAGTTGCGAGCGGGTGGCGAGTACATGCCTGGCGAAGAGCGTGTTCGCCTTCTGCGCGTAGTGTTCCTTAAGGAATTCCATTGCTTGTGTGTAATTCGTGGCGTCTTGGATCAACGGGAACACGTTGGAGCTCAGTCTGGAGTACAGGACGTATATCTTCTGAGCCTCCGTTGGCTCGGGGTCCGCAGCCTTGATGTAGGCCTCAAAACACGCTAGCCAGTGAGTAAAGTCTTTTCTGCAGGCGATCGGGCTTAATTCGGATATCCATTCTGTGGAAAATCTGACTGTAATAAATTGATGCACGATCAATTGCACAAAGACTAAAGTTGGATGCAACTGTGGCTTTATTACAGTCAGATGCGTGGCCTCCTGCTGCAGCTGGTGAAATTGCAGGGCCCCGGAGGTAATGCATATTTATACAGTTCTCCGTGAGCGGAGCCAGCCGGCAGGAGCTACCGGCGAACCTGTAGTGCAGGTCCTACCTTACATCTCCTATTACAGTGGTTCACCACAATAAGTTTGATGTTTCAGCGGACGTCGAGTTCTGTGTAGTTTCCAGTGAACTTAAGACATCTGCTTTTTCGCGTTGACTGCAACCTGTGGTGATTTTGGTTTGGTTTAGACGTCATCTGTAGTTGCCTCAAGCTAAGTCGACGTAGTGTTCAGAGTGTTATTAACTGAATGAATGAAAATGAAATGAAAATCGCTTATTGTCACAAGTAGGCTTCAAATGAAGTTACTGTGAAAAGCCCCTAGTCGCCACATTCCGGCGCCTGTTCGGGGAGGCTGTTATGGGAATTGAACCGTGCTGCTGGCCTGCTTTGGTCTGCTTTCAAAGCCAGCGATTTAGCCCTGTGCTAAACAGCCCCTGTCTTCTGTTGTCAGATTCTCGGGAATGTCTAGGTCTTTACTTAGCAGAGTTTGTTGTGGACTCTCGGTTGAATCTGTCTCTGGCAAACTAGTTCTAGTTGCGAAAAGTTGATTAGCGTGTCTCCTCCACAAAGCATCATCCTGAGTTTGGACAGTGTAGAAGACAGGTCCGCTCTATGCTAAGATGATGGCAGGTATCCACTCCTTCCTTACCAATACTTCCTGACCTTTCTGAAACAGTTGCCGTTTAACACTGTTCTCGTGTCACAAAACCAGACATTGCTGTTTCCTGTTAACAATTTCTCTGGTCTTAGGCGGCTTCAGCAAGCCAAACACTGTGCGTAACGGATGTGTTATTACCATGAGTAATGCCGGAGAACTTTGGGTTGTCGAATGTGATATTTTCCTGTATGTTTAGACAATGACCCTTGCTCACGAGTTAGCTAAAATGAATGCTTCATTGCCTGAATAAACCTTTCAGCCGGCTCATTTATGACAGGATAATAGGGAGCAAATTGGATGTGTTGGATTCTGATTTCATTCAGATAATTTGTGAATTTCTTACGAAATCAACTGTGGCCCATTGTTACAAGTTGTTCAGGGTAATCGAATCTCGCAAAAATCTCACCCAGTCTTTCTTTGTTCTCTCTGGGGGTGCAGTCTTCATAATGGCGACTTCAGGCCACTTTCTGTGCGCGTCTACCACAGTGAAAAACATTTGCCTTTCAAATGGACCAACATGATCTGTATGAACTATTTGTGCAGTCCTTTTGCATGTATGATGTGCATGCATGATAATAGAAGATTTGAAGAATTCACATTTATCCTTCCGTATCCTTAGTTTGTAATATTCTAATCTCTGGAGTTTTGAAGACGCTCTTCTTTATTCTTCCCAGTAACTGAGATATTGTCCATGTCGCACTAGACTCATTTGCATAAAATTTGATCCATGGCACGTTGGAACAACATAGGTGCGACATGATGTCAAATGGAAGTCTTTTATATCTGAACAATCTTTTGTGTCACAATTGTCAAACATTGTTGGGATCTGGATCCACATTCATCTGGAGATAAGCTTGACTAAGGTCAACTTGACTGAAATTTTGGTCTCCAGCCAACCCAGCAAAGAAATCAATTAAAGGCAGAGGTACTGCTCTACTCTGACATGAGATGCAGCTCAGCCCAGATTAGTTTCATTCTCTCCAGCCAGGTTCTTCCCATTCTGTCTCGATATATTCAATGACATGCAGGATCAAATCTGCGGTCTGTCTGTTTCGCTGAACATTGATGTGGCCCCTCGACAGAATAACTCGCCCAGTATAAGTTTTTAGTATTATCATTTGAGGATCTTGAGGTGATCTGCTGCAATTTCTCTTGGTAAATAGCAAATCTGCTGCTCCAGTGTCCACTTCCATTTTCGCCAGTTGTCCATCCAGTAAAGGAGTGACCCAGTAATGGTTTGTTGTGCCCACAATGTGTTCAACGACAGTTAATCATCTGACTGTGACTATCGTCCTTTTTCACGCCCTTTGTGTATCACATGGATCCTTTTCCCTCTATTCGATTTTCCATTTGATACACTTGGTTCTTATAGTTCTTGTGTGGAACTTGTTGTTTCTTTTTCCAACGCGCATGTTCGATGCCACAATTCCTATATTTTGCATCTTTGCACCAGCAGTCTGCTGCTGTGTGCCCAGTTTTTGCACATCAGTGGCAATTTGCACCCATGTGTGTTTAGGTCTCAGCTGGCATTTTATGCATTCTAGTGCCCAAACTTAATTGTTGGGCTTGCATAGCTGTGAATTCCAAAGAGGTCAAAAGCCTTCTTTAGGTTTAAGTTGCTTTCTGTTAACAGTCTTTTTTGGATAACTTTAATGGTGTCGTTCAAGACATCTCCAAATTCACAGTAGTCAGCTAATATCTTCAAAGGAGCTACGAACTATGAGATTCAGCATCTTATTGGTTTTGTTTATGGAACCGGAACCCCTCGGTGATGACCTCTCGGTGAGAAGCGGCCCTGCAATATTTCCACAATCTCTTTGTGGGTTTTCGTGCCTGGCTTTTCTGGCTTACCAGACTTCGCATGAGGTTGAATGTTTACCCCCACATTGTACTCTGGAAAGTTGGTGTAATACGCCGCATGGGTTTTGCGGGGTGTGAATGATTATCTCCCCCAAGGCTCTCGTGGGGTACGAGCTCCACCGCTGAGAGGCAGGGGAACTCCATTCAGTTGTGTATAAAAGATTGGCCAGTAAGGCAAATAGATGTAAACAGATATGATATAGTCAGGTAGATGGAGACATGGCTGCAGGGTAACTGGGAATGGGAATTGATCATCATGGGGTATTCAGAATACTTGAAAAACAGTGGCAGAATCGGGCGGAGTCTGGACAGTCTTGACAAATCTACCGGAATTTGTTGGAGGATGTAACTAGTAGAGTTGACGAGGGGGAGCAGTGGATGTGGTTTATTTGGATTTTCAGAAGGCTTTCGATAAAGTCCCACATAAGAGATTGGCGTGTAAAATTTAAGTACATGGAATTGGCGGTAGTGAAATGCGATGGATAGAAAACTGGTTGGCCGGAAACAAAGAGTAGGAATAAACGGGTGTTTTTTCCCGGAAGTGCCTGGTGGGACTGCAGCGATCAGTGCTAGGAGCCCAGCTATTCACATATTAATGACTTAGATGAGGGAACTAGATGTAATATCTCATTCTTGCCAATAGTAATCCTGTTGTTGTACACACAAAATACCCTGTTCCTTGGTTGGTTCTGGAATGTATTATTCAAAGGCTTCAATCTCTGAACTCCTCCTTCCAAGCTACCTTTGCCAATATGATTTATTCAGTCTATTTGAATATTAAAATCTCCCACAATTATTACAGTACTTTTGTTACAAGCCCTCATAATCTCTCGATTTATACTCTGTCCTACAGTGTAGCTACTGTCAGGGAGCCTATAAACCACTCCTACAGTGACTTATTTACTATTTTGTATCTCCACCTAGACAGATTCTATATCTTGATCCACAAAAACAAGATCATCTTTCACGACTGTACTGACCTTCTCCTTGAACAGCAGATCAGGCTTGAAGGGTTAAATTGCCTCGTCCTCTTTCTATGCTACTGTGTTATTAGCTGTCTGCAAATTCACTGTGTCTCTGCTGAGAGGGACACATGCAACTTACTTCCAACGTATCCTCCTATTATAATAATCATAATCTTTATTAGTGTCACAAGTAGGCTCACAACACTGCAATGAAGTTATTGTGAAAATCCTCTAGTCACCACAATGTACACTGGGGAGAATTCAGAATGTCCAATTCACCTAACAAGCCCGTCTTTCGGGACTTGTGGGAGGAAACCGGAGCACCCGGAAGAAACCCAGGCAGACATGGGGAGAACGTGCAGACTCTGCACAGACAGTGACCCAAGCCGGGAATCCAACCCAGGTCCCTGGTGCTGTGAAGCAACAGTGCTAACCACTGTGTTACCACGCCGTCCATAACGGTGAGTTGCACTATTTATGATTATCCATCTCCAGTCCTGCTCGCTCCCTGAATTTTGCACTCTCTTTGACAAAGGCCAAGAAACAGCAGTGAGTGATGATGATTTACTGAATTGATGAGTACGTCAGTGAGATGGATGAAAAACATTGCATAATGGTTGGGGTTACCTCAGTGGTGGATTGACAAATTGGAGCGGGTGAACTGATGAAGTACATTGAGCAGTGAATCCTTCCCTCACATTCCAAGTTGAGAGGCATTAGGATCTCTTATTTTCTCATAACTGACTGGGTCCGGTGATAGTTTTGAGATTGAGTTTATTGTAAAACTTGGTTAGTACACTTTCAAAAACAATTAAAAGAAGCAAAAGCCCAGCAGGGCAAAATAAAGAATGATGGAAAGAGAACGAAGAAGGGAGAGGGCAATGTGCACCAAGAGCTTTTTACCTGCATGTACTGGTCCCGACCCCTCTGTGCCCCCTATTAGTTAACAAGTTTTCAATTGTGATTTCTGAATGGTGCTCCATGCCAGCACTCTCAGGTATCTAACCTACTGGCTCTGCACATTTACAGTCTGTATCCTGAAAGGCTGGTGTAACACTTCACCTTTTTCACCGCCAAACTGCAAATGTATAATCTGACCTTGACTCTGAACAATAGAAGTTTGTATTTCATCTATAACCCAACTAATTATTTATTTGACTTTCCCACAGTTACGGTATTTTCAAAACTTGGTTTTAGTATTTCCCCACAGGAGTGAGATGTGATTGAGCACCCTTAGCAAGCTGGCGTGGAAGTAGTAGGTGCTTAATGCACAGGATGTCATTGATCAGCACTTCCCCTGACCTGATTAAGCCATTAAACTGGTTCTTGTATTGCATTGCTAAAAACAGGTGTAAATTCTGCTGCTCATGTACTCAGCTGGCTGCAACCATGTCTTCTCACCAAGAGCTGCAGCTTTCTTCCTCCGATTCTCCTACTCCTGACTGTGCCCACAGTCTTTCGAGTCATGTGTCATTGAGCCTCTGCATCATCGATCATGAACACCTCCAGTTTCCATTTGAGCATTGTCATAAATGCAGCTGAGATCACAGCAAGCTGCTGTGCACCTTTTGCGCCCCCCCACCCTGCAAATCACAGAAGTCGCAGATTCATACACGTTCATTTGAATTCTGTGTTTCATCCTTCCAATCGATCTCTCCCTCACCAGCTCTGAAACTGCCTTCACGTTTATATTGGGACCTGTGTCAATTTGTTCCTCTGTCCATGGATGCTGCTTTACCTGCTGAGTGTTTCCAGCATTTTCTGTTTTATTTCAGATTTGCAGTATGTTGCTTGGTCCCTTCTCACTTTGTTGTGCAGAATTAATATGTTCTTTATTGGTATTTCTTGTAGTTTTTTGAGATCACAACTTGACTATTTCCATTTAAGACAGTGGACATAGAATTTTAATGGTGCAATTTTAGCAATCCCTTTCTCTGCCACAATTATGCTGTATTACTCGGCATATTTTTTTTTTAATGTGTCTCTTTCTAAAATGGAAAATTTCAGTGTTCAGCAGGGCAGAAATGCTTAATGATGTAATGCAGTGGTGTAGTGTGCTTTTCACAATTTGTCTTCACATCTGTCAACATTGGCTTCCGCAAAAATCATACTTGATGGCTCACAAATAAGTATTTATTACTAGTATTTGCAATCTGATGCTAAATTATTATATTGAAATGCCTCAAAGCACGTTACCCAATGAATTACATGTGAGCGTTGTTACTGTCATTTCAGCCAATGTGGCAGCTATCTAGCAGTACCACATCCTCAAACAGCAATGACATGGATGACCACTTAGTCTATTTTTCATGCTATATACTGAAGGAACAATGCTGATTGGAGCATCAGGTCAGCAAGCACCTACTCTTCAAATCGTGCCATTGAATTTTGAACAGTCATGGAACTGCTCACTGCCAGCGGACCTAAACTGCTGGACAAAATTTCACTTAAAACTTGTACTGTAACAAATCAACAGTATTCAAACAATAATTAACAGGCAAAGGTATTTCAAACCAACTAAATTTCACTTTAAGTGTTCAATGGAATGAAGCTATGCCTCATGTAATTAAAAGCACTCTCATTACTTCCCACACAAATGTGCAACCATATGCAATCTTAGTCTTTCCAACTCAGCCCACTTTGTCCGATATTTCACTTTCCATCCAATTGTTTTGCCCTTAGGTCACATTCATCAGCATCCGTATTCCACCATCTCTCCGGATTGGCTACCACCAGCAAGGCCCACGTCTCACTCGCGTCATGTCAGTCATGATGGCATTGCATCCTGAGTGATATCTTTTTCTGACCCCTTTAAATGGTCTGAGGGCTCTGGCAACACTGAGGCCGCAGCAATGGGCCTTGTACAATCCACAATATCTTGCCTTTTCTGTCCTTTCTCTCTGCTCTTTCCAACTGTATAACATACAAAAAATACTGTCTGTGCTCTATTCTCAAGAGACCTGCTTCAACACCAGGATTTATTTTAAGAATGCCAAACAGAAAACAGTTTAATTTGCTCGTTTCTCCTTTGCATACTTTGTAAAAATTCATTCATGGGACGTGGGTGTCGCAGGCTGTGCCAGCATTTATTGTCCATCCGTAATTACCCTTGAGGGGCATTTAAGAATCAACCACATTGCTGTGGGTCTGGGATGACCTAGGTCTGGGATGGCCAGACCAAATAAGGATGGCAGATTTCCTTCACTAAAGGACATTAGTGAACCAGATGAGTTTTTTCACCAATCGACAATGGTTTCATGGCCATCACTAGACTTTAAATTCTAGATTTTTATTGAATTCAAATTTCACCATCTGCAGTGGTGGGATTTGAACCTGGGACCCCAGAGTATTCTGGGTCTCTGGATTACTAGTCTAGTGACAATACCACTACGCCACCGCCTCTTCAGCATGATCAGAACTGTCAAACAGAAAATACTGGCTGATTCAACCCGCTACAATTAGCTTTCAATTTAATCCGAGTTGTTCATCCCTATAGCACCCCTAGGTCACTTAGATATTTCTTGAAATCTAATGATGTCATAATCAGAAAACCAAGTAGCCCTCATTCAGCATATTCAGCAGCCCACTTTAGCCTTAAAGGGACATCACACTAAAGAAAATACATGCTTCCCAAAGCTCACGCGTCATCATACACACATTCCTATTTTACCAAACCGGGCGTTATGTTGCTCCTTTCTTCCTTCCTCTCTTCCTTGTGTTTCAAGCTATCAGGCTGAATTTTGATGTGATTGAACACAATATGTGATTCATGCTATCTTTAGCAATACCTCTGGAGGATGTGCAGTCTTGTTGGAGAAGCAGGAGCACGGTATGTAATTTCTCTCGTATGGGTTGTGTGAGTGATTACAGTGAGCTGGCTTTCCCTGCTATTTTTAACAGTGGCATTAATAAGGTTCTAAAAGCGTTATTGTATCTTCAAATTGCAGACAAGGGAATGTGTTTGTACACTAATATTACAAGTGATAATTCCTGGATGTCTGGAATTACACTGCTATTATGCAGATTGAGAATTAAGATTCATTTATATAATAAGACTGTATGTTTGTAGTGAGTGTGAGCATTTTAATATTAAGTGGGGATTTACATGTTTGAAGTTTTTTGGAATGTTCATGTCACAATATCTAAACATTGAAATCAATCTGCCTCTGCATGTATGTTTTCTAGTTTATTAAGACTGCAGGTTTTTGTTCCACGTGAATGATTTGAATATTTTATAGTTTGATATGTCCCGTAATGTGTTCAGACTGATTGCCTAGGTGTTCCTTTACTTTTTAAAATGTTTATACGTTCTCTTTTATTCCATTTTCAGCTTTACATGTACAGTGTCTCATTGTTAATGTATTCTCATACAGCTGACTATTCATGTTTAATCCATTATAACCATGTGAAAGGTTTGTACCACGTAATCTATGTACTTCCAACACTGAATATCTGTCCCTTGTCCCTCATGGAAACCAATGAATGAAGAAGAGCAATGAGCATTAGATTGTGTATCAAAATACTTGAAAAATGTACAGCAAGGACACGTAGTGAGTCAGCCAACTTTAACTCCTCCTTGAATGTTTTAATCTATGTAATAATACAGGGCAGCTTCTTGAATGCTTATAGTCTATGTAATAAGACAGGACAGCTTTAAGGCTCAGATCCAGCTGAACGTTTGGGTATTTTCTCTCCTCTTCGAACAGCATTGGTTTTTGCCAGTTTATAATTCCATAGCTACCCCTCCAGTAGCTCACCAGTTCATTATTCATGAGCTTCACAATAACATGCCATTTGTTCCTGGTGGGACATTATAACAAGGCCTAATTCAATCTTTACTTCTGTAAAAGTAAACCTTCTAGCAAGATGCAGTGGATAATGGTCGGGGTTGGAAACTTGGCTGCTTTATTCGCTCTTGGACGTTGAAGCTAAGCTACACAAACCACTTCATTTGGTTTCAACTCCCATCTGCACATTTGCTGATGACAAGACGAGTCAGAGTACAGGAGGGAGATAGATAATCTCATGGCGTGGTGTAACAACAACAATCTCTCCCTCAACATCAGCAAAATTAAGGAGCTGGACATTGACTTCAGGAAGAAAAGTATTGTACGCATCCCTGTCTGAATCAATGGTGCCGAGGTGGAGATGGCTTCAAATCCCTAGATGTAAACATCACCAACTATCTGTCCTGGTGCACCCACATCGACACTACGACCAAGAAAGCACAACAGCGCCTATACTTCATCAGGAAACTTAAGGAAATTTGGCATGTCCACATTGACTCTTACCAACTTTTACAGGTGCACCATCGAAAGCATCCTTTCTGGCTGCATCACAGCCTGGTATGGCAACTGCTCGGCCCAAATCCTTAAGAAACTACAGAGAGTGCCGAACACAGCCCTGCCCATCACACGAAACCGCCTCCTATCCATTGACTCTGTCTACGCCTCCCGCTGCCTTGAGAACATTGGGCAACATGATCAAAGAACCCTCCCAACTGGGTTATTCTCTCTTCCAACCTCTTCCATCGGGCAGGAGTTACAAAAGTCTGAGAACACGAACTAACGGGTTCAAAAACAGGTTCTTCCCCACTACTAGACTCCTGAATGACCTTCTTATTGACTGAACTGATCTCTCCACACATCTTCTCTACTGAGTAGTACTACACTCTGTATGCTTCACCCGATGTCTGTGTTAGTGTACTTACATTGTGTATTTATTGTTTGTCATGTGGTGATATGCATCACTGTAAATACACAAGGGGTTAATGTGAACACACTACACCTAGCTAGACACCAGAGGGAGCACCAGAGACATGACACACAGACATTCAACCAATAGGTCAGTAAGATGGGACATGACCAATGGGCAGTCACGACACACCCAGACGTGACACTACCACAGGGGGGCATTACACCAACCCATATATCAGGACACAGCACACGTGATCTTTCTCTTTCCAGTGGAGACACTTAGTGAGTACAGACAGGGTTGATTGAAACACATTACACCCACCACGTGGATTGTAGCAGACTGGTTAGTTAGTCTGAGTAGCTATAGCAGGATTAACAGGAGTGTCGAATCCAAGTAGGAGAATTGTTAACAGTTTAATAAATGTGTTAAAGCTACCTCCAAGTCTGAACCTTCCTTTGTCAGAGTGCACATCAAGGAAGCAGCTTATGCTACGTCAAGAGCATAACTAAACATGGTACCAAGGAGTGACCTGTTGAATCCCTATAGCTCAACTCAACAAATTTGTGACAACCAGCAGCAGCGCCCAGGCATGATGTTAGAAATTCCGGATCCAAAGCGGCTCAGGTGCCACGGCAATCTCAGTGCAAACTGGCGTGCATTCAGGCAAAGGTTTGAGATTTTCCTGGTAGCAGCCGACCTACAAGACGTGGCCGATGCTGAAAAGACCGAGCTTCTGCTCACAATTGCGGGTGCAAGTGCAGAACAAATCTTAAAAACCTTCAAGTACTCCAGAGGGCAAGAAAAGAGAGACTTCCAGACAGTCCTGGACAAGTTCAAACAATACTGCGAGGAAAACACAAGAAAACCAGAAAATGGTAAAAGAGGTGCCAGTACTGACCACGAGGCGAAGGTAGGCTTTCCACTGCAGAAAACGGCAGTTTTGATTTTCAGCCACCTTGGAAAGGGTGCTAACATGCGCAGGTGAGAGAAGGGCGCAAAGTAAAGTAACAGTGATCTGCGCATGCGCAATCCATTCCTACGCTCTACGTCACAAGTGTCATGACATCGGAGGCCCCGGACCACGCCCACTTAAAGGGGAAATGTCTCAAAAGAAGAAAAAAACATTTTAAAGCCACAAAACACAATTCTTTCACCTGGAACGACAGCACAATGCCTGAACTTCGACCAGTAGCTGAAAGTAACCTCCGCAGAACCCTGCAACAAGCAGTTAGCACCACCCAAAGAATGATACAGTCCTTGAAGATTACGACTCAGACCTTGATTATTTCTTTGGACATCGCGAGCCCAATGCCAGCTCCGACACAAAAAGTGATGATATGGTCTTAGAAGACTACGACTCAGACGAAGATTTCATCATTGGACGTGGCGACCCAGTACCAAATCCGAACCCCAACTAGAGGTGTTGTACATTGAAGACCCCGACGATGAGTTCTTTGGATTGGAGAATCCTCAGCCCAGCATATATGACGTCCCGACTCGTGAGTGCAGGATTATGCTGCGGCCTGGCGCCAAGAGACAGAGAGCGGTACAAGCCGCCACAGCAAGCTCGTGGACAGACTCCACGATAGAAGCAACGCAAAGACTCCAGAGCACAGTCCTTGCATGAACCAGAAGTGACTCCAGTGACCCAAGCCTCCACAGCGAGCTCGTGGACAGCCTCCACGATAGAAGCAACGCAAGACTCCAGAGCGCAGTCCTTACATGAACAAGAAGTGATGACAGTTTCCACAGCGAGACCTATGCACGATTCCACACAGGGAACGCTGCAAGACTCCTCAGAGGGAGTGACACAAGCCTCCACAGCGAGTTTGTGGACAGACTCCACGATGGAAGGAACGCAAGACTCCAGAGCGCAGTCCTTGCATGAACAAGACCATGAGGGTCTAGCAACCTCCTCTGAGCAACCAGCAGCAGACGCTGCAGGTCTGCCATGCTCAAGTGAACAATAGAAAGACTCTGACAGTCTGCCGTGCTCAAGTGCACAGCAAGAAGACTATGACAGTCTATCACGCTCACGTGAACAACAAAGCGACAATGACAGTCCACCCAGATTGTTGAGCCACCAGAAGAAGACTCTGACAGTATACATGAATGACACGAAGACACTAAGGCTCTACCCACTGTATGTGCGACAAGTGACGACGGCATACCACTTCCCATACAAGATGTGCAACGTGGCAGACCTCAGCTAGTGTGTACAGATGCACTCACAATCACAGTGAGACGACTGGTGACTCCGGTGACACCACGTTAATTCAATCCTCATCCGCTTGAGCCTCTCCACAAGCAAATGCATTCCTGAACGTTTTGACTCCGGACGTGGAGTATCAAGAAACCTCAGAAGATGCAAGTGAACCTGAAATGACTCCGGGCGGGGAGCATCAAGAAGCCAAAACTGACTCAGGTGAAACAGACCAGACTCCAGACAGGGAGCATCGACAAGCCAAAGCTGATTCAAGTAAGCCGGACATGACTCCAGTCGGGGAGCGCCGTGAACTCTGACGGCACGCTCAAGGAAACAGCAGATGCCACATAGGACGCTACCACGAGTAACTGTGTGAAGGACTTGTATTATTCACAGAGTGTGGTCCTTGAGTGCAGCAAACATGACAACAAAACCAACCAACGCAACAACAACATCAAAGACAATAACGAGAAGCGTACCAGAGGCGGCAACGTCGACAGCAAGCACGACAGAAACAACACCAATGGAACTACAACTGGTACGACATGGTACAACTCTGCAAATGAGGGACACTGTTACTGCTCAGCTCAGTACAATGACATACCATGGCAGAACGATGAATCTTACCAATTCACGTTTGCTACACTACCAACAGGCAACCCGGCTTTCAGGACAGATGCCATCAAGAATTGCTACCTTAAGCATCAAAAGAAAGAGTCCAAATCAGTCAATGAAGTGATTTGAACACTTGAACAGCTCCTGATGACCAAACACCAGGACACTGACGGTGTTCACAAGGGAATGACAACGTCACCATTGACACTTCTATACCAGACCATATAAATTCATGAACTATTGGACTCATAACTTTAATTTTGTATTGTCTTATCTGGATTGTAGCAGACTGGTTAGTTGGTCTGAGTAGCTATAGCAGGATTAACAGGAGAATCGAATCCAAGTAGGAGAATTGTTAACAGTTTAATAAATGTGTTAAAAGCTATCTCCAAGTCTGAACCTTCCTCTGTCGGAGTGCACATCAAGGAAGCAGCTTATGCTACATCAAGAGCATAACAAAACATGTCCTATATTTTTTCATGTATGGAATGATCTGTCTAGACTGTACGCAGAACAACACTTTTCACTGTACCTCAGTACACATGACAATAAATCCACTGCAATCCGATACAACTCTTTGCTCTGGCCAGTTAATAGTGTGCGACAGGGAATTGAACTGGCCTGCAAGGCCTTTCACTGCACCAGGAGGTTGATTCACCCAAAGATTGGAAGGCAAAACTGTAACCGAACAAGAAAAGGTTGTGGGATTTGATGGTATTCAAAATTATGAGCTAGCTGGACAGTGTAGACTTGGAGAACCAGAGAACAGTGATTTATGGTGAATGGCAAAAAAGCCAAAGGCGCCAGGAGGGAAACCTTTTTTACGCAGTGAGTGGTTAGGATCTGGAATGGAGTAACCGAGTGTGGGCGGAGGTAAATTCAACCATAACGTTCAAAGGGGAATTGGAGAATTATCGGAAGAGAAGAAATCTACAGGCCTACAAGGAAGCAAGGAGAGTGGGAATAGCGGAGTTGCTCTTGCAGAGAGCTGGCACGGACATGATGGGTTGAATGGCCTCATTCTATGATTCTATGCTTTGTCACAAAATGAACCGTTATTAGTTTATTTATGCCACTTACCATGCTAAATATAATTAAGATAAATGACTCATCACTTAGAAACTGGCATTTTCATTGCCACCAAAATGTTGATCTCAAATTGATATAGGCAGGCAGCAGAAATGTTCAGGTGCTTATGATTTGCCATGGAGTCCACCTAGTTTATTGCTATATATTCTACTGAAGGAAACAGTGGATCTTTAAAAGTCTTTTTCCTGTGTTGTTTGCTTTCTTATATAATGTGTTCTTGTGGATTTTGCTGAAAACATTTAGCTCTTCAGCTGCCGTTCTACAAAGAACTTGAAACAAGCATAACATTCATCAGCAAACTGGTTTGTACATGAAACTGCCAGACTGGTAGCTCTTTTACTCACCTACATATTAGATTCATTAACTGTTCTGTGTACAGTAAACTTCTGTCAGTGAAATATAAAAGTATTGACTGAGAGTTCACAATATACTGGAACGTGACACTGCTTTGGAAGTTGCCGTCGAAAGAGCCTTGGTGAGTTGCTGCAGTGCATCTTGTAGATGGTGCATGATGAGAGTCAGTAATGGAGGGAGTGAATGCTTAAGATGGTGGATGGGATGCCATCAAGCAGGCCATTTTCACCTGGATTGTATTGAGCGTCATGTGTTGCTGGAGCTACACACATCCCTGGTAGGTGGGGAATATTTCATCACACTATCTGACTTGTGCTTTGTAGATCATGGTCTGGCTTGGGGGAGCGAGCAGGGGTTTCGGGGGGGCAGGGTGTAGTTATACTCTATGCAGAAATCCCAGCCTCTGACCTGCTATTGTAGCTACAGTATTTATATGGCTGATCCAGTTCATTTTCTGGTCAAAAGTAACCCCCAGGATGTTGATATTGGAAGAATTTTGCGATCATAACACCATTGAATGTCAAGGGGATGGTTAGATTCTCTCCCATTAGAGTTGGTCAGTGTCTGGCACTTCTGTGGTGTGAATGCAGCTTGCCATTTATCAGCCCAAGCCTGGATATTGTTTAGATCTTGCTACATATGGACACGGACGTTCTTCAGTGAAGAGGAGGTGTGATTGGTGCTGAACATTGTGCAATCATCAATGAACCTCTCAACTTCTGACCTTCTGGTAGACAGAAGGTCATTGATGAAGCAGCTGAAGATGATTGGGCCTAGGACACTACTCTGAGGAACTTCGCAGTGGTATCCTTGGACTGAGATTTGGATTTTGTTTATTGTCACATGTACCAAGGTACAGTGAAAAGTATTTTTCTGTGAGCAGCTCAACAGATCATTAAGTACATGAAAAGAAAAGGAAATAAAAGAAAATACATATTAGGGCAACACAAGGTACACAATGTAACTACATAACACCGACATCGGGTGAAGCATACAGGGGTGTAGTGTTAATGAGGTCAATCCATAAGAGGGTTGTTTAGGAGTCTGGTAACAGCGGGGAAGAAGCTTTTTTTGAGTTTGTTCATGTGTGTTCTCAGACTTTTGTATCACCTGCCCGATGGAAGAAGTTGGAAGAGTGAGTAAGCCGGGTGGGAGGGGTCTTTAATTATGCTGCCCTCTTTCCCCAGGCAGCGGGAGGTGTAGATGGAGTCAATGGATGGGAGGCAGGTTCGTGTGAAGGACTGGGCTGTGTTCACGACTCTCTGAAGTTTCTTGCGGTCTTGGGCCGAGCAGTTGCCATACCAGGCTGTGATGCAGCCAGATAGGATGCTTTCTATGGGGCATCTGTAAAAGTTGGTAAGAGTTAATGTGGACATGCCGAATTTCCTTAGTTTCCTGAGGAAGTATAGGCGCTGTTGTGCTTTCTTGGTGATAGTGTCGACGTGGGTGCACCAGGACAGATATTTGGAGATGTGTACCCCTAGGAATTTGAAACTGCTCACCATCTCCTCTCGGCCCCGTTGATGCTGACCAGCTCTTTAGTTTTAGATGATTGACCTCCAACAAATGCAATCAATTTCCTTTGTGCTACGTATGACACCAACCTGTGGAAAGGTTCCTTCCCTGATTCCCATGGATGTAGTTTTGCTCGGGCTCTTTGGTACGACACTCGTTTAAATGCTGCCTTGATGATTAGGGCAGTCACTCTCCCCTTGCCTTGGGAGTTCAGATCTTTTTTCTACTTTGTTTGGATCAAGGCTGTAATGAAGTCAGGAGCTGAGTGGCCCAGGCAGAAGCGAAACTGAGCTTGGTGAGCAGGTTATTACTGAGTAAGTGCTGCTTGATAGCAGGAGTGGAATGAGAAAAGCCTTCTAAATATTTCAGAGGGGAGAAGTTTGAAACTTCTTTTAGAACCCGGATTGATAGATTTTTGGTTATGAAACATATTCATAGAATCATAGAATTTACAGTGCAGAAGGAGACCATTCAGCCCAACGAGTCTGCACCAGCCCTTGGAAAGAGCATCCGACTTAAGCCCATGCCTCCACCCTATACCTGTAACCCGGTAACCCTACCTACCTTTTGGCCACTAAGGGGCAATTTAGCACAGCTAATCCCCCTAACCTACTCATCATTGGACTATGGGAGGAAACCAGAGCATTCGGAGGTAACCCACGCAGACATGGGAAGAAGGTGCAAACTTCACACAGACAGAAAGGGAATATGTGCCAATGGTGGGTATATGATATTGGCTCATAGATCAGCCATGATCTCTGTGGTAGTCTGTGTAGAGGTATTACGGTACCTGGTAATGCTGGAACACCATTGGTAGATATTGTATGTTTCCTATTGGTCAAGCTGTATGGTAGTTCCGCCCTGCAAGGCGGGGTATAAGAGCCCGTGCCGCCCCAGCAGCCTTCTTTCTGTACCTGAGCTGCTGGGGGAAACGCCTAGCTTATTAAAGCCTTCAGTTGGACTACAACCTCGCTTTAGTGGTCATTGACCGTGCATCAATCTCATCTACACTTGTTCCTACATTAGTGAAAACCAGAAACTCCATCTTGTATTTCTACCTTTTATTTCTTTCGCACTGATGGATTGAACGGTTTTATTTTATCAAAGCAAACAAATAAAAATTTCCAATTATGTGTCATGTGCTTATGCTAGCTCAAGCGCAATTAATGTTTAACTGTAGCCAAACAGTATGTGAAAGCTCTTTGGTAAACACCATCTCTGTACCAGAATGAGAGTGGAGGACGAGCCAAGAGTGCTAATTAATGACCTTGATGTGATGGATTGTGAGTGGATACCGAGAATGCGGACAGAGGGGCCATGGTTAGGCTGAGTTCATAATGCATAATCAAGATAAAAATTCCCCTCTTGCTTGTCACAATGCACAACATGTGAAGGAGGAAGCTCTTTTTACAGCTTTCGTGCATTTTGAACCATTGAGTGAGTGTCAGTGGTGTAAGGCTAACCTGCAAGCAGTCACAGAATAGATTTCAGCACTGTGCACTCATGTGGGACGCAATTGCCAGTTATCCAACAGTATCGATGCAAGTACGGTACTAACCATTCGTAATATTTGTTGCAGGCAGGACAGAATTAAAAGCTAAGCACAAAAATATGAAAAGCATGCTATTTAATTACTGATACTGGACTTCAGGAAGTATTCTAGTGGAATTGAATCATTTGTGTGAAGGTACAGGTTTCTGATGTGAGGACTATTTCTGTCCCTTTTCCTTTATGTGGAAATTGTATTATTTGGTCGCAAAAAGTGTGTGAAACCTGATGAGCTTCCTAAGCTCCACGTCTCTTAATGAGCTTGGAGAATGGGATGAACTTTGACATTTTTATCTGCTGCTGAGTGAATCTGAAGTGAAAAGATATTCCTCAAGGAAGGCGTGCAGCAGCAGATGTTGGTATTTGTGATCTAGTTGTTGGTTCTCTTCGATTAATATATGGGTGACATTGAAAAATTACAGGACGTTAGATCACCTTGAGCTCGACGGCATCTATATTTTAGGAGCAACTTCAGATTTACTGATGTAATTTGCATGTGATGTATATGTCCTGTGTTTTCAATAGTTAATGTAACTTGCCTCATTTTACTTTTTGTCTTAAAATACCTTCCTCCTATATGTTCAATAGCTGTATTATTCTGTGAATTTTTTAAAAAAGTGTTTTGTTCGGAGTATAAATTCGAGGGGGTGGGGAATCAATTGGGACAGGGTACATTAGGTGCCAGACGTCTTCTGGAATTTAAAAAACAACGTTTTATTAGATTGTTGTAGTTTTTATAATAATAACGATAACAACAACATAATAAATAAAACATTTCCTTCGCTGTAACGTTCTTCGCACCCCCATTCAATGAAACAATAGCCTAACACCCCCTCCTAGATTTCTGTGTCTGCTGACATTTTAATTTTCTCCGAGAAAGTCGACGAACAGCTGCCACCTCCGGACGAACCCGAACATTGACCCTCTCAGGGCGAACTTTATTTTCTCGAGACTGAGAAACCCAGCCATGTCACTAACCCAGGTCTCTAATTTTGGGGGCTTCGAGTCCCTCCACATTAACAGAATCCGCCTCCGGGCTACCAGGGAGGCAAAGGCCAAAACATCAGCCTCTTTCGCCCCCTGGACTCCCAGCTCATCCGACACTCCAAAGATCGCAACCTCTGGACTCTGCACCACCCGTATTTTAAGTACCGTGGACATAGCCTTAGCAAAACCCTGCCAAAACCCTCTAAGCTTCGGGCATGCCCAAAACATGTGGACATGATTTGCTGGACCTCCCACGCACCTCACTCACCTTTCCACAACCCCCAAAAAACGTTCTCATCCGGGCCATCACCACATGTGCCCAGTGCGCTACCTTAAATTGTATCAGGCTAAGCCTGGTACAAGATGAGGTTGTGTTAAACCTGCCTAAGGCATCCACCCACAGACCCGCCTCTATCTCTCCCCCTAGCTCATCTTCCCACTTGCCCTTTAGCTTCTCTATCTGAGTTTCCTCCGACTCCATAAGTTCTTTGTAGATATCTGATACCTTCCCTTCTCCTACCAATGTTCTGGAAACTACCCTGTCCTGTATCCCCCGTGGTGGCAGGAGTGGGAAGGTCGGAACCTGCCTTCTCAGAAAATCCCGTACCTGCAGATATCTAAACCCATTCCCTGCTGGCAGTTCAAATTTCTCCTCCAAATCCTTCAAGCTAAGGAAGCTCCCTTCTATAAATAGATCTCCCAGCCTCTCATAGAACATACAGTGCAGGAGGTGGCCATTCGGCCCATCGCGTCTGCACTGACCCAGTTAGGCCCTCACTTCCACCCTATCCCTGTAACCCAATAACCCCTCCTAACCTTCTTGGTCACTAAAGGCAATTTATCATGGCCAATCCACCCAACCTGCATGTCTTTGGACTGTGGGAGGAAACCGCAGCATCCGGAGGAAACCCACGCAGACACTGGGAGAACGTGCAGACTCCGCACAGACAGTGACACAGCGGGGAATCAAACCTGGGACCCTGGCGCTGTGAAGCCACAATGCTATCCACTTGTGCTACCGTGCTGCCCTCAATTACTACTCTCTGCCATCTCCGAAACCCTCCATCCAGTCTTCCCGGCACAAACCGATGGTTGTTGTAAATCGGGGCCCAGGCCGATGCTCCCTCCGCTTTCCTATATTTCTACCACTGCCCCCAGACTCTCAGAGCCGCCACTACCACCCGGCTTGTGGAGTACAGGGCCGGTGAGAATGGCAGAGGTGCCGTTATCAGTGCCCCCAGACTTCTGTTCTTACACGATGTCGCCTCTACTTGCTCCCACACCGACCGAACCCCCCACTACCCACTTCCTAATCATGGCTATATTAGCCGTCCAGTGGTAATTACAAAAGTTCAGCAGCGCCAACCCACCCTCTCCCCAACTACGCTCCAACAACACTTTCTTCACTCGCGGGGTTTTACCCGCCCACACAACCCCAAATCACCTTATTCACCCGTTTAAAAAAGGCCCTGGGGATGAAGATGGGGAGGCAATCAGCCGATTCGTGCACACATTTGCTACTGGTGCCTGATGCAGCGACCGCACCCAGTCAATGAAGCCCTGACCTAACCCGAACCTTCCTAACACCTCCCACAAGTAATTTCACGCAACCCTATCAAAAGCCTCATGATAACGTTTAAGAGCCTTCTAACATTGGCCGTGAGTTGCCTGCCCTTTACAAACCCCGTCTGGTCTTCCACGATCCCCCCCCAGGACACAGTCCTCTATCTTTGTGGCCAATATCTTAGCAAGCAATTTGGCGTCCACATAAAAATAGGGAGATCGGCCTGTATGACCTGCATTGCTCGGGGTCCTTCTCATGCTTCAGAATCAATGAGATCAAGGCCTGCGACATTGTTGGGGGAAGGACTCCCCTCTCCCGTGCCTCATTAAATGTCCTCACCAGCAGTGGGCCCAATATCTCTGAGATCTTCTTGTAGAATTCCACTGGGTAGCCGTCTGGCCCCGTTGCCTTGGCCGACTGCATGACCTCCAGCCCCTCCATTATTTTCAATTGGGGCTCCCAGCCCTTCCACCCTAGCCGCCTCATTCACCCCCACTGGGTCCAGGACCGCATTCCCACCTCTGTTCTTTACTCTCCCTATCTTCCTGGCCGCCTCCCTTTTCCTCAGCTGGTGTGCTAGCATTCTACTGGCCTTTTCCCCATACTCATACACCGTTCCCCTTGCCTTCCTCAGTTGCTTCACCGCCTTCCCTGTAGGTAACAGCCCTACTCCACCTGTAACCTCTGCCGCTCCTTCAGTAGCCCCGCATCCGGGGCTTCCGAATATCTCCTATCCACCTGGAGTAGCTCCCCAACCAACCTATCCCTCTCTGCTCGTTCCATCTTTTCCCCATGGACCCGTATCGAAATTAACTCCCCTCTGACCACTGCCTTCAGAGCTTCCCACACCGTTGCTGCCGAGACTTCCCCCGTATCATTTATTTTCAAACAGTTCTGGATGGACTTGCTCAGTCACCCACACACCCCCTCATTTGCTAATAGTCCCACATCCAACCTCCATAATGGGCACTGCCCTCTCTCCATACTAGCCCGTAGATCCACCTAATGTGGGCAGCACGTTGCACAAGTGGCTAGCACCGTGGTTCGATTCCCCACTGGGTCACTGTCAGTGTGAAGTCTGCTCGTTCTCCCCGTGTCTGCGTGGGTTTCCTCCGGGTGCTCCGATTTCCTCCCACAGTCCAAAGACGTGCAGGTTAGGTGAATTGGCCATGCTAACAATTCCCCGTAGTGTCCAAAAAGGTTAGGAGGGGTTATTGGGTTACGGGGATAGGGTGGAAGTGAGGGCTTAATTGGGTCGATGCAGACTTGATGGGCCGAATGGCCTTCTGCACTCTATGTTCTATGTGGGACATGATCCGACACCGCGATTGCCAAGTACTCTGTATCAAATACCCCCCGCAGTAGAGCCCTGCTCAGGATAAAAAAATCGATCCGAGAATATACTTTGTAGACATGGGAGAAAAGAAAACTCCTTCACTCTTGGCCGTCCGAACCTCCATGGGTCTTTTCCCCCCCCCCCCAATCTGCTCCATAAACCCCTTTAAATCCTTCGCTATGGCTGGCATCGTCCCTGTCCTAGATTTTGACTGGTCCAATGCTGGATCAATGACTGTATTGAAATCTCCCCCCATGATCAGATTATGTGACTCTAGGTCCGTGATCTTACCTAACACCCGCCTCATAAATTCCACATCATCCCAATTTGATGCATATACATTCACCAGTACCACCCGCATCCCCATAAGCTTCCCACTCACCATAATGTACCTGCCTCCCGCGTCTGACACGATTCTCCCTGCCTTAAATGCAACCCGTTTGTTAATTAGGATCATGACCCCCCTGGTCTTAGAGTCCAGCCCTGAATAAAATACCTGGCCGACCCACCCCTTCCTCAATCTGGTCTGGTCGAGAACCTTTAGGTGTGTCTCTTGTAACATTGCCACATCCGCCTTCAATCCCGTCAGATGCGCGGACACGCATCTTAATCCCCTCTAATGTTCCAAATAATCAGCCTAGTCAGGGGGGCTTCCCCCCCTCCCCACCGCCGCCAATCAGCTATCACCCTCCTTAGGCCAGCAGCCAGCTCGCCTCCTCGGGCGCACCCTCGGGCATCCGCCATCATCGACCTCCCCTTTGTCCCCTAGCAACAGTTCCTCCCCATCAGCAGAGCAGCTTTCCCCCCCCCCCCCAATCCCTCTGTCCCCCCCAGTAACAGCACCAGAAACCCAACCCCCCCCCATATCATACTTATCACCTGCTCACCCCCCACTGTGCTTCCGTGAGCTAGCTAATCTAGCTAGCCTGGTAGCTCTTGTCCATGGCACCAAACATCCTATCTCCCCATTGTTATCTCTCCTCCCACCCGCTTGGACATACATATCCAAAGCATCACAGTCCCCAGTAAGCAAACAGTAGAAAAAAATCCCTCCACCCAACTTCAAATGGAACAGAGTTAACTTTACATTTCTGAGCAGCTGCTCAAACATCTTATCACAACAAAAAACAAAGAAAAAAGGAAGGGGAAAAAGCATCCAAAGGAAAAAAAAGGACCAAGAAACAAAAATAACCCCTTGTTACAGAGAGCACTGCATATTCAAAACAATATTCAATGACCTTAATCCCCTGCTAGCCTTTTGTCCTTGATAAAGTTCATCACTTCGTCTGGTGATTCAAAATAAAGTACCTGGCTCTCAAACGTGACCCAAAGACACGTTGGATACAACATCCAGAACTTCACCCCCTTTTTGAAGAGGGCCGATTTTGCCCTATTAAATCTGGCTCGCCTTTTGGCCAGTTCTGCTCCCAGGTCCTGGTAGATGCGCAACTCACAGTTCTCCCACTTGCAGCTCCATACCTGCTTGGCTCACCACAAAATCTGTTCCTTGTCCAGGAACCGGTGCATTCGCATCACCATCGCCCTCGGCAGTTCATTCGTTCATGGCTTCTTCGCGTGAGCTCTGTCCACTTCCAGGGGTCGAGAAACGCCCCATCCCCCATCAACTTTTCCAACATACTTGCCACATATGCCCTCATGCCCAATTCCTCACTTCCCTCAGGGAGGCCGACGATCCTCAGGTTCTGTTTCCTGGACCTGTTCACCAGGTCCTCCACCTTCTCCTGCAGCCTTTTCTGGTGGTCCTTCATCAGCCCCACCTCAGCCTCCAAAGCGGTTAGATAGTCCTTGTGCTCGGACACGTTTTCCTCCACCTTCTGCATCGCCCGTCCGTGGGTTTCTAGACACTGTTCCACCCGATCGATCCATGCCTTAATCGGGTCCAGCGTATCTTTCATTAGCTTGGCGAAGCACACCTCAAAGTACTTCACCAGCTGTGCCATTGACCACTGTGCCACCGCACCAGGATCCTGCACCTCGGCCATGTTTTCCTGTGCTGTCGGCTCTGCACGCGTCTTCCTTGCTTGACTATGTCTCTTTACCTGGCCACTTCTAGTCCAATGCTCCATACACTGGCGGGGGTTTCTCCTCACTGTCTCACTCTCCACCGATTTATCCAGTAAAATTCCGCAAAAAATGGGAGAAAAGGTCCAAAAGTTTTGTCACAAGCGGGAGCTACCAAATGTGCGACCTCCTACTCCATGGTCGCCACCAGAAGACGTCTTCTGGAATTTTAATGATTCCTCATTTCTGTGTCGATTAAATCAGTTTGGGCAAACTGTTGATCTGGGTTGGATTAAATCTCAGATCAGCCTGACCCTCTCCCTGCCGTACATATTCATGTATGAACTGTGGCCACCGGATCATAACCAAAGTCAGAGAGACAGTGTTTTCTAAATCCCTCTCTGCCACTCTTTTTGTTTACTCCCTCCTGCTCGGGGGGGCTTCAGCCAATTGTAGTGCCCCTAACATTGTCCCAGCTGAGTTCAACTTTCTCAGTGCGGACAGGGGATCAAAACTGAATGTTATGCTTCTAAGGCTCAGTTTTTTGTTAAACTACATTGCATAATCTAACATCAAACAAGTCAATCACTTATTAGCATTCCATATTGTTCCAGTACAACAAACGTGTAATATTTCCAGTCACAATAGCCTTGCGTCAGAGCATTTCTTTGGGACAGAACTTCCTGTATGAATGAAATATGAAATTTTATGACTCTGTTGAAGGATGTTTCAGTGCTGTTTATCAAATGTTAAGTATGCGAAGGACTCCTTGGTAGAATGTGTAGGAAGATTTCCTTTAATTAATTCTCCAAAGGGCAGCATGGTGGTGTCGTGGTTAGCACTGCTGCCTCACGGCGCCGAGGACCCAGGTGTGATCCCGGCCCTGGGTCACTGTCCGTGTGGAGGTGCACATTCTCCTTGTGTCTGCGTGGGTCTCACCCCCACAACCCAAAAAGATGTGCAGGGTAGGTGAATGGGTCATGCGAAACTGAACCGTAATTGGTAGGAAAAAAAATTAGGTCCACTAAATTTAATTTAAAAATAGAATTCTTTAATTAATTCCCCAAATCCCATAAACCTTTGATCCCATTTATGTGTTGCTAGCAGGAATGTGTTCTTTTGGGGGAAAATAAACATCAATAGTCAATGATGTGTTAACAATGTTTAAATTTGCTCAAAGTAATTTAATGATCTGTAACATTTGGGCTATCATACTGTGGATACAAATTTGCAATTTGCTTTTACTTTCAAGAACTACATTGACAATGTACTTGACTCTGGAGGTGTTATCTTGCTGCAGCTCCATGGTATCTTCCTCAAGTGTCTTTTAATAAAATAAATAAATGACCAGGTAAGTCAATTGACAACCGATTCTCATTTACGATAATGACCTGGCCAAGAGGCTAATGCTGCAGCAATAGAAATTACATAACAATACAATGTACACACTTAAAAGGAATAAAATACAAATTAGCAGTGAAAGAAAATTGACAATTTAGCAAGTATAAGATCAGTCAACAGAGTCTTAACCCTTCGGCGAAAGGCATCCCTGGTAATAAAATTAGTTAGCTTTTAGTTGTACCTTGTTCCAGTCATTGGCAACCACCAGCTGAAATAAATTACGCCCAAAGACGTCCCTCACTCTGGGAGTGACCAATTTGATTAAGTCACATGCTCATATTTTGTCAACTATCTGGTCCCAATGAAGTGGGTGGCAGATGGTCTGTTCATGTTCTCACTTGTGATCCACGCACATTAACTTCAGTGAAGCTCAGAAGTGGCAACCCTGGCCGATTATGTGTTCTTCACGTCCCCAACCCAGGGTCATGCTAATTAATTGTAATCTTCGTGTGCCGTGCTGAACTGGAAACAGTTAACTCGGCTTAGAAGTTGGAAGCTTTCATGGAAAAAAAATTGCATGAAAACATCTGTCATTATCTGTGGGCTTAATAGTTCCAACAAACACACAGATGAACTTTTCAGCTCAAGTCAGTGAGTAGGGATCAGGAGTATAAACCCTGTTTTATATGCTGCCCTGGCTAACCCCAGCATGCTGTGGCAAATTGCAGCCCCTTTGCTTGCTGAAAACAAAACAATCAATCCACATGGGAAAAAGTTGGAGTTATTGAGAACCCAAATGGAGATCTTAATGTTGAGGGAGAGGACGTGGTGAAGTTTTAAATGAATATTTGCGCAAATCTTCACAGAGGAGGCAGATGATGGGAAAGTCGCACTAAAGGTGGAGGAAGTTACACTAATAGAGGAGAGGGAAGTTATCCAACAGGATAATAGATAGAGAAAAACCTATGAAAGCCATGACCATTAATGAAGGTTGGTAAGTCACCTAGTGCAGATGGAATGCATCCTTGGATGCTGGAAAGCAACGGTATAAATAGCAGAAGCATTGGTTGCAATCGATCAATCCTCATCCGATTGCAAGAGGACTTGGGAGGGTTGTTAATAATATATGACTTTGAGAGAAAGGAGAGGGATGAATCAGGGCCAGTATTCCACGTTGCTCGGGCGGGCATGCATCTGACCCAGAAGCATGTAAAATCGCACGGGAAGATGTTGGGCTCATGCCATGATGTCATTGTGCCCTTGTGCGATATTTTGGTTGGTGCATGCGCAAGTCTAAAGTGTGCCCGCTGATGATCAAGAAGCCAATTTCAATTAATTAAACAGCGATTGATTGGGATTTTATGTCGCCTGTCTACTTTTACGGTTGGCAAGCAGGTCGATTGGTCAGGTGGCCTTTACCTTTTAGCTGCACCCTCACTCCAGGGCAGGATGAAATTCGCCCCCCCCCCCCCCCCCCCCCCACCACCCAGTCATTGAAATTGCAAGTCCACACATTCCCTTTTCTTGGTGCTCATCCTCTTCCTACCCTCCCCGCAGTGCTCAGCCTTTCACAGAGCATGTTTCCTGCTGGATGGCCATCCAACATAATATCAAGTAAATAATGCGATCCCGGGTGGGAGTGGGTTTCATATCTGCTTCTGCCCCAATAATTTTGGGGACACGCCGAATGTAAACTTTAGACTCCGGAAACTACGGCCAGTCAGATGAACGTTAGTTTGGCCAAGTTAATGGAAACCATTATCAGGGATGAAAGACGGCTGCATTTTGAAAGCTACAGGCTAATTCAGAGGAGCCAGTATGAATTTGCTGAAATCCTGTTCACTAAGTTGATTCAATTCTTTCATACAATAACAAGGAAGGTTGATCAAGGTAATGTAGTAGATTTTATACATGTAGACTTTTGAAGACATTTGATAAACAGCCACAAGGATTTTTATTAAGATGATGAAAACCCAAGAAATTAAGGAAAAGTGACTATTAGAGGTTCAAAATGGGTTCTGATGGGAAGCAAAGGGTGGTACTGGATGGATGATTTTCAGACTGGCTGATGGTTTGTAGTGGTGTTCCATAAGAGTCAGTTTTGAGTCTCTTCAGTTTTTATAAACAACTTGGACTCATTTGCAAGCAGCATTATAAATTTTGAACGTGAAATGAAGTTGACAAAGTAGTAGATGGTAATGCGGATAGCTTAAAGGCTTCTGGGTGCAGAAAAGGGCAGATGCAGTTCAAAGGGATAAGTGTGAGGTGATGCACTTGGCATGACTATCATAAAAATTGCATGACTTTGAAACTCTAGATGAGCAGAGAGACCTTCGTTCCCATATACAACAATCTTTAAACGGTGACGGGGCAGATTGGTAGGCTGCTTTGAAAAGAAAACACATGGACTACTTGGATTTATCAATTGCAATATAGACTAGAAAAGCAAAGTTGGAAGTTTTCACTGCTTAGATCTCGGGTGGAATATAGTGGACAATTCTGGACACCACACATCAGCAAAGGTATAAAAGCCTTACAAGGCATACACAGGGTATTAACAGGAATCCAAGCCTTCAAATACGGCGAGGTTGAAAAGATTGCAACTGCTTATGTTGAAACAAAGAAGGTAGAGATGATCTGACAGATTTTTATGATGGGCGGTTTTGACAAGAATTGAAGGAGAACAACTTTTTCCTCTGATGTGTGGTCAACAATTGAGGTCATAGATTTAAAATCATTGGCAAAAGATCTAGAGAATCATTGAAGGAGATTTTTGTTTTCCAGAGAGGTGTCAGAATATAAAGTGCTCAATCTAACTAAAAAGCAAAAGTGCCCGATTTCCATGAAAAATTTGAAAAGGAGATGGACGTGTACTGGTTGAAAAAAGGAACTGTCAGGGTTATGGATTTAAAAAAACTGGGTATGGGATTAAGCGTGACCGTTTAGTCAGCCCAGGCTCAACGGGCCGAATGGCCTCTTTTTGTGCTGTAGGTTTCTATGGGTCTCCAATAACGGGTATTGAATCTGGAACCATCTTATTCTGCATGGCTCCTAACACACCAGGTTATCCCTTTAACAGTCAATTAAAACAACTGGTCCTCCTGGCAACAAGTCTTGACAAATTTTGCAAATTTGCTTTCGGGTTTCTGCTGATTGTGTGACAGGAACTGATAGCATGGGAAAAGTGCCCTAAGCTGACAAAACAAAACTTTGTTTGCAGAGATGTTATGATTTCTAGCCAGCAATTACTGATCAGGTACAAACTGGAGTTGAAAATCACTCAAAACGCTGAGTAAAAGGTTTGTTTGTACAAACAGAACCGTACTATTTTGGTTAATTTCAGCCGAAAGGGTGGTAGGTTTGATGTAATGAAAACTAGTACCTGTTGGATAGAGCGAGAAGCTAGAATCGCTTTCTAGCGCACAGCTTCATTGCTGCTAATATCACAAAGTGCACGTTAGTATTTGTCAAGGACAAGATTGGAATATTTTTGTGTTCTCAGCACACCCCTCCTAAGTTGATGCTCGCTAGCTTAGCTCGCACAAAGAACATCATTTGGAAAAGATATTTAAGGTCTGTTGGCATCGATGAATTTGTATCTCAGTAGAAATCTGTGACTTCAAGAGGGCAGAAAAATGGGAGAAAAGATCTTTTCAAGGAGTTTGTTACTTGAATCTTTTCATGGGTTTCAGATGTTGTAAATTGTGGAATTTCACGTAACGCTTTTTGAACTCCATTCCACTATTGTGTTTGTTCTGTTGCCTTGCCGTTGCAATGATGCTCACGGAACTGCTGATCACTTAACTAGAATGATGATTTATTGATGAATACGTGGAAGGATATCATACATAATACTATACAGACGAGGTTGCTCTGGAACTACCCGATGTGCGACTGTCCTGTTGTATGCCTTACTACCACCTGATGAGTCTCCCACGTCATGTGATCAAGCTCTGATGCCACCAGCTGGTTAGAGGTTGAATTACTAACTGCCTACAATACTATTTACAGGCATATCACCACATATACTTGGTTATATTATGGGCCGGGATTTACCGGTTGTTCACGCCAGTGGGAAATTCCGGTCCCACTGCGGCGCATGGGTTTCCTGGCAGCGAGGGGTACTGTCAACAGGAAATCCCCTTGACCAGGGTGGGACTGGTAGGTCGCCTCCCTCGCTGAAAAACATGCATTCACAATACGCATTCACAATTTAAGTTTAGCTGCTTTGCTAAAATGATTTTCTTTAGGGTTGTACTGCATTCCTCGGTAATGTTACCAGTTCCAGTTTGTCAGTGAGGAAGAGTGTGGAATTTGTGAAAATGGTTTGGCTTTTTCAGTGGAGGGATTAATTGTCTCGTATTGCACTTCTCATTAGGAGAGATCACAGGTCGATAGTTATTTAACCTGTTAACTGGTGTGTATACGAGATCCAGGCTCCTCATTGCAACGTGCTCTTATATTGTGAAAGGTGCAGCTGACAACTGCTTTTCTCCTACTGCTGGCGAGGCTCGGACATAAAAGACTGACTTACACTGGCAGCAACAGAGACTCACTACTTTTCCTGTGGTTTTGTAACCTCGCATGAAACTTTCTGGTTTCCTCTAACAGCTGAGGCATAGTCTTGGCTGAAATATAAATGGGGAGAGGATAATCAGGAAGCTGGTATCATACCATTAGTCCAACATCAAGATGCCTTCTATTTTATTCTGATGTTGATAATATGACCTGTGTTTTTTTTTTTGTAGGCCTGTTTCAATTTATTATTTGCATCTGTGCCTCTATAATAGACTCAATCTGCCGAAGAATATATACCATAGGACTGACTCTCTGCATTTAACTTGCATGGCTTGCATAAAAAGAGGCGCTTGATTTGATGCCTTCCTCATGGCTGGAGAAATTTTGCGCATCTGCAAGGCCATTGTTTCAGTCAGGTCGGCTGTTTATATACAGCTCAATGTTAAGCCTCAGTGCCAACTGAGTTATGAGCAGAGATAAAGAGTCGTGGGCAGAATTAAATTGCTGAGGGCAATAGGTAAAAGGAGGAAGATCACGTTGTGAATAGTACTGCAGAGATGTGGGAGGACTCGCGATGACCAAGTGGAGTTTACAGAATTTGTGTCTTAGTGGATCAAAATGGCCAATTATTAAAGCAAGCACTTTTGGAATTTTTTCTTTTCTGGGATGTGGGCATCGCTGACTAGGCCAACATTTTTTTATGGCCCATTACTAATTGACCCAGTGAAGGTTGTTGTGAACTAGTTTCTTGAGTCATTGTAGTCTACGTCGTGTAGGTAAACCTATTGTACTGATAGGAAGGGAGTTCTAGCATTTTGTCCGAGACTGGATTGCAGAGCCTATGGTGGAATTGATTATGTTACGACATTCTATGAGAAGAATCTGATGGGCAGCTGCCCATAAAGTATGTTCATCTCTAATCAATTTTGTTTCACCCATAGGTAGATACATAGAAGATAGGAGCAGGAGGAGGCCTTTTGGCCCTTCGAGCCTGCTCCGCCATTCACCATGATCATGGCTGATCATCCAACTCAATAGCCTAATCCTGCTTTCTCCCCATAGCCTTTGATCCCATTCTCCCCAGGTGCTATATCTATCTGCCTCTTGAATATGTTCACTGATTTAGCATCAACTACTTCCTGTGGTAATGAATTCCACAGGCTCACCACTCTGGGTGAAGAAATGTCTCCTCCTTTCTGTCCGAAATGGTTTACCCTGAATCCTCAGACTGTGACCCCTGGTTCTGGACACACCCATCATTGGTAACATCTTCCCTGCATCTACCCTGCCTAGTCCTCTTTTCAGTTGTGTACTCCTTTAATCACCCTTCCTCTGGGCAAAATACCATAAAGGTGATGGGGATCTCGGCTGCTGACTGGAGAGGCCACGAGAGCCCTGTGTTGCCTCTTTTCAGGAAGGCCCACTACATCATGTGCCAATCAGGCAATTGACAGGCCAGTGGTGCATCTTCTCCTGGGGTCAGTGAAAGATCTATCTGCTGAGAGATTCCAGCCAGTCTGAGGTTGGCAGCTCTATTGAATGGCAGCACCGCCAGAGAGACTGTGGCTGCTGCTGGTACAATGGGATCCAAAGTCATAGGTCAGTGCTGGTTGGCGGGGACTCACGGGAGAAGAGAGTGGATGGGGGTTGGCAGCAAGCGCAGAGGATGGTTCTCAGTGGCCCAACCTCCTTCCTGATGCCAAAACCCTCAGTCACGCACAGAGTGCTTTTGAATGTGAGGCCCTCACTTGGAGCCCGCAAGCCACTATTCTTGGGTTTGCCTGTCATGCTCCCTGCATGGCAATGCCCTGCCCTCCGTGCTTTTGGATTGATGCCACCAGTGGTGGGATGAGGGCATTAATTGACCACTTAAGGGCCTCAATTGGTGGTGGTAGTGCAGGAAAGTCAACTGGGACCTTCCGGCCACTGACTTGATCGGGGTGGAGGTGGGAAGATGGCAGGATCCCTTTCTGCCGTCTTCCAGCTGATTAAATGCCACCTGCCACCAAACTCTCCATGGGTGACAGCACAAGCCACTGCCTTGTGTATGTACATTCTATCCTTAGCGTCAGAAATAATTTGGACTATAATTCACGAGGATCTACTCCGAGTAGATAGAGAGAAACTGTTTCCTTTGGCAGAGGGGTTGAGGAGACAGATTTAATATGATTAGCAAAAGCCAAAGGTGACATATGAAAAAATGTGTTTGTGCAGCAAGTTCACAGTGGTGGCAGATTCAGTTGTGGTTTTCCAAAGGGAATTGGATAAGTACCTGAAGATTAGAAATTGCAGGGGTATGACGAAAGGACGGGGGAGTGGGACTTAAATTTGCTCTTCCAGAGAGTTGGAATGGGCTTGACAGGCCGAATGGTGGCCTTGGTCCTGTGGCCGTTCTATGATTCTGATTCAGATAAAATGGGTTTGATTAAGCAAAACCAAGAAATTTGTGTAGGGCATTATGGATACGAGAGCTTCTGTGTGATGTCAACTTAAACGTGGCCAACATCACACAGCATAATTGTAAATGACGGCCATCAAAATGTTTGTGCTTGGAAAAACATTCTGTGCTGTTTAAAATTCAGAGGAAGTATAGGCGAGGTTAACATTTCTTTGAGGAAATATTACACACCATTAAAGTGTTTTGAGATGTATGTGTTCCTGAAGTATATTGGTAGCAAAGCCCCAAATAAAGTAATGACAGGACTAGTATTCCCTGAATGGGTCACACTTTGAATTTCTTTCTCACTCTTGCGTAACTACATTTTTCCACTCATTTGGGTTTTCTTTTTTTCTGAACACAGCAGATGATATCACGAATCTTGAATAAAACAATACCTTGAGAGTCTCTGGCTGTGACTCATTGAGGGCTGAGGTTATAGATACCCATCCCGCTATTTATATAAGTGAGACCTCACTCTAAATGAGAATGCTGTGGAGTGTGGGGAACCGATACATAATGAATTAGGTGATCATTGACCGTTTTGGCAGTCAAGGAAGTGTGGGGAAGTAGCTGAAATTCTCCTTCATATGAGTCACAGTTCTGAGCTCAAACAACAGACCTGACCTTTGAACTGACATTAATGTTGATTAACCCTGTCAAGCTTGATGTTGAGTATATTTTGCAGTCACCTGCCAAATACATCAAGGTCAGCACTTGATAGCAGACTTTTAACCCTATTAATGATTGCACATAATGATGCGATTTATCAGTTGCTTCCCTCCGGAATCTGGATGGGACATAGATGGTAGATTCCGCGAGAGGCCTCTTCCGGGTTTCCCCCACAATGGGCAGGCTTGCAGAATTGAGTGAGCTTAATGGGCTCCGTTTAACACTGGTTCCAACAAATGGGGACGAGGTGTAACGGCACTTGGAGACCCCCCCCCCTCCCCCCCAAGGTGATGGGAGGTCCCTGGGTGGATTGTATCTGGGCAGGGGGCACCCTATCATTGCTGTTGTCACCCTGACACCTAACATCTAGCCTAGCACCCTGGCAGTGCCATCTGGATGCTATGTCAGGCTGGCAGGGGCACTGCCAGGGTGCCAGGCTGGTGGTGCCAATCTGCCCAGGTGGTATTTTGCCAGGGATTGGGCCCAGGGGTGACCTGGGCTCAGGGGTGACGTCAACTGTGCCCCATATGAGGTGGAGTGCCGGGGGCTTGAGGACCTACCAACAGGTGAGTTGGGGCATTGGGTGGGGGGTCCTGGCATTATTTTAAAAATGACTCTTCAAAAATTTTGTACCTCAATAATTGTAAGGCCAGAAGCTGAACCTCGTGCTGGACACCAAATCTGGAAGGTTTTACGTTGGCCTCCACCTACCCTGCACATCTTTGGGTTTGTGCGGTGAGACTCATGCAGACAGGGGGAGAATGTGCAAACTCCACATGGACAGTGACCTGGGGCCGGGATCGAACCCAGGTCCTCGGTGCCATGAGGCAGCAGTGCTAACCACTGCACTGCCGTGCCGCCTGCTGTTCAACACAATTAAATTGAACATTTACCTAATCTAACCTATCTTTTCTACTCTATTTTTCATCCAAAATTAAGTATGGTGATTCTTCTTTCTGCCCTCCTGGGAGCCAGCGCAGACTTTGAAACACTGGAACTGCCTTTAAAGGCTGCACTTCTGTGCTCTTAGTTGTCAACCTTCACACCTGCTTTTGGAACCTCTGTAAAACTGAACCTAAGAATCTTGTCTATTTGCAGTGAAATGCCAATTAAATTTAAAATTCTGTCTTGGTGTAGTTTAATGAGAGCCTGTATATTATGCAGTCGTGATTCCCGATGCCTTTCACTGTTTGTAGCCACTTCAGAAACCAATTGATGATGTCTGCACCAGCCATTTTCTTTTCTCTGCCAGGAAAGTATATGTTCAAATAAATAAATCATGGCTTTCTTATGCAAAGTCAAATTTTGAGCCTTGACATTTATCATAATGACAGTGGGTGTGCAACACTTTCATATAATCATTTCATCGGAAAATGCCTCAGCAGCACAGTTGACGTTTCTAAGCTACGTTCTATTTGGAGTGACAACAGTGAGCTTTGTAACAATAGGCTGCACGGAAGTCTGTCATGGGTGGTGGAAATAATTTCAGATGAATTAAGAGCTTCACCAATATAAGTGTGTTGGTCGAACGTTAAGGAATATTGAATAAAGTGTGATGTTTTCCCTGTCGTGTATTGGTATCCATTAAGCTATTAACACCCAGAAATTTAGATAGAAGTTTGGGAAATCTGATAGACTCCAGAGAGTTAACAAACCAGCATGATTTAATATAGCTCCATGTGGTTCTGTATGAATGCAGAAACACTGGCTTTGGCAGTGAGGTCATTGGCCCAACTGTCTATGTCCTTGCTCTTGAACACAAGGAAATCACCTAATCTACTTTACCAGCCAAGGTAAATACACACTCGTCCCGGACGTTTAATATTTTCTGGGGGGGAAATTCTCAGATGAATATATGTTTAATGTCCCCTTTTGCTTGTTAATATTGGATGTGAAATTGCTTATTTGGTGTGAGCACTAGAAATTGTTAAGGTGGTTCCTCTTCCTCACCAGAGGATAGATAGTTTGTACTGGACCACGTTTGACAGCATATACTGTAATATTACAAACGCAATATCATGTGACATTTCAGCTGGGCAGAAAGTTAACACAGCTCTCTTGCAGGATGGGTGCTGGGGGCAGGAGGGGGGGGGGGTGCTTGGGGGAGGGAAATGGATTTGATGCTGGTGACATGGGTGGGTTGGTGGAACATAGAACAGTACAGCACAGAGAAGTATCATTGCAGTGTTAATGTAAGCCTACTTATGACAATAATAAAGATTATTATTATTTTGCGGAATGTAGCACAGTGATTAGCACTGTTGCTTCACAGTGCCAGTGTCCCAGGTTCGATTCCCATTTGGGTCACTGTCTGTGCGGTGTCTGCACGTTCTCCCTGTGCCTGTGTAGGTTTCCTCCGGGTGCTCTGGTTTCCTCCCACAAGTCCCGAAAGACGTGCTTGTGAGATGAATTGGACATTCTGAATTCTCTCCCAGTGTACCCGAACAGGTGCCGGAGTGTGGCACCTGTTCACAGTAACTTTATTGCAGTGTTAATGTAAGACTGCTCGTGACACTAATAAAGATTATTATTATTATAAATGTAGCTTTGATAGAATAATATACACTATAACAGCTTTGTATTAATTGAGCTTGGACAGTTCAACCTTTTCTTTGCTGGTGGATGTAGACCTACAGCATAAGGATATACCTAACTTGGCACTAAGTTAGCAAACTCACAGGGACAGTCCAGAGGATGGAAGGCACCATTGAGATGCCATGATGAAGCAGATTAATGTGGCCATGCAGGATGAGATTTACTCTGCATAATTTCTGCCCTGAAAAATCTTTACCAACTGTGCGTTGTTGGAATGGAAAATATTAACATCACCGACCACCTTGCCCCAAAAAATTGCTGTGGTAATATCTCAATTTAAGATTCAAAATTTCTACTGCAGGGTGCTGGAAGGTTGTTGTTTGTTTAATGGGAATACTTATCAACATCAGACTGGGCATTTTGATTTTGGTGGAGTAGGGGGCAGGTGGGGTCTGTGTTGTGTGTAGCAAGAGTTTATGTTAAGCTGCTGACTTGTCCTTTCACAATACTTTCGTAAATTTTCTACACTTGATGTAATATTTAGTACTTGCATAAAAGCAAACATTGCAATTTAATAGAGGAACTCTGTGCAAAATTCTTCCCCCAATAATAAGCAGTCTTTATTGTCCGCAATTCTGTGATACCTTTGACAGAAGGACCTTTGCTAAGTCTGATTCATTTGACAAGTTTGCTTTCAGTCCTTTTGTTAATTATAAACTTTTGTGAGCATGAAAGTCGAAGTGTCACTTGGAGTAAATATTTGCAGTTTATTTTATAACTTAACATTAGAATGCACATTGCAGCCTTTAATGCTTTATCTGTAGTTCAGTTTCTTTCACGTGTTGTTTCAAGGTGAACCCTGAATTGAACACAACTACTGGGACATATATGTCAGACAGAGCCACATCAACTCTATATATGCTCATTGTTGGAGAACTAAACAATATTTAAATCTGGGATATGATTACAACAGTACACTCACTACCTTCTCTCCAGTAGTTTGCTCAAATTACCACTTTTCACCTCTCCTCAAAGAATGTTGGGTGGCTACTGGGCTGCCTGGGTCAGTGCAAGGTGCTGGTGTCGGATGACACGCAATGGCTGGTGGCTAACCCTATTCCTTTCTGACATGACCAATTGCACTTAACAGTCTTTAAATAACGCTGAGGTATGGAAAGCTGGATTCCTTTTCCTTTCCCAGCCCAAAGGTCCAGAAGCCAATTGAAGCATTTTTGCTTTCAATTAAACTACTGTAATTCACCGTCTCCAATTTAACCCAAGGCCTTCCTGGAGCAAATAACCCCGCGCATGAGCCATGTGCACTGAGTGATCTCTAGCATTTTGATTCATTTGTTGTATCTGCCCCCTCCAGACATTGATAGTTTAATTTATCTCAGAATAACAATTAAACCTGAGCTACTGATTTATTCTCTTATTTTTCTGTATTCTCTTGGTGAAACAACCTAGGAGTGCAAAATAAGTGTTGGCTTTCAATTCGCATATGATACAATTGTTGTCTTGTCTGTGTTTGCTTAAACCCCATTCTGCTTGGTAGTGTAGATGGCTTTCTATATCACTGATAAATTTGATGCAGCCACGGCAGTTGTACAATGAATCAATTTTATAGACAGCTCTGTAGAATTGGTCGGCTCTGAGTTGCAATTGTAGTACCATTGGTTGACTTTAGGTATAATAATTCTAGATTGTGAAAACCAATATTAATTGGTAGGCGTCCTGTTGCATGCAGCTGCCTTTGCTGGATTGGGATCATTTGCAATGTGAAGATGAAAATCATTCGGAATAATTGTTTGAAACTGTACAATATGTCCTAACAGTTCTTCTTATGCCAAGGTAGGTTTAAGTAAAGAAGGCTCATCAGTTCTTTTGATCTTATTCTTCAAAACAACCACTTCATATATTCCTGTTACGTTACATGGCAGTTTCTTCTATGAGTTCCGTGTACTGGTTGCCATATTCTTCATTACTATTCGTTTCAGCAATTAATCATCTCTACTATTTTCCCTATCCTTTTCATCCATGAACCTGCCTTTTTGCCTAGATATCTGAAGGTGTTGTTTTTCACTTCCTATTAAATTAACTTTATGCTTTCACTTGAGGCTGAAGACCTTCAGATTATTAATGTGCAGCAGAACGATGGGCTATTTCATATATTCTTAGTGCACAGGTGAGAGAACCCATTCTTGCTAAACAGGTGCCTACCAAACTCCCTTCTGGGGAGCCTTGTGGGTTACCTTGTAAATGCTTCTACTTCAGTTACTGTTCGTTTTCCTTTCAAAACTGTAGCCATCACCTTTCAAAACTATGATAATCACCTCACCCACCTCTTCCAAAAAAAAGGTCTTGCCTTTTCAACAACACTCCACAACTTTTCCTTATCCACCAATTTTTATTATTGTCTCCCACATCCGTGCTTATCTCTTCGGCAACTCCGGCAATACCTCGTCATCAAGTTTATCAACCTCTCCACAACTTCTCTCGCCACCTCTCTCGTCATTTCCACTGCTGTGTTGTTGTCAAGTATCTAACCTCAACTTACTCCAGCTAAATCTTGGAAAGACGGAAACGTTTAGGACCACCATAAACTTCCTAACTGTTGCTTCCAGCCAGTGTCTCAGCCTTGGCATTATCTGACGCCATGTCAAGCTTCTGGCCATATATGCCCTTCATCAGTAAGACTGTCAGTTTCCGTCTCTGTACCATCATTTGTCACCAATCCAAACTCAACCTACCTCTGATGAAACCTTCATCCATGCCTTGCTCACCTTTTGGTCACAAGTTTTCCAGCTGCTCTTTCTCTGTGCAAGCTTCAGCTTGCCAATTTTCTACTGCCCTTATCCTTCCCACGTTTAATCCCACTTGTCATTACATTGAGATTACATCTTGCTTCAATGCCTCAGATTTCAAATTCCCATCCCTGTGTTCAAATAGCTTTAGTCTTTTCAACCTCCTATAGTTTGAAGACCAAGATTGGGGGAATGGTACGGGTTAGATAACTCTTTTATAGAACCAGCACAGGCACAATACACCGAATGGTTTTCTTCCGTGGTGTAATGATTGGTATGATTCTAACCCCACACCCTGAACTCACTGATACCCAACCCTTATTCGGCCCCGTGAGTCTCTTTTTTCACCCATTCCTCCCTTTGCTTCACAATCAGTGGCCATGTCTTTCATCATCAGCCCACGTGTTTTGGGGTTTCCACCTTCAATCTGACAATATTTCAGGTCCTGCTTAAAATAATCTTTAACTGAGCTCTTGGTCACCCACTTCACCCAGGGGAAACAAAGGCTTAGTGGTAATGTGACTGCACCGGTAGTCCAGAGACTCAGGGTTCTGCTCTGGGAACAAGGGTGGAAGTTCATTTAAAGTAATTTAATCGAAAGATGATCTAGAATGAAAGTTAGTCCGTAATAGTGGCCACAAAACCATCATCAATAAGTTGGAAAAGCCCATCTCATTCACGGATGCCCTTTTAGAGGAGAATGTCTGCTGTCTTCAGTTGGTTTGGACATCATGTAACCCCAGACTCTCAGCAATGCGGTTCACTCTTGACTGCCATTAAAAGGCATTTAGAGATGGCAACAAATACTGGCACCCACTCTCCATGAAACAATAAATAATAATAAAAAAAATCTCCATGGAAGTGTCCGTTCTATCTCACCCCTGTGAAGGACTTTGAGGTGCTTTTTCACCTTAAAGGCACTAAATTAATGGCAGTTATTGTTGATGCTGTTGGTTCTGTCTTTGCAAGTGAATGCGTGGCATGACCTCAACCATCCAGATTTTTAACTGAATGCATCTCGTGTGTGAATTCTTGAGGCTATTAGATGATATCAAACGAGGGCTCTCTTTGAAAGTGTAAACACTGCATATACTGGAGTTTTGGTCAATCTTGTGTAAAGATTGAACCCTGACTTTTTGAACAAAAAGTATCCAAACTCTTTGTATTTGCCTCCCATTCTCTGCTGAAGTCAAACTCTTCCTGGTGTAGAACTGTAGAATAGCACATCGAGAAGGCAAGGTTCTGGTATCCCACTATGCTGCCTAATTGCATGCCACTCCCACCTCCTGGTTCACCAGCAGGAGCACAAGACCTCCGCCCTGTGATGGGCAGGAAATCTAGACATTGCAGATTTCAAAGCCAGCCCTAAATGATGTTTCAGGTTTATGAAGAGAAACAGTTTTACACTGGCAACAGAAGGCCAAGATTTCACAACGTCTCCCAGCAGCATGACAGGTCTATCGCATTTCATCGGTTTGTAATCAAATATCAACAAAATAATATATACAGATTGGCCTGAATTGAAAACGTGGATGACACTCCCATGAGTTTTGACATGCCCATCAATCAAACAGTGAGGAAAGTTGGAGAGAAAATACTAGTGACCCAGAAAAAAGATGCATGTAATTGTATAAATTTGTTTAGATGTCTTGTTTTATTTGAATTTGAGTAATTTAATGTACACTAATTAATTTCTGCATTAATGGAGGTTATTATATTTTTGTGAATAAAAATTGTATTAATACTCCAACTTCTTTTGCAT